>NC_056664.1:130985582-131315940 GCF_018350195.1 Panthera tigris
TCTAGAAGGTGATCAAATTAAAATAAAATTTGAACCTACTGGATAAAACATCAGTTAACTTCCATTTAGTGAGCAGGAGGATTAGTTTCATTTTGGGGAGTGGGATTGTTTTCTTTGAATGCTGCTGTTTTGAAAAAACATTGAAGAGGAAGCATCTGATCACTTCTAGGCAATGTAAGTTTGAACAACGTCCAGGAGCCAGATCTGTGGTTGTCATGTTTCTGAGCTAAATCAATTTTCTGCCCTATAAATGCAGCGCATATAATGGTCTTGGTTGAAACCTTGAAAGCTTGCTGAGCTCTTATTGTGAAGGCCCTGAGTGCCTGGGTTTTATTTTATTCTGATTTGGACAGCAATTGACGGTTTTGTGCCTAAAGAGCACTGGGTTGGGAGCCAGACTGCCTGGATCCATATCCTGGCTCCACTGGGACTTCAGTTAGTTGCTGAACGTCTTCTGACTCAGTAAATGTGAATAGTAGAGAATCTGAAGCCTAGTAAATGCTCAATAAATGTTAGTTCTTGCCATTGCTACTATTATTATTATCATCACTTTCACTACTGTGAAAAACAAACAAGACTTTATTATTTCAGAATTTACTACTCTCCACCAAAAAAAAAAAAAAAAAAAAGCCATTGATGGGTAGCAATTCTGGCTTAAAATAGACTGTCAGCCTTGCTGAATTGCCTCACTCACGTGTAACGCTGAGCTCTATTTGTGAGACCTTTGTCTTTCTCTCTCCCTACCCCAATCCCTGAATTTTTTTAGTGATGGATGGGCAGACAGAGATGAAGTCATTGAAGGTTATGAGGTGGAAGCCAACGGGGGAATCACAATAAAGCTGCAATCTCCAGAGGTCAGGTCATTTGATGATTATTTCCTGAAGCTGAGGCTGGACACTAATACGAGGAATCCCTGGTTCCCTGAGTTCTGGCAACATCGGTTCCAGTGCCGCCTACCAGGACACATTCTGGAAAATCCCAACTTTAAAAGAATCTGCACAGGTAATACGTGTTCACAAAATACTAACTCAGAAGTTACAACTCTATCTCCATTGCAACTTGTTGAATGAGAGTAGAAGGTGTCAAGGCTGGAGTTCCAAAGACTAAATTACCATCTTAATTTATAAAATAGCTAGAATGAGGAGAGTGTGTGTATTACCCTGAGGATTCATGTTTCTATGTTCCAGAAAGACAACTTTGGTCTCTGGTGGAGCAGGTTGTAAGAAGAGATAATGTAGGTCAAGGAAAAGCGAACTAAGAATTCACGTATCTACTATTCAAGCCCGAGGGAAGAGGTTTTATTGCAAGCATGTTTAGGAAATGTTAACCACAGACATAAGTAAGCAGCACTGGTTTGATCCCTTTTTCTTCTTTATGACTCGCTTCAATATACAGGTCTGGAGAAGGTGAGATAATGACATCCAGGGCCACACCACGAACATACATGTATGTGTATGTGGACGTAGGTGGCCAGAAACTCTGCACTCTCATTTGCAAATAGGAGTGACATTTCCCAGTGGGACAGATAATTCCCATGCACTGCTCACTGAAGGCATGCCAGAAAAGGGCAGCATATTGTTTCAGGTCTTCAGGGCTTGGTGAACTCTACTGGGAGTGGAGTTCCCTCCCCCTACCCACCCCACCCCACCCCACCCTGCCCCAGGAACTGCTGTACTTAACATGACTAACTTACCATACTTCTTAACAGATTTCTTAACACAGTAATTTCCATGAGTGCTATCATTACTGCATAGAGACATTGATGTCCCCTGTCTTTTTTCAGTATTGCTTAATGTGGCAAAAATAGATCACCTTTGGTATACCACAGTGCCATTCAAAGCCAGTTGTCTATACTGGGTTGATAGCACAGCATGATGGACAGGCATTAAAGGTGGTATTGCCAGGACTGAGATGGGAAAGACTACAGGAAAAGCGAGAAGGATCAGGAACTAGATTTTGGATGGGTTAAGTTTGAGATGGCTATTAGTGGATTGCAACTATATATGTCACTTGGTCATTGTGTTCTATTGGTAAAATTTAGATTACTACTTGGATGTCTTTACATAAGGATTTCCAGGAAAGTATCTTGTGACCTAAGCTTTCAAAACAAAAGTTAGAATTCTACAGCCATGTACGTTTTAAAAACCATTTTGGGTTTTCAATTGTCATAGTGCATGCAAATGTCAAGGTTAAAGTCTGAACTTGGTTAATGTTCATACTAGAAAATTTAAAAATTCACATTCATGAACTGTTCTTGTATTTTACTTCACTCAGTTATTTTTAAGAGTTTCTTATGTGATTACAACCTTTTATAAACATGTTTATGTTTGCATTTCATTCTGGAGTCAAGCTTAGGAAATATTTCCCTTTGTTCTTAGTTCTAAGAAAGATCAAAGGCTTATTTAACTTTTTTATTTGGAACTAATTCATGAACTTTATTGATCGTTTCTTCTACGGGAATCCTAGAATTTTATCGTTAATTTTTCTTTAGCAGTGTTTATGTTATCTGTGTATACATTCATGTAAATTTATTTTGCTCTTCAGTTTTAATGTATGCATTTCTATGAAATTGGCTTCAATGTTATTGATGAACAAGTAAACTTTTACTTCATGTATCATTCTTATCTAGTTGAGATCCTTGAATAGCAAATGAATTGCATAGTCTTCTAATGAATATGCAGACACATTTATGAAAATTAATGTGCAGAAGTGAAATGAACCCTTCCATTCTATTGATAGCTACTCTTTCTATCACTTATTTTTACCTCTTCTAATTGGGTCATTTCAATGTTTTGGAAAGTTTTGATATTGCAGTTCATTTCCATAGAAACCTTTATTGAGCTTAATCTCAGATGTCACTATTTAAATAAAGAGTTTACATGCACTAGATTTTCAGTTTGAATATTAAGGGTCCTGAGCCCAGGCTGAATAATTTGCAAATCACTGTGGCTAATTAAAAAGTACTTCATGCACAGTCTACATCACTGCTTAATTAGTTGCGAATATCAAGGGATTAGAGAAAGTGTTGGAAAGGTACTAACCAAAACATCAAAGCCTAACTTCTAAAAAAATTAATCATTGTGAGGACAGTGGAGAGAATAGGTATAAAGCAAATCAAAGTCACTCTTTTCCAGTAAATGTCTTAACTGTTTATAGCATTTTTTGCAGTGGCATAGGGCTTTATCCTTCCTGATGAGAATCGTGAAAATGATTCCATGGAAAATGCGAGACCATTTGGAAGCGTAACCAACTGGAGCCAGCACTGGTTCTGTTAATAATCTGCCACAAAACTTGAAGGACCTCATTTAATCTCTGAGTCAATTTTTGCAACTATAGCATGATAACACTTTCTATTTTACACAGGTGTGAGAATTAAATGAAGTAACACAAGTGAGATACTTCGCAAATCCTTACATAAGTGTAAAGTGTTGTTGTTAATATCGTGTCTTACAAGAAGGAAAATAAGATGTAGCGTGGATTACCTTGTTAAATATTATAGTTTTTGAAATTACAAATTTAGCATAACTATATTCCAAGATGTGGCAACTAGAAAAACAAGCACAGAACCCTTAATCAACCACCCTTATACAGTGCCAAAATGGATATTTTATTTTTCTCCTATCTAGGCTTTCACAATTTTTTTCTGATTATCAAAGTAATATGCAGTACTAAGTTTATCATACACAAATTGGAAATATAGAAAAACGTAAGAAAGATGAAAAGCATCAATAATTTTCTTTTATATAACTATTAATTACTATTAATTTTTTGATGTATTTCTAGCAAATATACTGTTAAATTTTTGTTATATTTTTATCTATATATACTTATAAATCATATAGCTAATATTATTTTTATATTGCTTTTAGAATGAATACTGCCTTTTCTTTAAATTTATGAATTTCTTTGTCACTAATTTCTTCCACTCATTTTTTTTCCATTTTTAAAAATTTTATTTTAGAGAGGGGGGGGGTTCAAGCAGGGGAGAGGGGCAGAGGGAGAAAGAGAGAGAATCCCAAGCAGGCTCCATACTCAGTGCAAAGCCCAGCACATGGGTTCAATCTCACAACCCTGGGATCATGACCTTAGCTGAAATCAAGAGTTGGGTGCTCAACCGACTGAGCCACACAGGAGCCCCAATTTCTTTTATTCTTAATTGCTATATAACATTCTGCAGACATATAAACTCTAATTTCTTTGACCATCTCATTCTTCTGACACATCTAGGCTGTTTTCAGTTCTTTATGAGTTAAAAAAGCTGCAGAGAGGTATTAAAAATTCTTCTCCCTAGTCCTCACCTTATTCTTTTCTCATTTTGGATGATTTTCTTAAAGTATATTTCCAGAAGTTGAATTACTCAAATGATATGAATACTTCTAAGAAAATAAGAGGTTCCAAAAGGCAACTCCTACCAGCACCACTTGCAATTCTATGGACTTTTTTCATTTTCTTTTGCATAGTTATAATCATAGTGTGCCTGTAATACTGTATCTTTTTTTCAGTTAAGATTCTACTTTACTTTTCATGTTGTTGCATAATCTTTATAATGACCATTTTAATAGCTCCATAATATTCTACCCAATGAAAATATTATAATTACTTAGTCATTCTTATATTACTGGACATTTAGGTTGCTTCCAATTGTTCTTCTTACAAAACAAAACAAAACAAAACAAACCAGTGAATATGGTACAGAGTTTTCATGATTGTTGTTGTTACTACTTATGGATTGTTCCCTCACTATAGATTCCTAAATATATAATTATATTTAGAATATGACAATATTTGGGTTCCTTAAGTACATGTATTGCCATTGTCTTGCAATATGGCAATATCAAGAGTTGCTGTGGTTAGCAGTATATCAACTGAATGAGTTCACTTTGTCCTCACTGACCTTTTTCACAATCCAATGAATTTATGGCCATAATTTTTTACTTTCTGTCCTTATTCTTTATAGCAACTGGGAACAGGAGGACATAATGCTTTTTAAAGCTAGTATATCTTTCCTTGTAGTTGGCTATTATTGAAAACATAATGAAAGTATTTGGATGGTATCTGTAATACTCATCAACAGCTCAGGACTATTAATATAATGACAGATAGTCTGATGTGACAAAATTTCAAGACTTCCAAGCATGAGTACTCTTTTTTTTTAATTGAGATATAATTGACATATAACATTATATTAATTTCTAGTGTACAACACAGTATTTGTTATTTGTATATGTAGTAAAACCATTACTCTAGCATCCTTTATCATCCATCATCACTATATATATCACATTTTCTTTATCCATTCACCCATTGAAGGATACTTAGATTGCTTCCATGTCTTGGCTCTTATAAATAGCTTCAATGAACATAGGGGTGAATATATTTTTTCAAGATAGTGTGTTTGTTTCCTTGAGATAAACACCCAGAAGTGGAATTGATGCATCATACGACAGTTGTATTAACTTTCTGAGCAACCTCCAGACTGTTTTCCAGAGTGGCTGCACCAATTTCCATTCCCACAAACAGTACTTAAGGGTCCCCTTTACTTCACATCCTCAGCAGCATTTGTTATTCCTTGTCTTTTTGATAATAGCCATTCTAACAGGTGTAAAGTGATATCTCATTGTAGTTTTAATTTGTATATCCCTGATGGTTAGTGATGTTGAGCACCTTTTCATGTACCTATTGTCCATCTGTATGTCTTCTTTCAAAAAATGTCTGTTCAGATCCCCTGCCCCTTTTTTCACCTTTTTTTTTTTGCTATTGAGTTGTATGAGTTCTTTATTCATTTTAGATATTAACCTCTTATCAGATATGAAACTTGCAAATATTTTCTCTTTTTCAGAGATTAGCTTTTCATTATGTTAATTGTTTCCTTTGCTGTACAAAAGCTTTTTGGTCTGATGTAGTCCCACTTATTTATGTTTGCTTTTGGTATCAAAATCCAAAATATCATTATTACCAAGACTTTCTTTTAGCAGTTTTATGGTTTCAGGTCTTATGTTCAAGTCTCTCAAGTTTTTTCTGTGTGCATTTATAGTGTAAGGTCATAGTCCAATTTAATTCTTTTACATATGGCTGTCCAGCTTTGCCAACACCATTTATTGAAGAGACTAATATTTCCCCAAACCGTGGGTACTCTTCCCCCAGCTTGGAGACTGTCACTCACAATTTTTAGATTGCTACTAATTTTTATAATATATTTGCTTCATGAGTAGGTTTCAGTGGAACTTCCATTTTGAATCAACTTACCATGTGAAGTGGGATAAGATGGGTCTAATATAATTTGACCCAGATTGAGACAGTTTCTTATTTACTACAGCCTATAAGGTCCTAGGGTAATAACTCCTCTATACTTTCGGAAGTTTGACTCCAATGCCAGTATGCACTCTTGAAGAATATCATTTGCCTTTACCCAAGAAATTGGTATATTAATTAGATTTTGTGGAATGCTTCACAATTTTCCACCCCTCCCTGTATCCATGCTCTTTGAAATACGACTTTGCAGCTCCTCCCATTATGAAGTAGAATTTTGTTCCCTGCCTTTTGAATTTTGATTGAATTTATAGCTTATTCTAAGTCTAGGTTTTAAGAGGCTTGACCTACTATTGTTCTCTTTCTTGGGATCTTCCCTCAGCTATATATATATATATATATATATATATATATGCCTTCTAGAATATGAGAAAGAACTTAAAGCAAAAACAGGATGATCTCTTAGTTGAGGTCATACTGGCTAAACTAGTCTCCAGCCAATGCACTCGCTGACTGTTGACATATAAGTGAGCCCAACCGAGATGAGTCATGTCCAACCCAGAGCAACAGAACTTCCTATTGACCCCCAGATTCATGAACTAAATAAATACCTGTTGTTTTAAGCCACTAAGCCTTGGGATGGTTTGTTATGCAGCATTATTGTGGCAATAGACAACAGAGCAATAGCTGATTTAATTTAGGGAACACAATTTCTCAACCCAATGCCAGAATTCTAAATCTTATCCCCCTTCAGGAGGAATGATACAATATTGTACCCTATATCTGGTGAATGAAACCAAACATTTTTATAAATTCTTTAGTGAAGAAGATTTAAAGCCTCCTGATCCAAGGCAGTAAGACTATTCTACTTCAAAATTCTGGAAGTGCTAACAAATGGGCACAGTTATAGCTGAGACAAACAAATAGCTTCAAAACCTAAAAGTCATAGGTTCTCACACAGTGCTGGTAGAAATTGCTTAATGGAAATATGTTACAAATCTTTAGATGTTGTCTTCGATACAGCAGTTTGGGGTGCTATAACAAATTAGCATAGACTTGGTGGCTTAAACAACAAATATTTATTTCTTACAGCTCTGGAGGCTAGAAAGTCTAAACTCAGGGACCTGCATGGTAGGGTTCTAGTGAAAAGCCTTCTTCCTGGTTTCCTTACATGATGGAGAGAGAAAAGAAGCAAGCTCTTCTCCTATAAGAGCACTAATCCCATCCTGAGATTCTGAGGTCTCTACCCTCAAGACCTAATTACCTCCTTAAATCGTATCTCCAAATATCATCACAATGGGGATCAGAGTTTAAAGATAAAAATTTGGAGGGGACACAAACATTCAGTCTATAGCAGATGTGTTTTGTATCTTTTGGTTGAAAGAATAAACATGAACTGACCTTCTGGGCATTACACTTTCTCAGAAAACCTCATTAGTTATCACGCATAGATGAAGCTCTGAAAATAATATCATACTATAAGCACAGTCTTGGTCTGCTTATCTCCTAATACTTTTGACCTGTCCTGTCAACTGTAGTACCCATTAACCAAGTGTAATTGTTTATATTTAAATTTAAATTAGGAGTGACTGGGTGGCTCAGATCGTTGAGCGTTACACTCTTGGTTTCTACTCAGGTCATGTTCTCACAGTTCCTGGGATCAAGCCCCACGTTGGGCTCTGTGCTGGCAGAGTGGAGCCTGCTTGGGATTCTCTCTCTCTCTCTCTCTCTCTCTCTCTCTCTTTCGGCCCTTCCCTGCTCATGCTTTCTCTCTCAAAATTAATAAGTAAATATTTAAAAAATAGAAATTGACATTAAGATAAAATGAAATGAAGTGAAATACTCATTTTCTCAGTTTTACTAGTCACATTTTGTGTATCAACACCTGCATGTGGCTAGTGACTACATCTTGCATAGCACAGATACACAAAGAACTTCCATTATAACAGAGAGTACTATTGAACAGTGTTGCATTCTATTTTCTAACCCCATAAATGCAAGTTTGGTTGTTTCTATGGTTATTTGGATCTTATTCACAAGCTAGTGCTTGCAGCATGATCAACTTGCTGAATATCCCAACTACAACAGCTGAAAAATGTTATAATCCAAGACTTCCATTTTTCTTGGTGATTCCCACAGATCCTCCAACCCAAATAGGGCATTCTGGTTCCTACAAAGAGCAGCTGTGTCTTCATTCACCTATTAAAATTCAATATAGTTCCTTCTTGCATGTCATTTTAATAATTGAGTAGATTTATAGAAACATGTACATGTTCTATCATTCAAAGACATGAAGATTGATGTAGGGACATCCTTTTAGTTTATATACATCTTGATTCTGTTCCCAAGGGACTTGAATAATTTTTAGCATCAAGAAGATGTAGACTTCAGGTATAAAAATGGATTTTTTTTGAGGCCTCCAACACTTATTGAAGCAGTGACCTGTTACTGTTTTACCTTTTAATAGAAAAATTTAATTTACAATTATGCAATGTTGGATATGTTACTGAACCTTTCGCTATGTAAACTAGTTATTTATAGATTGGCCTAAGGTTTATATACCTGTTATTAATAAATTTGGTTTCGTTTACTAATAAATCAATTAGATTAATTTCTCCCTATTAAACAATTTATGTATTTCCAAAATTGAATGCTCCCTCTTATGGTCAAGCCTAACTTCTAAATGAATTTGAGAATGAGTGTTTTTAATGATTAAAATATAGACCATTCATTTTTTTTTCATTTTTTTAATGTTTATTTATTTTTGAGAGAGAGAGAGACAGAGCAAGAGTAGGGAGGGGCAGAGAGATAGGGAGACACAGAATCCAAAGCAGGCTCTAGGCTCTGAGCTGTCAGCACAGAGCCCAATGCAGGGCTCAAACTCATGAATGTGAGATCATGACCTGAGCTGAAGTCAGACTCTTAACTGACTGAGCCACCAAGGCACCCCAAAATCTATGGCCATTCTTAATAAAGAGTTCACCTTGGCATAAAAGAGTAGTATGTATTTAGATATTCCCAAATGGCTACATATGGGTTTTCTATATCCTATAAGTTGTACTGCTTCTCACCAGGAGAACAGTTTTGCATTTCTTGTCTTGTGCACATTTTCCGCTAAGAAAACTCACATTAAGTAAAGTCATAATTTCAGCTATCATAAGAGGTTACAGTCTTTTCATGATGGGTAAACCAAACATACTTGGAGAATGGCCCGTTTACTTTTTCCCCTTATTTGTATATTTTTGCTGAGGTATAATTAACATATAGCAAACTGCACTTATTTAAAATGAACAGTTTGACAAATTTTGACATGTGTATATGCCAATGAAGTCACCACCACAATCAAAACAATGAATATATCACTCCTCAAATTCCTTTGTGTCTCACTGAAAATTCCTCCTTCCAGCCACTCCCAACCCTCTCCTCCCTCCTATTCACAGGCAATTTTCTCTCACTCTAGTTCATTTGCAATTTCTACTCTTTTATATGAATGGAATTGCTGTGAACTCTTTTCTGTCTGCATTCTTTCACTCAGCTCAATTATTTTGAGATTCATCATTGTATTACATATATCAACAATTCATGTTTTCAAATTACTGAGCAGTGTTCCATTATCTGGACATAACACAATTTATTTACCCATTTACCTGGTAATGGGCACTTGAATTGTTTCCAATTTTCGGTTGTTACAAACCAAGCTGCTAAGAACATCCATGTACAATCTTCATATAGACCTATTACTTTCTTTTCTTTTGGAGCAAGTCCTAGCTGTGGAATGCCTGAATCCTGTGGGAGGTGTATGCTTACATTCTTTTATTTATTTTTTGGTCCAATTCATCATAGAGATATATGATTGGGAAACAGTATTATAAAGGGATCAAACACTGAAAAGATAAATAAATGGGTTGTTAGAATTCAAGAATCAGTGAGACTTTTGAACTCCTTCTTGGGGAGTATGTTCCATCATTTCATTATTTCTGCTATGTGGAGATAATGATAAAGATTAAGGGGATATTCTATAGTCATATCATGAGCCAAGTCTTGGTTCATGGGCCTATGTCAATGTCATGTCATAATCATGCCATGACATAATCATGTTCAGACCGCTCTATTCACTAATTGACCTTTCTCTGGAGTAGCACTGACTGGTAAACAACATAGTTGTGGCCACAAATTCCTATAAAATTTGATGGGCCTCCATGGGTACTACATAGGACAGGTATTAAAATTTGTGAGAAATATCAGTAAATTGAATCCATAGGGACTTACCTCAAATAGATCTGGTCTAATACTCTAATCAACTGGATACTATTACCCAATCCATTTGGATAAATTAACTGCCCAGACCCTAAGATGATATGAAGAAGAATTTTGTCCTTTAGAGCAGTGGTTCTCAAGTCTGGCTTATTAAAGTCAGCATGAAAGCTTTTAAAAAGGCACTTCAATTTATGTTAACAGAAATGTCTTAATAAACACATAGCAAGTTTTGTTTGGAAAAAAGAAAAAGGTACTTCACTGTACCAAGCTGGATCCCACGCCACACCAACTGAATTAGAATTTCTGGAGTGGAGCTAAGCACTTATGTTAAGGACAGGCAGAAATTCATACTTAAAATTTATGAGGCTTTTAGCTCTTTTTTTAATTTATAAAATTTGGAATCATCTGTCATTGCTCAAGTTGAGAGCTTGCCAAGGTTTTGGCTGTGGCAGCTGCAACAGCTAATGAGAATTTAGTAATTTCTAATGCTGAATCAATCTCTTCCATTTGTTTTATTTATTTATTGGTAGGCTTGTTTGAAGCATTAGCATTCCCAAAGCAATAAGTCATGGCTATATACTATGTTTCTTTATGTCCAGATTGGGCAATTACTAGATGTATTAATTTTCTATTGCTGCCACACAAATTACTATAAAGTCAGTGCCCTAAAACAACACAAATTTATTATTGTACAGTTCCATAGGCTAGAATTCAGACAAGGGTCTCACTGGGCAAAAATCAATCAGATGTCAGCAGAAATTCATTCCCTTAGGAAGGCTCTATGGGAGAATCTGTTTCTTGCTGTTTTCTAACTTCTAGAGACCAGCCGTTCTTTAGTTAATGCCCCCCTTCCTCCTTATTCAAAACCAGCAATATTGCATCTCTCAGGACCCTGCTTCCATAGTCACACATTTCCACCACAGCTAGGGAAGATTCTCAGTTTTTAGGGACTTGTGATTAAATTAGGCCTACCCAGATAACCAAAGATAATCTTCCCATTTCAATGGAAATTTAATCACATCTGCAAAGTCCTTTTTGCCACGTAGCCTAACTTATCCACAGGTTCCAGGCTTTAAGATTGTGGGTATTTTTGTGGATCTGTTATTCTGTCCATCACAGTAGATGTTTAGACAGAGGAAGGGATTAGCCTCTCTAAGCCCTTTCTATTAGCTACTTCTTTAGCTCTTTTGCAGCAGACCTCCCTTTATTAACTAACAGCTGCCATGAGAAAAAGATTGTAACTCTTTAGGAACACATTTAAAAACCCAGTTTCATTGTGTTTCTGTGAAAAGCAAACATCTAGAGTGTTGAGAACCTGTGCCTCTGGCTGACCAGAATGGTATCTAAATGCGTGGAGACCTTCCTTTACATTTCCCTAATCCTTGTTTTTTAGTTTTCCATTGCTGGGGGTTATTCTTCTACACCTGCAAATTGAGAACATCATAATCACTTTGCTCTTACCACAGAGAGACAGAGAAATCGTTTTCTTGGTAATTCAACTGTTTGTATGGCCACGATTAGGGATGTGTCCTTACAGATATTCTTTGTCCATCTCTCAATTCAGTCCATGGAAATGATTTTCATCTCTCTCCCACAGACATACATCAAGATGTCAGACCTTCTCCAGGAGTCTGGCTACATCTTAGAGCTAGAGCCTGACTAGAGTCTCAGTCTTCTCTCTCTTTGCATTTGTCTTCATTGGAAAGATTAATGGGTGCCAAATTAATACCTTCAGCAATTTCATCACAAAAATAAGAGTTTTGGTTTGGTCTTTGCCGTGAGGCTGAGTTTTCATTTGTTCTTTGTAGGATGAAGATCTTCTCAGTTTTACCTTTTAAGAGTTGGAGGTGAGAGGCAATTCCATTTTTATCTCTGAACATTTAATTTTCCTACCTCCTTGCCTCAATGTGTAAGCTCACTTGATAAAATCTCTGCCTTCCAAGTGATTACGGGTGACAATGTTACTGAGTGTTTTGCCACTGACGAATAATGGACTTATGTCCTTTTAGACCCAGGTCACAATTTCCTCACCATCTGCTGTCTGGTTCTATAAGCCTCATATTTAATGATTCATTGTCATTTTTATTGTTGTTATAGCTATTCCCCTACTTTTAGGTATCAATTTCCTTTTTTGGTAGGCTAGGTGAGGATACACTGTTATAACAGATGAACCCTAACTGAATATTTTACAAGAAGAAATAATTATTTCTTGTTCATCCCACATGCTCATGTGTTAGTCAAGAGACTGCTCCATGTGTTCTGTACTGTGGGACCAAGGCTAATAGACCAGCTTCTATGTGGAACATTGATAATTGTGGTAAGGGCACAGAACATAACCAATGTGATCTGGATTTAAAGCTTCTGCTAAAAGTTGTACATGTCATCTCAGTACCATTTCATTGACCAAAGCACGTCCTAAGGTACCGCCAAATGTCAATGGAGAGAAGATATGTAATCTATCCTAGGGGAAAGACATCTTATATTTATGGGTAATAAAGTTTATGATAACATTCAATCAAAACTAGCACTACAGCTGTTTATTTATGAAGTGCATACCATATATGGTTAGAATTTTTGGAATTTAAACTCAATCTTTAATTGTCAGAATTACCTTCTCAAAATGTCATGGAACATTTTTGCCAAAGAGAAAGAGAAATTCCTTTCTTTGCTAGGGGCTAAATTAATTGTAGGAAACTTTTATTAAGACAGTGAATGAAAGACTCAGAACTCCAAGACCGAGAGACATCAGCCAAAATGGCTTGTCAACAAAATGCCTTTCTTTTCTGATCAAGGTAAGATTAAGTAATAATTAGGCACCACTATGCTGAATTTCATATTTCTGATAGTGAAGGCTTCTTTATTTAATGGCTTTGGAACTGGAACTTATTCCTATCTTAGGAAGGACTAAAAGAGAGGGATTCATGCATAGTCAGACATAGCAAACTACTCTCTACTTTAGGATCCAACCTCCCATGTTTAACCTACAAAGGTCGACACTCACGGACAGTTTCAGAATTTCCTTTCTCACGTGTGGTGCATGATAGGTCAGCATTACCTCTTAACAACACATAAAGTTCTTGTAAAAAAAAAAAAAAAAGACCAAATGTGCAGAAATTCTTATAGCACAAATGGCATTGAAGATCTCAGTCTTATATTTCCTCCTTTTTAAGAGATTAATTTACATCATCTCCTGGGAATAAAATGTCCTCAGCCTTGCTGCACTATGCTATCTTAGTGACACTTTTCCAAGTCTATGTGTTCAGAGGGTAAGAAGACACTGTCATGTAGTGAATGGCTAAGAACCCCCTATCCTGGGCGCCTGGGTGGCTCAGTCAGTTGAACGTCTGACTCTTGGTTTTGGCTCAGGTCATGATCTTCTGGTTCGTGAGTTCAAGCCTTGCTCTGCCAGTGCAGAGCCTGCCTGATATGATATTCTCTCTCTCTCTCTCTCTCTCTTTCTCTCTCTCTCTCCCTCTCTCTCTCTCTCCCTCTCTCTCTCTCTCTCTTGCTCTCAAAATAAGCAAATAAACTTTAATAAATAAATAAATAAATAAATAAATAAATAAATAAATAAATTTTAAAAGAGAATCCTCCGTTCTCTGCTTCAGCCCTCTCTACAGGATTATGCAAAGGTCCCTGGCACACTATTTTTAAGCATTATATTTTTTTAAATTCCTAAAATAATATGTGAAAATTAGTGTCATATTAATTTGTATCTTATTAACACTGAGGCTGAATGTCTTCTCAACTTTTGTAATACTTAACAATTTTTTTAGCTTCCATGCCTTCTTTACTGTGATGTCAGATTACCCTTTCTTGAAGTTAAAATATTTTTAAATTCTTAGTATAAAACTTGTACTTCTTATTTCAAAAACTTTACACAATAAAAGAAATCAATCCGTGCCTTTGAGTCCTCAAAACCACATCATTAGTGACTTGTTCAGTTTGTAGATAAGTTTAGGTCATAAGACTGTAAGTTTTAGACTCTATAGTGATGTGAACAAGTTCGGGAAGTGGTTACATAGCTATTGGAATGGATTTTGTTGAACAGAAAGCATACAAACCAAAGCTAAATTCTGTTTTTGAGGATATACCTATGTGTCATCATTTTTTAAGAAAGTAAGATGGATAAATAATAATAAAAATACAAACACGTGCAAACAAAGAAGGTACAAACTTTCAATAAATAAGTCATGAGAATGTAATGTATAGCACATGACTATAGTTAATAATACTGTGTTACACATTTGAAAGGCACTAAGGCAGTAGATCTCACAAATTCTTACCACACATACACACAAAGAAAAAATGAATCAAGATATAGGATGTAGGAACTGTTTAGGAGTATTCCAGTTATTTGGAACAGCCTATAAAGACTAAAGACATCATGAAAAACTGTACATAAGGCTAGACTATTTAACTAAAGGGTTAGGTATACATATCTATATGTTTTATGCATTAATATCTAGCCTTCTCCTGGTAATTATTTAAGGCAATCTACAAAACTTCTAACAATGTATGTGACTTTTTGTTAAATGAATTGAAAATAAATATTCCTGGAAGTTAGCCATGGTATAAAATAAGGTGCCTTATATGTGGCCTTGGTTTTTTTAATACACTTTTTTTAAAGAATAGTTTTAGGTTTATAGAAAAACTGAGTAAAGGATAGAAGCTATATTTCCCCACAATCAGTTTCTCATATTATTAACATGCTACATTCATGTACTATATTTGTTACAATTAATGAGATAATATTGACACATTATTAACTAAAGTCCATATTTTAGTCAGAGTTTCTTGATTTTTATCGAATGTCCATTTTTTTTTTCTGTTCCAGGATGCCACCCAATAGAGAGCACACTACATTTAATCATCCTGTCTCCTTAGGCCCCTCTTGACTGTGACAATTACAACATGACTCTTTAAAATATGGAAATTTTGTAGAATAAGGGTAGGGGAAAATCAAATAAAGTCAAAGATATGATAAGAGAGAAAATGATACATCTTATGAGATTATGTTCTATGGCTAGAGATGGGCATCAAATACGGTTTCGACCCACAGTGTCCAAAAGATACAAATACATCAGATGTTTATGATAATTCATCCTGGTAGAGAGTCCCACGATAACTTTCTCCTGGGGCCATGAATAAGACTTCGTAATGTCCTAAACACTTTTCTTAACATTGTGTTTATGGAAACTTTAAACATAGCTTATTAAGGCTATTTCCTGTAACATCTTAAAGGTGGGCCAAGGTCATGATGACTAAGTACCTTTCAGGTATAGGAGGAGGGATGGCAGGGGAGTCAATGCAGTGCAGCTATCCAAGCCCACTGGAGGATTGAATACTTCCCCTAAGTAGATCTTCCTATAGGGCTCTTCCCCAGGCTTCCAGGGAGAATCAGATAATTCAGGGTGACCCACCTCACCCCAGTCTTTCCCCAAGTTCCCCTTTGATGAAGACACACAAAGGACTTTAAACATGGGTACGTGAAGAGAAATCTCCACGGGAGGATTTAGAGTAGGATGACTAAAGGTCAGGTAGTTGTTGAAGCTGGTGGAAGGATGAGGGCTGGATTTTGACAGGCAAGTATTCCAGGCACCTCACAGATTCAGGGATAGTGCCTGCTGTCTTTTCCTGCTTCACGCTGCATTTGTTCATCTTGGTTAGGGGCCGCTGCTCATAAAAATAAATTATATTCTCTTTGGCCACATCTGTGTACAGTGCAAGATGGCCAAACATTTGAAGCTACCTTCTTTTGCAATTATAGTATGCCAGAAATGAGATGAGATTTTCTGTAATCACAATTACTTATATTGTTCTCTAGATTTAGAAATTCTCTGTGGACAGTATTCCTAATTAAAGCATTGCTACAATTAAAATAGAAGTGTGACCTACTGTCCTTAAGCTTCTTTAAAATACCACACACACACCCTACTCCTACGCTAGCCTAGTTCTGTACAGTAGGATTAGTAGACCCCTATTTGATTTCTAACTTTACTCCTCTATATGTGTGACTTTGGAAAATGCTTCTAACATTTTGTGGCCTTAGTTGCCTCATCCATAATATGGGAAGTATATACCAATGATAAAGGGCAAAGATTAAAATTAAATGAAATAAATTATGTGATGTTCTTATACAAAAATTTAGATAGTAATATTGTATTAATGATTGTTATCTCTTTATGTATACATAAATATATATTTAAGGCCATTTACTTATCTACACACGATATATGATATCCCTTATATATCATAATTTTTAAATCATTGTATCCTTTCTGTGTTTGTCAAAAGTTTAACTGGTATTTCTTTCTGTTCTTTTGAATTTTCCATCTTCCAAGTTGTCATAAATGTTCACAAGCTTCAAGGATACTGAGCTTAGGGGAATTTTAGTGCTTTTGAAAGGTTGGAAATGTTATTCCAAAGTTTATTTTATTTCATACCCGAGAAAAAAGGATCCCATGACTTCAAGAAGCATAGTAGCTTGGACCTCAGTGACCTTTCATCTCCAGTAGGTTAGGTGAGGCCAATGGCATGGGGCAGACTAACCTGCCCATCTGGTGGTAAATACCACATCAGTGGTTTCAATATGGACCCTCCCAGCCCCACCTCACCCCACCTTGGACCATCTCTTACCTGCTCATCTTTGAATTCTCCCTGAAGAGTCTCTGTATTTCTTACAGTGATTGTCAAACTTCTCTCTTAAACCATAGTTTCCTTAAAAGTTGTGAAAGTGGGATACACTTTTGCATTCTCTCCCTCACCAAGCACAGTGACAAAGTGAGTGTGTAACACACTGAGCTGAATGAATGGATGAAGGATGAGATTGGACACCACTCAGAGATTCCCTGGCCCAATTATCTTACTGCCTTGAAGCTCCTATTACTTATTATATTACCAGTGCTTTCTTGGATGGACACATGTGACTACCTTGAAGGGCGCCACAGGTTCCATAGTGGAGGACAGGGCCCTAAGGAATGAGCTCACACATTTTGTGGAGAACTAGGACTCAGAACAATTACGATTTCTGTGATGTCCTTTTTTCTTGACTGAAGTAGGGTATTGTGGAGAAAGGGCATCATGAAGGCAATGATAAGAGTTTGGGTGCCTCAGAAGGAGTGAACAGAGATATACACTTATAGAGAGAGGCACCAAAAGTGAATATCCTCAGACTTTCAAACATAACTTTTCAATGATTTCCCTACAAATTATTTCTCAAATTTTCCAAGAGTTCTTCCTGACCAGCCTGCCATGTCAATGTTAAGGAAACTTTTTATTAGTTTCAGGAGTAAAAACAGTGCAAAACCATATAAACTACAAAGCTGGTTTACCAAATTGTGTAGCAGGAAGTTTCTTGAATGAAAAAGGAAAAGCTGTATGGTCATGACTAAACAACTGAGGAATGCTGTGCATACCTTCAAATCTGCTAGTTGGAAAGGAAAATTTTGAAGATTCATGATGCATTGGTTTCCACTTTTCCTGTGAATAGGACTTTTGTTTGTTGTCTTAGATACAATCATTTTATTAAGTTTGGGATATAACTCAGGAGACAAAGAAGTTTCCAGAGAGAATCTGTACCTTTTTGGTTTTTTGTTTTTGGATGACTTTTCTTTTTTAATTCAGACATTTTTTTCTTTTGAGAAGTTTCAGGTTCATAGCAAAATCAAGAGGAAGACACACAGATTTCCCCATGTACTTCCTGCCCCCACACTGCCTGCTCCATTGTCAACATCCCCCAGCACAGTGGTAATATTTCTTATAACTGGTGAACCTATACTGACCCATCATTATCACCCAAAGTCCTTGGTTGCATTAAGACTCACTTGTGGTGTTGTACTTTATATGAGTTAAAGTATCATACAGAGTACTTTCACGCCCTCAAAATCCTTTGTGCTCTGCCTATTCATCAACCCACCCCACTCCCCCCAGCCCCTGGCAACCACTGATCTTTTTACTGTTTCTGTAAGAATCCATCTCACATTCCCATCATCTTATCAAATTTGTTTTCACTTGTCTTTTTTACATTATAAATTTTATATCATGCATAACCAACCCTTAACATGTTATAGCTATGTTGTTGTTTTACTAAAATTTCAGTTTTCTCTCGGATTAGAAAATATCCTTTTTCTTCTTATTTGTTTCCCACTCTTACCAAATCTAAACACTGCATTGTCAGTCAGACATTATTCCCAGTCTACTAATTACTTTATTTTACAACGCCCTTTTATTTAAAATTTCTTGATTTTTAGATCAGAACAAACAGGGCTTAACACATATATTCTATAACAAGGCAGGATCCACCAACTATTTGGGGTTAAAGTAAATCTACCAGATGTTTATTCTGTGCTGTCATATCCCCAACACCGCGTGGGTGCATAATGACATGCTATAGGGTGCAAAATGTTAATAAACTGATATCTGTGCCAAAGAAGTTTATAGTCTAGTTGAGATGGTGGGACACATTCACTTGATTCAATTAAGTAACATGACCTGAGAATATATAACAACAATATAGGCTGAAATGATTGTGTGCAAAATTGTGAGACGCAGAAACTGACAAGAAAGGGAAGCCCATGCTATAAAAAATGTACTAATTGTGAAGTTCGGATTCACCCAGGAAGAGAGAGTGCAGCCTTGCCTCTCAGGGGAGGGATTTTCAGAAAAGCAGCTGATGGGGACTACCATCCTGGCAGAAGCTAGGCACCTCCTGGATTTCAAGGAGTTGCCAGGAATTCTCCATCAGCTGTCCTGGAATGTTTGTTCCAATGTACTCATCCCAGAGTCCACTTAGAACCATGTCCCACCCACCCTGGCCATGGCTGTAAGGCTTGTACCAGCCCAGAGAGAACCTACCAGGGGAAGAAGAATCAATCTTTGTAGAATAAGACAATATTGTGTTTTTATACTGAGTATTTTTTCTAGCTGGAAACAGATAGTGAGCAAGAAACAATGGGAAAGGTATTGTATAAACCAAGGAACAGAAACTAGCTCACTATTTTGCATGTGTATGTGTCTGTATAAAGTCCCATTAGTAAATTCAGAAACCTGTCATAAGCAGAAGATGCAATTAACTGTTACCTGGAAAAGATTCCCTGTGCTTAGGACACATATAGAATGAATTTCCATCTCCAGTATGTGGCTTACTAGTTATGGAGCTGGGAGCAAGGTCAGTTTCTTCTGCTGTAAAATGAGAGTCTTAATGTCCTTTCCATAAGATTTGGAGGGAAGTAAGCAGAGTATAAATACATAGATTTCAGTTTGTCCCATTTTCTCTTAAAAAGAAGCTTCTAAACCTCATACATGTTTATTTTTGAAAATGATTTTGAGCTGGTGGTAAGTGGCATTAAAAAAATATAGTCTGGCCAACAACTGCTCTTGAAGCATGGCCTTAAAGTCAGCTGGTTGGTTGAAAAATGGGACTCCAGTGCGTGTGATGGCTTAGAAATCAGAAAAAATAATAGCCCTACAGTGGAGACAACACACTGGGCCCAATTAACATTTCAGAGAAATGAGCATTTCTTTATTTCTGAAATATTCAGAGTTAAGCATACTTAGATCGCTACAGTACTTATTGTGATGGTAGATTTTATGAAAGCTAGTTGTCTTCTCCATGGGGATCTCTTATCTACTTTCTGTAGATGACTGGAGGCTAAATACTCTATGTATATCAGCCAATGAGAGGTGTATTCATTTTCCACTGCTGCCTTGACACATTATCACAAAACTATCAGCTTGGAATAATGCCCACTTATTATCACACAGTTCTGTAGGTCAGAGGGCTCAGTGTAGCAAGGCTTAGTTGAGTCTTGCATTGCATCTCATAGGAAACAAGCTCATTTAGGTTGTAGGCTGATTTCTCTTCTTTTAGCTGTAGTACTAAGGTCCCTATTTCTCTGCCACCTGTCAGCCAGCAGTTATTCCTGTAAGTTTCGTGCACACTTTTTCATGCTGTCCACATGGTCACTCCGGCAAAGGTGGGCAGAGTCCCTCTCATGCTTCAAATCTCTCAAATTTATCCTTTTGGCACATTTCTCTGCTTTTAAGGCTTGTGTGGTTTAGATTGGGTTCACCTGGATAATCCAGAAAAAATCCCCTCATTTTTAAGACTCTTTAACCTTAATTATATCTTCAATGTGTCTTTGCCATATAATATAACATTCGCAGGTTCCAGAGATTTGCACATCTGCAGGGGGCCATTCTGCCTGCCAGAAAAATTAAAAGCTATTACTCTTTATCTATTTCCAGAGCATACTATATTTCTAAAAAACACTGTCTGATTTCAGTTAAATGATCTTGGCAACACCTGCCATCTAATAGGTTTGGAATATAATCTCTCAGAGTAGTTGTTCCTGACATTTAGCAGACACTGATCTGCCTCAAATATGTGCTTACTTGTTTTGGATTCTCTCCTAACATGAGTGACAAGTGTTTCTCCCCATCCCTGTTATGGTTCTCAGTAGTGGGATCTATTTTCTACATTACCAAATAGGAAAAAAAAAAGTGGTGTTTATTGATAACTATGCTTCATTAAACCTAAATATTTTTCTGTACATTATTATTTGGGGCGATGGTCAGGAAAGGAATTAGAAATAGATTTTACTACATTTCCTGGTAGTAATGTGAGCAAACGTGGTGCTAAATCATCTGTTGTCATTGGTAGGATTTAGCTGATAGGAGATATTCGGGTTTCCTGATGAGAGAACTTTCCTGTCACTGAGGACGGACGTGTTGCTCCCAGGAAGGAGTTAAGCTCCTCCTCATATGGGGGCTAAAGATAGCTGCAATTGCTGTGAGTGAACCCAAAGAACCCAGAGACAAAAGCCTAAACCCTGAAGAGCTGATCCTTGTATCCATGTTTTATTACTGGTCATATTTTTTGCCCTAATTATTCCCAATATTTATTTCCTTTAAGTCTAGAAAGACACAATGGGGAAAAGTGAAATCACACATTATTATTATAAAATCCTTGTTCTTCAGGCTGATTTTCTCTTCTTTCTCTCTGGCTCACTTCTCCTTTAGCTATTTCACTGCTAATTAGGATTGCTAACAAGAATGAACAGAAGTAAAGAAGTGAAATACACAGGTACATCTGACCCTAATTACTAGCCCTAGTGTGGGGTTTGGGAAATGAGAAAGTGAAAACCAGTGACCAGAATGTTGGACTCTTTAGTCATCCTTGCTGGTCTCCAGAATGCCTGTGACAGTCATGGATAACTGAGTGGCCCCATTCTCAACCTATGGATGATCTTTAATACAAACATCTGGGAATAATTAGAATCCAAATTATTTTTTTAAATGATGAAGCTGGACCCAGAAACATTTGCTATCTGGTGCATAGCTACACAACATGAGTACCATGTAAATTTTCTTATACAATGTCTAGAAAGTTGACCCTATTTTTTTTCCTGGATATATTTGGAAAAGTCCAAGCCAGAATTACTGAGTTATAGTTACATTGGTCAGTATGAATAAGCTAAGACCAGAATGAAAATCTATACTCTCTCATACATGCTTCCCACCAGCTTATGTCTTTCTAGCTGTGGAACAGTTCTAGAGAAAGTGGCGATGCTGTACTGGAATGGTTAGATGTGGTGAAAAGCACCTGATATGTCATCACCTGCATTTTCACATGCTATTAGCGTGTCATGATGCCTTGTTTTCCACTAATAAATCACTATAAGCTTGAGGCCTTTGTCTTGACAACCTTATTTTCTCTCATCCCAAGAACATTCCACAGTCCTGGTGATAGATGACCAGACCTCATCTTTGCTTGAATTCCTGTGTAAAGAATTTTTCTTCATTTGAAAAGCTTTTTCCCTTTGAAATTCAGCCAAAATTTAATGAGAAAACTTATCCATTATGCAGTCTTACTCTTAAAGCTAATATGAGTCTCCAGTTATGGAAATCTTATACGTATTATCTGCCTTAAGTTAGGAATAATTTAGAAATCGAATAAGAAATCCCTTTCATAGACATTTTGAAGATTAAATCTGATGCCTCTTGAACTTTGTTATAGCTTCATGAATATTGTAAGGCTTCAAAACTTGGCTGTGGTTTTAAAACTCATCCAAGAAGGTCTTAATGGTGTTAAAACTCGTGTTTATGTAATATCCCTTCTTTCAACTGGTTTAAAGCACCTAGAACCTTGTTTGGGTCTATCTCCATGACATGCATATAAGTTGTTAAGTAGAAGGCCTCATTATCTCCACTTCATAAGGAGGATCCCTAAGGGTCAAGAAAGTGACAGAAAACTAATAAAGGACACATAATTCTCTAGTAGATACTTCCAGGCTCTGAATCCCTCTCTGGGAAAGTTGTTTTCACTACTGAGTTTCCTCTTATTTGCAATACATTGTGTTAGCTGTGTATTCAACCCTCAACTTCTGCTTCAGCCTGGTGCCTAGCTCCTGCAGCCCACTTCTCTTCATTTGCCCACCGACCTGATTTCTATCAATAAACTTCTTACTCTAAGCCGTGGAACATCACTATTACTCTTTACTCTTAAAGTGCATGAGATTCTCCCAGCATGCTTTGGGCCTCACAATGGAGGTGCTCTTTTTAGTGGATCTATGATGAAAGCCAGGAATCTGCATATCAGTCCAAAGCTGATAGTAGTTGAGAAAAGTGCCTCATAATCAATCCTGATGTGGAATGGAAAAGTTGGAAAGATTTTTAGAATCTTGAGTTTATTAACTATGGTCTAGTGGATTCCAAGCCACCTATCCTAACTAGTTTGAGTTCCTGAGAGGCAAAGCACGAAGCAGAGATTCTTTTGCTAATGAATTTATTGAGTTGTATTCTCAAGAGAAGGAAAGGGCTGGAATCAGGATAGGGCTGGGGGATAAGCTATCAATTTCCCAGCTGGAGAGAAGTTTCAGTTTGATCCCATAAGTATGCCCTGGAATACAGATTGACCACAGAATTAACAAGGGGAGGGCAGTTTTTGAACTTTAGAGTCAGTCAGTCATTTGGCTGAGTTCTTCTAGTGGGCAGAGGAAGTGGTGGGGAGTGCGGCCTTCCTGATGAGGCATTTCCAAGTTCTTTGAGAGTAATTCTTCATAGAGGGAGATAGCTGGAGGGTGATATCAGCATATCAGGGCTATGAGTATTCTGGCTGGGAAATGTGATCTAGGTCTGGCACCAATAGTATCTGCTACATCTCTCAACTCAACAAGAATCACCTTTACTCCCCCTAGTCTTGAATTCCCAGTTTTATCATCTGCCCAATCCATTACTTAACTCTCCATATTTCTGTGTTTGAGTACCTTCCCTAGAAGTTCCTTGACCATAGTTCCTTAAAAACTTGTTCTGCCCTGGAGCCTTCCCTGAAGCCTATCCATTAAAAGAGTACCATCTTGGGGTGCCTGGGTGGCTCAGTCAGTTAAGCTTCTCACTCTTCATTTCAGATCAAGTCATGATCTCATGGGTGTGGGATTGAGCCCTGTGTTGGGCTCCACACTGGTCATAGAGCCTGCTTAAGACTCTCTCTCTCCTTCTTCCTTTGCCCATCCCCTGTTCATGCTCTCATGATCTCTCTTTCAAAAAATCAATCAATCAATCAATCAATCAACAGGGTACCATCCCTGGCCACTGTTAGTTTTCAGATGTCTACATGGCTCTTCCATGACTTTTTGTTTCCACAATCCCAACATGCATTCTCCCTTTCCTGCTTAATTTATTTAGCTAACCCTCTCCCTAGTTCCAGGAAGAACTTTGACATTTCAGAACTCTAGGGGTGCCATTATCATTGCATTCTCGGAGAATACCTTCCAGAGCTGTGTGATATAGCAACCCAGGCAATACTCCTTGTGTACAGCCTTCTGCCTCCAAACTAGCCTTCTGCAGCAGAATGTGACTGTCCTCTTCCCGGTCTTGCCCTCTCCAAGTCTCTCATTTCCCAGGTTCTGCCTGGGTATTAGAAAAGCTAGGAATACTTTTACTTTGCTATGCCTGTTACCTTCTGCCATGTTTCCTCCTCTAATAAGAATTTACAAAAGGTTGTAAAATCATAAGAAGCCATCAAATGTTATTGTACACTCCATTATATGGCAAACTAATAATGAAATTGAACACTTCAATAAAATAACTTCACTTGGTAGAGATATTGCTAAAAGGTTCATATGACAAAGTAAATAAAGGAGCTAAACTAAATGTGGAACGTCAAAGACAGAGATATTAAGCTAGCTTCCCAGATCCTGGAATTACTGCCTGCACATGAGTTGGACTTTTCACAGAACTTGGGGTCTGTGTGCTATGGCAGAAATTCAGAAAGCACTGCTTCCAAAAACTTTCCTGCCAAGAAATTCCTGTTCTAAAGATAGAGCATAGTGATTGGTAAATCAGATTTATATATTTTTTTATTTATTTACAACACACTCACAAAAGTGAAACAATTATGATTGTTTAAACATACTATACTAAATATTATTTAATTTAAAAATAATGAGGCAACTGACAGGAAAACAAAATTCATAAAGAGAAAGGTTTAGGGGCGCCTGGGTGACTCAGTCGGTTAGGCGGCCGACTTCGGCTCAGGTCATGATCTCATGGTCCGTGAGTTCGAGCCCTGCATCGGGCTCTGTGCTGACGGCTCGGAGCCTGGAGCCTGTTTCAGATTCTGTGTCTCCCTCTCTCTGACCCTCCCCCGTTCATGCTCTGTCTCTCTCTGTCTCAAAAATAAATAAACGTTAAAAAAAAAAAATAAAGAGAAAGGTTTACTGTAGTAACCAAAGTAAACTAAAAGTATAATTTCCATCTATCAAAGTGACAAATATTTTACAAAATGGTAGTATGTACTGTTGGTCAGGATATGGTAAAATGCACATTCAAATATGCAGCTGGTGGTAGAATAAACGGTAGAGCTTTTTAAAAACTTTTTATAAGTTTATTTATTTATTTTTGAGAGAGTGAGAGAACAAGCCGGGGAAGGGTTGAGAAAGAGGGAGAGAGAGGATTCCAAATAGACTCCGTACTGTCAGAGCAGAGCCCGACTCGGGGCTTGAACCCACAAACCGTGAGACCATGACCTGAGCTGAAATCAAGAATTGGATGCTTAGCCAACTGAGCCACCCAGGCACCCCAAGTTTTTTTGAAGAGCTATTTTTTTCACTATGCATCAAGAGTCTAAAGAAACAACCTGAGTGAGCAATTTTATTGCAAAAGATTTGTACGAAGAAAATGATCAAATATACAATGAAACAAATATGTGTGTGCAAATAGGAGAAATAAAACTTTCCATATTCATAACCACAACAGATAAATGTTTTTATATATATATATATGTTAAACAGTTTCAGATTCACAGCAAAATTAGTTAATCAAGGCAGAGCCTCTCTTAGTATCAACACCCCCCACCAGCAGAATGGTACATTTGTTATGATTTATGAACCTACACTGACCTGTTATTATGATCCAAAGTCTGTAGTTTACGTTATAACTCACTCTTGGTGTTGTATATTCTATGAGTTTGGACAAACGTATAATGACCCATATCCTCCATTATAGTATCATATAGAGTGTTTTTACTGCCCTCAAAATTCTCTATGCTCTGTTTATTCATCCCATCCCATCCACCTCAGCCCCTGGCAACTACTGACCTTTTTACTGATCCCATGGTTTTGCCTTTTCGGAATGGCACTTAGTTAGTATCACTTAGTTGGAATCACATAGTATGTAGCCTTTTTATATAAGCTTCCTTCACTTAGTAATTTAAGTGACCTCCATGTCTCTTCATGTGTTAATAGTTATTTTCTTTCACCACTGAATAATATACCTTTGTCTAGGTGCACCAAAATTTCTTTATCCAATTGCTGGTACATGTTTACCATGGAAGAAAATGGCCTCATTTTACTGGGCTCTGTCAGGTACGGTGTAAGTTGACTTTTTCAATGGTGATATAATCCAAGTCAAAGTTTGGAGGTTTGGAGAACAGGAAAATTTGGGTTGAATGGACACGGAAAAGATGGAGTAGGGTTGAAATGACTTGGGTCTAATAAGCTCAGATTTAACAAGGCTTTTATGTGGCTTAGCCCAGGTTGTATAATTCTGAATTCAATTTGAAGTCCAAGACCCAACTAACTAGAGGAAAATACTAACTTTGTTTTGTTTGCCTGCTTAGCTTATCTATCTTTCTCAGGACCCTCATGTGTGTCACTGAGTTAGAATAAGACTCATGGGCTTGTGCATGTTTAAATAGTCACAAGAGCTGGACAGCCATCTAGCAGATAAGTTTTAAAAAGGAGTGATAGTTCCAGAAAGAAGCCTGAGACTTCAGTACTGAAAGCCTGTTGGGACTTCTTTGCCTTATTGCTTCATCTAAAACTCTCTGACTAGCTGTTTAAAGTTCAATAAATAACAACTAGTATTATTGGTATCTTTATTAGCCACGTTAATAAAGGCTTAGGTTTTTAGTGTTTCCTCCACACTGTGTATTTGTACCTCTGTAAATATTGCTATGCAGGAAGCCCCTTCCTTTTTCTCCTTTTTTAACTCTTACACCTGCTTAATGACAGTCTTATGTGCAACCTCCTGCATGAAGCCTCCCTGGAATTTTACAGTGATTGATTAAATCCTTGTCCTTAGAGTTGGGTCTGCACAATTTGACTCTTTAAAATATACAAGCAGCACAGAATTCAACATATGGAATGTGCACCATGGATGGCTGAGTGATTTTCAAAATGAGAATGCAGTCACCACAGTATTAAATTCTTATTTGGTTAAATGAATACATAATCTTGAATTATCATGAAAATTTTATTTTAAAAGATATTAAAAATTCCTATTATTCCATGTACTGACATCTTTATTCGCTCAGACAATCGAATGGATATGAGCCTTAAACAATTCATTTCCAACAACAGTTCACAAGCTTAAAATGGAACATAATTTTGGTTCTATCTTTTAAGAGATTTGAAGAACTTTCTCATTTACTGCTTCAGACTGAAATAATTGCCTAAACTTCCCAACATTCATTTATACACAGCTTCTTATATTATTTTTACAGATATTCAGAGCTCCTAATTTGACTAATGTATTAAATAAACACTTCATTCATATTATATTTATGTTAGTTTTTATTCAATAATCTCAAGTAATAGCTTATAGTCATCACATCAAGTTTCATTTTGAATGTTATCAAATGTATTCTAGTCACCATCAATAATAATCAAGCCTCAGTTGGACCATGATCCTACTCCTGAGCTGTCAGTCATTCACTATGAGAAATAGTGAGATAAGGTAGAAGAGAATTATCCAAATAACTCTTATTACTGCATGGAAACAAGCAAGGTGTCTTCCATTGTAGATGGAGTTTATTCTGACAATACGATGGTGGCTTTGCAATTGACAGTAGAAATAGGAGATGCGTTGTGGTGGATGGATTTCTGGCAGCACAATGGCCCCCAGCTATCCTTACTCTTTGCATACAAACTGATCTGTGACTTCATCACATTCAAGGAAGCCAGGGGCAATGGAAATTCACCAATAAACCACAGTATCCCTTGTACACAAAACAAGCTTTTTCTCCTGGTCTAATCTAACTTGAAAAAAATACATTTTTATGCTGTTCCAGTCTACATAAGCAGTTGTAGATATACCTGGTGATTCTGATTCAGCAGTTGCAGAGGAAAGAGAAATCACTGCTGCCTTCACTTTATAGTTCTGAGATCTTTCAGGGGGCACAACTGAAAAATCAATGCCAAATGTTCTTAGAGAAGATGCTTTTAATGGGTTTCCTGTTGACCTCACCACTAGAAGCAGCTGTCATATTTGATCAATGTGGCAGTGTCATGCTGATCAATCTCTTCCCTGGTTTATCCTTCCCAAATATTTCTGAGCATATACAGG
This sequence comes from Panthera tigris, assembly GCF_018350195.1. NCBI lineage: Eukaryota > Metazoa > Chordata > Mammalia > Carnivora > Felidae > Panthera > Panthera tigris. The sequence goes on from NC_056664.1 coordinate 131,013,936, forward strand.
GTGAATGTATAAGCCTTGGTTCCAGTGCTCATTTCTCACCAAAATAATCCCTACATTGGCTTTCTTATCCCTTGTTAAGGATGGAATTAATCTCCACTTCTGCCTTTTTGTTTCTAGCTATGAAAGAAATCAGCAAAGGGGGACTAATGCCATATTTTTAATCTCACCCAGAGTACTGTGACAACACAGTGAGCCTTGGGTTAAGGAAAAGAAGGCTTCCTCTTTTTATGCTGAGTTCATTTGAAGAATATTGCAGAATATCAGGCCTCAAAAAAGTACAATACTTTGAATGCACTCACGTAGCTATTTAACCCAATGGATGTGCAAGAACATACAAGGGAATATGTGTGCGTGCATGTGCACGCACACACACACACACACAAATACACACACAGTGAGAAAGAGTTCTACTATCGCTCAATTTTACACCTAAATCCTGGATTATTGTCAAATTACATGAGCTTCAGTATAAATCTAGTATTTCAGCCTAGACTTCTCCTACCTTTATGATGAGGTTCAGGTATCCATTGCTCATTACTTCAATCTAGCCTTGGTAATGACTAATGCTGTCCATTATTTCTGCTATCTCAATTTTGAACCTTAGTGGTTAGTGTGCTCCTCCTTGTCTCTAGATTTGGACACTTTTTTATATGGTTTTGAGAATCAAATAGATTCATTAAGGGGTGGTGAGGCACATATACCTCATCTCAATTCCAAGTCCTAATTGAAAATAATTGGCTTTGTTACACAAGAAAAAGTCCACTTTGGGTACAAAAATGAGCAAGGAATAAGTATAGACAAAGAATCATCTTGACCACATTTGTGTTTGTTTAATATACCCTTATCTAAGAATAACTAGAAGTCATGAGGGAAAAATCTTGATATGTTGCCCAATTACTTCAGTAGAACTGAATCCCATGATTGAGGCATCATCCAAAACTGGTGTAGCACCTGGCATCCTAGAAAGCAAAATTCCCATAAAGCACTAAAAAAGTCCCACAGTCAACAGAAATACTGGCCCAGCAGTCCTACATTCCATATGTTCCTCCAATGCATTTTTGATGAGTGTGTTTTGATAAGCTTGAGCAAGGTCAGTTTGCAAACACCTGACCTCAGTAGTCTAGGTTAGCAGTCTAGGTTAACTACAGGCACAGAGCATGCATGCTGCTTGAGAGAGTTCGTTGTGGTACAGTAGAGCTTCCTCTAAGTTTGTTCGTATCCTGTGACTTCCAAACTGTTGTTACCAACCAAGATGATATGCCTGCTTCAAGAGCCACTTGTTTAATTAGATTTTTAAGTTAACCTCTGTGGCTAAGTACACTGCCAGCTAAGTGCATGGACAACAATTGTGTCCAGAAGGATTGACCCTGGAATAGTCTGGGAACTCAGATAAAACCTTGGAAAATTAGTTAATAGTTTCTTGTGACTAGGTCAGTCTGAAGGTCATAGAATCTAGAATCTTGATTTTTAGTGGTGTGTTTCTTATCAAACAATTTTTGTCTGTTGTCTTTAACTTTATGTAGTAAATGTATGGAACATCTATATAAAAGGGCCTTGCAAAACATTCTGCCTCTATATCAATATGTTCCATGTGAAATAAATCATGGTGACCTCACCGTGTGATGAAATATGTGGAAGTTCTCTTTATAGATTACATAATCTACAGTCAAGGGCAAATTTTATTTTGCACACACAAGCATTTATCAATGTGGTGGCAATGCCACATCTTTCCATGAGCCTGCTGAGTACAATATCCCTCTTGGATTACATCGAAGCAAGAGACAGAGAAACCTAGCACTTAAGAGCAAGAACTCTGGAATCATACCAGTTGAGTGTCAGGCTAGTCACCACCATTATCCAGCTGTATGATCTTGGACAAGTCATTCGACCCACCAGTGCCTGGATTTTCTGTTAGTAAGCTGGACATAGTAATATCACCAATTTCATAAGTCATTGTGAGATGGATAAGATAATATATAGACAGCACCTGATTAAGTTCCTGTCACATAGCAAGCATTTGATCATGTTATCTCTTTGTATCTGGTGCCAGATCAGGTTTGGTGCTAATTCTTGCACATTTTTAAAAACAAATAAAATTTGTAGTTTAGAAAAGTTTTAAAGAAAAGTTGAGAATTTATATCAGGGAGTTCTTATACACACTACATTCAGTTTCTACTGTTGTGAAATTTCATAGCGCTATGTTACTTTTGCCCAAATTAATGAGCCAACATTGGCACAGCATTATTAACTAAACTCCGTATTTTTTCATATTTCACCAGTTTTCTTTTTTTTGCTCCAACATCCCATCCAGGATATAACATTATATTCTTTTATCTTGTCTCCTTAGACTCCTCTCAGTTGTGACAATTATTGAAGATCTCTTGTTTTCGATGACCTTGACAGTTTTTAGTTCTAGTCAGGTATTTTGTAGAGTGTTCCTAAAGCTGAGTTTGGTTGATGTATTTCTCATAGTCAGACTGGAATTATGAGTTTGGGGAGGAAGACCACAGAGGTGATGTGTCTTTCTTCATACAACATAATAAGAAGTAAACCTTACGCGGAGGTGGGGGGTGCCTGGGTGACTCAGTTGGTTAAGCATCTAACTTTGGCTCAGGTCATGATCTCACGGTTCATGTGTTTGACCCCCATGTCAGGCTCTGTGCTAACATATCAGTCTACAGACTGCTTCAGATTCTGTGTCTCCCTTTCTCTCTGCCCGCCCCCCCCCCCACTCTGTCTTTCTCTCTCAAAAATAAATATTAAAAAAAAAGATTACACTCTATCTATCAATTTATTACCAGTGATGTTAACATTGATCATCTGGTTAAGGAAGTGTTTACCACGTCTCTCTTTTTATACCCCTTTTAATGCTGTACTCTTTGAAACCAATTCATTAAGTGTATACCACACTTAAAAGATGTGAAATTATTCTCCACCTTCTTAAGGGCAGGGTATAAATTTTTTAGAATTCTTCTCCCCCATTTATTTTTTTAAATTTAATAATTTATGTATATGAGCATGGACTTCTTTTTTTAATGTTTATTTATTTTTGAGAGAGAGAGAGAGAGAGAGAGAAAACACAAGTGGGGAGGGGCAGAAAGAGAGGGAGACAGAATCTGAAGTAGGCTCCAGGCTCTGAGCTGTCAGCACAGAGCCCAGTGCGGGGCCTGAACTCAACTATGAGATCTTGACCTGAGCTGAAGTCGGAGGCTCTACCGACTGAGCCACCCAGAAGCCCAGAGCACAGACTTCTGAGTATATTTTATACTTTGGGTTATAAATCAATACTATATTATTTATTTTGTTGCTTAAATGGTTTAGCTCTGGGAAAGACATTTGGGTGGTCTTTCAGTTGGCTCTAGTATCCCTCTGACATATATATGTCTTATTTTTTTTTTAAGTACTTCCTTACTTTACGGTACTACAATATGCTCTAGGCTCATCTTGTATATTTCCTGCCCCAGCCCTACAATTGTTTATTTTTCCAAAAGAGTCCTTATTCCTTTTATTAGAGAATGGTATTAGAAACCAAGATCTGGTATTAGAAACCAAGCACTGGGTATCTTGTTGCTATTGGGGTCTTAATGTTTCAGCCCACTGAGCTGGGAAATATATGTACACCAGTCCACACTTAAATATATATGTATAATTTTTTCTATATAAACTTATCAACATCTATATTAAGCTAAACTTAAATTCATCCTGATGCCTTCAGTATGATTCTGGTACCACATGGTTTATTTATACAGAGGCTTATCTATAACCTCTGACTCCAACTGTGATAAAATTGGCTTCTGCCATACACTTGTTTATTTGTTCAACCTTGGTACATGTACAGCTATTTCAGAATTGTTAACTTATGCTCCATGAGAAACAATTTGGCCAATGAGTATAGTGCTTATATTCCATTTCTGAATATAATTTTAATAGATTCAGATCAGCCCTGCGGCCTCTCAAGGAGGTCCTTCTTATAGAATCTATATTTGGCATTCTTGTTTCTATAAATATGCCCTTCATAACCTGAGCAGAGCAGTTGACATCCAAGAAAATTTGCATAAAGTCTGTACCCTGTATTGGTTTTAGTAACAGACTCTGCTAAGAATTCTTTTCCTGTGTGCTCTCGACAACATTAATCTTAGAAACTGCTCTTCTAATTTCTGTGACACATATTGACTAAAGTCTCACTAGCCATGAGTTCTTACTGGGGCCTTAGGAATTCCAAATTCAATTCTTTTAAGAAATGCTCTTGGGAGACACTACATAAAAAGCAATATGCCACTCAAGAAATCCCAATAATTGCAACTTTGGGACAGATAGTGTTGTTATCTACACAGACTGTTGTCTACTTAAAATATCAACATAAAATATCCAGTAATAGTGACCTGGGAAGGTGAACCCTGGATTAAAATCCATAGTATATTTCATTCTTAGGTGGTACAGGTAGGGTAATAAGCCTTATGACCTATATTTAAACCCCAGAGTCTGTTTAGAACATGATAGGCTTCTATTCCAGGCTCCCAACTTATCCACTTGGGATATGAATTTCAAGGAAAAGGCTGAAGAATATGAAATTCTTTAATATGTCCCAAAGTGTATATTTTTATGTATGGTATTTTGTCCATTAATAGATACTGTATTATATTAATAAGAAGTCAATTATAAAAGTAGATTTAAAATGCTAATGTCAAACAATTTTATGGTTTTGTTTTTATAATAAATAAGACTCAATATTGGCTAACAGACAATGCTATGTTAGGCCCTAATTAAATAAGTCAGAGGTCAGTGGAATATTCACAAATAGCTCTTGTATTTCTGCAAAATCCACCCTAACATATTAGTTTAATCCAAACACTGCAACACAAAGCTAGAGGTACTTTATATGGTTTCACTCTTATGTGGATCCTGAGAAACTTAACAGGAACCCATGGGGGAGGGGAAGAAAAAAAAAAAAAAAGAGGTTAGAGTGGGAGAGAGCCAAAGCATAAGAGACTGTTAAAAACTGAGAACAAACTGAGGGTTGATGGGTGGGAGGGAGGGGAGGTGGGTGATGGGTATTGATGAGGGCACCTTTTGGGATGAGCACTGGGTGTTGTATGGAAACCAATTTGACAATAAATTTCATATATTAAAAAAAATAAAAAAAATAAAAAAAATAAAAAAATAAAAACTGAGTGGTTCAAAGCTAGAGGTACTTTATTTTTTTTTTATTTTTATTTTTTTTCCAATTTTTATTTTTTTTATTTTTTTTTCAATATATGAAATTTATTGTCAAATTGGTTTCCATACAACACCCAGTGCTCATCCCAAAAGGTGCCCTCCTCAATACCCATCACCCACCCTCCCCTCCCTCCCACCCCCCATCAACCCTCAGTTTGTTCTCAGTTTTTAACAGTCAAAGCTAGAGGTACTTTAAAAGGACAGACCATTGAAAGGAACTCAAAACAGGCCAGAATACCATTAGATCATGGAACTCCCTTACATATGTAAAAGAAAGCATGTTTCCCATCACCCATAAAAAAGTAGAAGTGGTGCTATGAACATAGATATGCCTTCTTCAAGTTTGATAGAGGCCGAGAGGAATAGGCAAGGATTCTGACCCAGCAGGTTGCTGAGGAGAGAGTTGGTTCCTGATGAATTTTAACCACACTCTAACTTCCCACGGTGGTTAAAGCAGCCAGCTTCTGTAACACACTTTATCTCTCTGATTACCGGCCAAATGCTTACTGCAGACCTGCAAAGATTAGTTACTCCAGGGGGAGTGGTTTATAACTCCACGACAGTGTTTTTTTGCCAGATCAATAATAAAGGCAAAGGCACATGGCAAGCTGCCCTCATTTTCTCTGAACTATCCCTGTGGTCCAACTAAATGTTACTGACTGGTCCTCAGCATCACTTAAACACAGCAACAATTGTTCTCATTTGTTTTTCATATGCACCACAATTATTTGAAATAAGAACTAGCTAAAATGCAATTGTGTTTTGGGGGAATTGAGGGCTTGATATATATTATCATTAATTTGCAGGGAGCCTACAGTTCATGTGTCATGTAAGTGGAGGGTTTCTTTCTTAACAATAGATTGTGATGGTGTATTTAGAAAAATGTCTGTACTGCTCACATATGTTAAAACCAGGGGGTTTTAAGCAATAGAAATTCAACTAATAACAACAGTGATAATAACATATGCTCGATTAAACGAAGTTTCCTTTCTTCTCTTCCATCCTACATAGGAGTTAATTTACGTTTTAATAAACTGAGCAGAAAATATTTTTTCTGTGGTGTGAACAGACAAAACTTTTTAGGGAAAAGTGGAAAATATAGAGTCAGAGGAAACAAAAATTCACAGATCCTAGACATGAACATGAACAAGCCTGGACAGTTGTGAATCTCATCACCAGTACTCTCTGGAAAAGGATAAAGAAAATTTAGCAGCTCAGGTCTCCGAGAAAAATTGAGGGCACGTTACTCCTTTGAGGTCATTATTTTTAAAATGACCTGATTAATCTTCCTTCAATTAATCTAACATTTGGGTCATTTAAAGGAATATGAATTTTATTTTCTTTGTTTGATATGTTATCAGTATACAACAACACAGCCCTTTCTATTTTGATCTGAATTGAGATTTTATCCAATCATGTATTGAGTATATAATGCTTTCAGATAGAGAGGCAATGCAGAGCTACAAATACCAAGAAATCTGAAGAATATTTTCTCCAGGAAAGTTATGTTTACCACTGTTTCCCAAAATGCTTCCTTGTTTTGTGATGATATAGAAGAATACTTTCTTTGTTTCTTTTTAATTTGAAGTTAATGCTGAGGGTCTATATTTGAAAAGGCAACATGACTAGATTTATGCATAGTGGTGGGGTTCTAATGAAATAGAACAGCCACAACGAAAGTACTCTATTGGAGCTAAACATTCTCTCGATCTATTTTCTTTATCTTTTCACTTTGGGCATTCAATCTGAGACAGCATTATTAAAAACTCAGAAGGGGCACCTGGGTAGCTCAGTCAGTTAAGAGTCCCACTTTGGTGGGGCACATGTGTGGCTCAGTCGGTTGAGCTTCCGCCTTCAGCTCAGGTCACGATCTCCCAGTTCGTGAGTTCAAGCCCTGCGTCGGGCTCTGTGCTGACAGCTCAGAGCCTGGAGCCTGCTTCGGATTCTGGGTCCCTCCCTTGCTCTGCTCCTCCCCTGCTCATGCTCTGTCTCTGTCTCTGTCTCTCTCAAGAATAAATAAACATTAAAAAAAAAATTTAAAAACTCAGAAAAAAAAATCAAGCTGATTGTTTTTGCTAACAAATGTCTCGTCTGTCATGGGACTTCTCCAGCAGTTAGATAAAGCTGATACTTGCATGCATAGTGCTATTGGGCAGGGACCAGGTCCAGCTCTGGAGGCCACTGTCTCTGTACTTAACTAGCTATGCGACCTTAAGTTTAGGACCCTGGGATTTCTGTGGAACAATGTATTTCTTTCCCAGATTTGAGTCGACTAAGAAGTAGACTCAGAAGCAAAACAGATGAGGATAAAATATGTTTTATTAATAATGTGACTGTATAACTAGAAAACTCAAAAACTTTATTAAAAATTAGAATTAATAAATTAATTTGGCAAGCTTGAAGGATACAAGACCAAAATGCAACCACCAAGAGTGTTTTTACACACTGGCAATAAATAACTTCAAAAAAACTTCCAAATTTACCGATCATTGCAGTATAATAAAAATGAAATACCTAGGTTCCGCCTACTGAAAAATTACAAAACGTTGCTGGGATGAATTTAGGAAACTCTAAATAAATGAAAGCCTTCTAAATATGCTCTAAGTCATGATCTGGGCAGCAGTCACATGGGTATGGACTTCCGTGAACATTTATTGATCAGTAAAGATTTCTGTGGTTTACCATATGTGAGTTATACATACCTCAATTAATTTTTTTCTTTTTAATTTAAGAAAAAAAAAAAACTAGCTGAAGAGCAGAAAACCCAAATGGATTAGGGGCATAGATTAGATATGTGGCCAAGATAGACTTGTCACTACTTGGTCCTGGAACTAGAGCGATTAACCCGTCTATCCAACTACAGGACTGCACAATGACAAGCCACATCTTCCCAAGGCCTGTGACTAACCAGAACCTTTGAGTATTGATGGGTCATTGGCTCCAAGGGAGAGAGCAAAGGGAGGAGTTGAGCATGTCCAGTTTCTTGTTCTCAGTACATCAATAAAATGAATCACTCTTCTCTTCCCATTAGGTGAGTCAAAAATCTGAGGTGATACTTAATAGGGAGTTTCTTCAACAGAAGCATTAGCTGAAGGGGAAGAGAGACGTTTCTCCCCAACTGTGACTTAACTTTAGTGTTCCTATGTGTAAGCCAGTGATAATAAACTTATCTCATACAGTTGTGTAAAGAGTAAAAAAAGATAAGCTATGCGAATGGCTTTGCCAAGTACCAGTAAATGTAGAATTGGAAAAGCAAAGCATAGAAACTTCAGACGGGCAAGGGATCTTCGAAAGATAATCTGATACACTTGTGGCATTTTTTTTTTTTATTGGAAAACAGAGACCCAAGGAGGTCTAGACCCTTATCTAAGTTCCATGGCTTGTGGGAAATGTACTGTTAATGTGTTCTAGCAGACCCGCCTGTGGGTTCCAGGTGCTCATGTGCCTGGTGCAGCGGTCTTTCTGCTACACCGCTCTACAGAGTAGCCATCCTACCTGGCAGCAGACAGAATCGCCAACCCTTGTCCCGACCACCGTGTTTTCAGAAGCTACACAGTCAGTTGCTACCCCCGTGGAGGCCCTGTGTGCTGCCTCACTCAGGAAGCAATTTGTAGCCCTTATTGCACTGTAGCAATAGGAACAAGATTACTGCTTAGAATCAAGACAGCTATTTGCACAATCCACTCAAGTAGTTAGACAGGTATTCTTTTGAAGGTAAATAAACACAGGCAACTACAATTATTTTCTTCCATTTAGCATATTAGAAAAGGTAATGATTTAATGATATCCTAGTGGTCTGTAACAGTTAGCACACAGCAGAAAAAATGAATCATAAAATCCCCTTCTCACTAAAAACTCTGAGACTAGTGTTATGAAAAGGGACTAAACCCCAGGGAACCACCGTGTTTTCACCTTCCCACCAAGTGACAATATTATTAGTTTGGATTCTCTATTCACTGGTCGTGAAAATATAGGATTTGGGGGAAACGGGAAAACCTGTTACATATTCTGTTTGTTCAGTAATAGATCCTTGCAACATTACCTGAGACAGTTGCTATGGCAAAGAAAATGGTCCTGTAAAGGCCAATTTTCGGACTCTAATGTTGCACCTTCCCAAATGCTAGTTCATACTGAGCTGGGGTAGTAGCTAGAGAGAGAGTTCTTCCTGATGGTGGTACCTCCTTCATGTGCAGAGCCAGTGGACTTTCAGGGTACGGAAGTGCATGTGCTTGCTTCAGATTCACACAAAACACACAAGCTGTTGGTGTTTATTTTGGAAAGGGGTGTGAATTACAAACATTTCCTGAAAACATGTGCCTACTAGCCTCCCGGCTCTCTGTATGATAAATATTACCAGGATGGGCTTCTTTGTTATAGATTGCCGTTAGAAGATTATGTGTCAGGACTTCTAGTCAGAGAGATAGCTGTGCACATCTAGAAGGATCCTAGGGAGAAGCCTCAAACCAGCTTGACAATGATACTGGTGCACAGCAGATGCCCTCTCCTCAGCCACCAGAAAAGTGCCTTTTCTGCAGATTTCTGTATCTGCAACCACATTGCCACAGAGTGTAACAGAAAGAACAAGGATCAGGAGGGCATTTGGATACCTCTGCTCTTTCCTCACTTGTAAATGGTGAGATTAATATCTATTTGGGGGGATTATCATGAACTCGTTATTTGAGCACTTATAAACAATCCAATAAATAGCAGCTAGTATTAAGGTGTATATTTCCCATTAACATTAGATAAATTTAAAATTAGTTAAAACTGACAATAGTCTACTGATTTTTTATTATATAGTATGTATATTTACATGTATTTTATATATGTAATACATTACCCATAATAACATCAGTGAATAGCTACAGTTAGAGGCTAGCATGGCTCAAGAAATGTGTCACCGTTTGACCAGTCTGTCTTGTTTGCACCGGTGCTTCCAGAATAATATTGCTTCACTCTCAAAAGTGACCCAGTTTGGACAATAACTTATATGATCACCCTAAATAAGGTTCAAAAGGAAACTACTGATTTTCAAGAAATCCAAGAACAGTTACAGCCTCAATGCTTAGATATAATATGTCCACTAGACAAACCATGGCTTAAAAAATTTGTACTAGGGACACCGACATAATTTAAAAAATATATAATAAATCTTTAATGGCAGTTACCAAACAAAAACAACAAACTCAGTGGTCATAAGGCTTGCCCCTGATAAGAGAATTTTCCATGAAGAACACCAGGGGTTTATTCTCATATTTTTCTGTACTTTGCTCCTGGGTTGACTTTAATAACTGCCACTTGAAGCAGGTGGTTTTAGTATTAACTAGGACCCTTTAAGTGGCTGCTGCAGTGAAGGTTAATTTTGCCTCTCAGTTTTTGTCTGTTTTTTTTTCTTTCTTTCTTCACTTCCTGGTAACATATCTAATTCTAGTAGCTTTAACATATAGCTCTAGCACTTGGAAGTTTCAAACAGTGTTTAAAGCCTTGTTTAAAACTCACCAGACAGAGACACCTAGGTGGCTCAGTAGGTGAAGCATCCAAATTTGGCTCAGATCGTGATCTCATGGTTTGTGAGTTCAAGCCCCATGTCAGGCTCTGTGCAGACAGCTCAGAGCCTGGAGCCTACTTTGGATTCTGTGTCTCCCTCTCTCTCTGCCTCTCCCTCACTCATACTCTGTCTGTCTCTACCAAAAATAAACATATAAATAAATAAATATATATATAAATAAATATATAAATAAATAAATCTCACCAGACAGATGACATTAATTTATCTCCTTTATACCCTAATATAAAAGAGAAGGAAAGGAAATTGACAGTAAGAGCCAAGGGTTCTGGGTAACAGACATAAGTCACCCTGTTTTAATGACTTAGCAGTTTTTGCAAGGATGTTTGCTTTCTGCTGTACATAACTTTCTATAGTTGTTCTGTGTAGTTTGATTTCAAAGCACTTTCTGCCTGTCATACTCTTTATTTCCTCTCAGAAAATATCCTTTCAAATGAGAAAATATTACTTTAATAAATCACATTTTTAATAATTTCCTATTAAGCAACATTGGAAGATGAGGTAAAATTGAATGTTTCCCCTCTTCAGCCTGGCCCCAGTATTTTGTATCTTATGCTTAGGGTAGATACAAATCCTGTATCTTTTTCACATTTTCAACTATATCTAAGTAGTTAAGCTTTTTTTTTAAAGTTTATTTATTTATTTTTGAGAGAAAGAGAGAGTAGAGAGGGGTGGGGGGAGGGGAGAGAGAAAGAGAGAGAGAGAGGGAGGGAGAGAAGATCCTAAGCAGGCTCTATGCTCAGCATGGAGCCTGACACGGGACTGGATTCATGACCTGGGATCATGACCTGAGCGGAAATCAAGAGTCAGATGCTCAACCAACTGGTCCACCCAACAGTTAAGCTTTTAAAAATAACTTTTAGAAATGTCTTATTTCATCTCAAGCTCAACATCAGTATCAAGACTCTTGACCTTCTCTTATAAGCATTCCAACCTTCTTTAACTTCTCTGCTGCTCTCGGGCTGGAACTTTAGTGTCCAGTGGCCTATCTAGGCTGGAACAAAGAGGTCATCTGGCTGGGGTGCAAGGGGCCTTGTGCTGTTCTCAGTCCCATCAGTAGCTAAACTCACCACCTTTCCCACCTTCTGGCACCTGGAACACACACCATAGGCCTCCCACCCCCCAGAAACAATCAGTCCGGGTGGGGGGAGGGGAGGAAAAGCCCACCATAGACAAAAGCAAGTTTCTGGAACTAAATGCACCATCTCTCAATTATGCCAGTGATGTGTTTCAAATCGATTTTGTTTTACAAACCTGTTATTTTTTTTTTCAACAAATCCAGTTGGTTTCTGAATTTCTCATCCATACATAAGTCCTCAAATTTACACTCCTGATATGGAGCTCATATCTAAGTTGATACTGTTCTTGTGCAACTTGTTTGGCAATTGGGAAACTTTAGATCACTTGTTACACAGGTGAAAATGATTGTAGGGTTTTTGAAATTCACAGGTAAATGTTAAATGTTAAAAGTAAATGTCTAGTATGACTTTTCCATCAAGAAACAATTTACCTCGGTTTCCAATAATCAGCAAATCTGATTCAAATATTTCTATACTGTCAACTATATATAAGGAGATATTTATACTATCTAGTTCTTACTCTGGATTCTTGTGGCCCTAGATATAAAAAAATTAGTCGAATCATCAAAAGAAAATATCAGGGCTTAGGTAATGCGCAAACTGAGTTATTATAGATTGTGCATTGTCATAGAAGATATTAAAAATGCTTTTTCAGTACCGTGATCTAGGGAGACTTTTAATATAAGTTTCTGTGAGCCAAGAGAGAATAAGAGTTATTTTCATTGCTCCTGAAGGATTTCCTTGCAATATTTGAAAGTTCTTTATTTTCACCTGTATGGAGTTTGTGTCATATGTTATAAAACCATTATTGAATTCAGAAAATAAAATTGAATAAGCTATTTGCAGCTAGAATTAGTGCTAGTCACAAGTACAAGGCTTGTACAAGTGGACTTGGCTTTTCCTTCCTCCGAGAGCCCTGAAAAGCATTTGAGAATGAAACATGCGTTCCGAGACCTCATTATTGCAACCTTGGTAGCAGTCTGTTTTTGTGTTGCAGGTAATGAAAGCTTAGAAGAAAACTACGTCCAGGACAGTAAGATGGGGTTTGTCATCAACGCCATCTACGCCATGGCTCACGGGTTACAGAACATGCACCATGCCCTCTGCCCGGGCCATGTGGGCCTCTGTGATGCCATGAAGCCCATCGACGGTAGCAAACTCCTGGACTTCCTCATCAAGTCCACATTCATTGGTGTGTCTGGAGAGGAAGTGTGGTTTGATGAGAAAGGGGATGCTCCTGGAAGGTAAAGCCATCTGTTCTGTATTGGGTTCAGATAACCGTGGGACCCTCTCCGAGTAGACAGATGGCAACTCTGGTCCCTTTGGTTCCATGGTTTCCAGGTGTCAGGAGAATAGATATGACTTAATAGATAAGAAGATAGGGCTAATCTCAGTTGGATGTTATGTCATAAAACATTGAAAACTTACTGGTAAACCCACAATCCTGTATTCTTCCAGTGGATCCCCCCTACCCAGCTATCACCCCAGCCCTTCCCTCAGGATGTGTACAAGCCCAGGAAACTGGAAAGATGACACCTGGGCGGCAGGACCCTCTCTGGCAGTGCTAACACCAGACCAGCATCTTTCTCATTGATTGGTTGGAAGGCCATGCTGGTTGTGTAATATGCTTTTTTAAAGGCTTACTTATTTATTTTGAGAGAGAGGGAGAAAGTGAGCAGAGGAGGGGCAGAGAGATAGAGGGGGAGAGAGAGAGAGAAAGAGAGAGAGAGAGAGAGAGAGAGAGAGAGAGAATCCCAAGCAGTTTCCACACTGTCGGCGCAAAGCCTGATGTGGGGCTCGATCCCACAAACCATGAGATCAATACCTGAGCTGAGATCAAGAGTCAGACTCTTTTTTTTTTTTAATTTTTTAATGTTTATTTATTTTTGACAGAGAGAGAGACAGAGCATGAGCAGGGGAGGGGCAGAGAGAGAGGGAGACACAAAATCTGAAGCAGGCTCCAGGCTCTGAACTGACAGCACAGAGCCCGATGCGGGGCTTGAACTCACAGACCTTGAGATCATGACCTGAGCTGAAGTCGGACGCTCAACCGACTGAGCCACCCAGATGCCCCAAGAGTCAGACTCTTAATTGACTGAACCACCCAGGCGCCCCTGGTTGTGTAATATTTTAATAAGAGCTTAATATTTGAAGAGTACCAAATCCTCCTCATGTATCCCCTCTTCTCAGGCTAACTTATATTCCTGCTAATATGTCTCTTGAAACAAAACAAAAAAAAAAGAATTTTCTTTCTGGTATCGAATCTTTATGGCTTCCAAAGAACCAAGAAGCAAAGAAAAATAAAACCTAACTAATATGTATATTTTCCTCCATATCATTTTTTACGCTGTCTGTTCTGCAACAGCTGCCTTTATAACATCAATTAGCTCACATATGATTGGTAGAGAATGATGTCAGTTTAAAGTGCAGTTTTCCAGGCATACAAACAAACTGATGTTCGTTCACATGAATGTTTTTTTCTAGGCAAGGGATAATCAGAATCGCAGGGTAAGATTAAAGTCTGCAGCAGGAAAGAAAAAGGCCCTCAGCTTGGCTGCTATGCAGTATGCCCACAATCTTGGGTTTTTTTTTTTTTTTTCTTCTCTGTCTCTCTCTCTCATAAACCCTGTTATCTTTCAGTATATGATTTTACAGAATGAGAAATTTTAGGAAAGCATATGTTGTGCTAAAATGGAACATCAAATCATTTAATCCTCATTGCTATAGGCATATCATTATCCTCTTTTACAGATGAGAAACTGAGTGTCAGAGAAACTAAAAAACTCACCTAAATTCATGTAGAGAGTAGCTGGTAGAGGCAGTACCGTCTGGATCTGAGGCCTATAATCTTTCTGCCATATCGCCCTGCCTTTTAGCTAATCCTAAAATTGGGCAAAGTTTCTGGCAACCTTCTTAATGTCATTTCAGAGGTACTGTAAGAGACTATCTGACCCTAAATAATTCTTGACATATCTCTTCCTATCATATAAGCTTAAAGTTCTGTGTTCAGAGAGTGCCTTGTGGGGATTCTCCCTGTGAAAATCCAATAGCCCTGGGAAGGATAAGTGATATAAGTAATTGTCAGCAATTACAATGATGGATTTATCAGATTCCTTCCAGGCTGCAGTTAGGTAGGAGGAGATTTATATCAAAACGTGAGTGGGGTGGATGGAATGATTTAGGGCCTGGGAATGTGGAAAACTTCCAGGTGCTGGGCACCTTAGGAAACTGTACCAAAGGGAACAAGTGGACCTGGGATTCAGAGCACTGACCACTCCCCCCTTTAAGCGCCTGGTTGTAATCCTGGGTTCCCCTGGAAACTGGGATCTGTAAACTGTCAGATTTGGTATGGAAGCCTTCCTTCATGATTCTGTAAGAGGATATATATACAATGTGCCTAGTACAAGGCCAGATGAATTTTTTTTAAGTTTGTTTGTTTGTTTGTTTGTTTATTTATTTATTTTGAGAAAAAGAGAGTAAGTGGGAGAAGGGCAGAAAGAGAAAGAGAGAGACAGAGACAGAGACAGAGAATCCCAAGCAGGCTCCACACAGCCAGCGCAGAGCCAGGTACAGCACTCGAGCTCATGAACATGAGATTATGACCTAAGCTGAAACCAAGAGTTGGATGCTTACCTGACTGAGCCACCCAGGCACCCCTCCAGATGCATTTTAGACACTCCATACATATGAGTTTCCTCCTGATCTCTTTATTTGTAAGTTATCCAAAATATAGGCACACACTTTTAGCTGGTTTTTCCTCTGTGCAATTACATATTTAAATCATGAGCTTTCCTCTGGGTCCCTTTCCAAGGATCATTTCCTCATGCTTGAAACTGGTCATCTTAATCTGTGTTCAGTTTTGGTCTCAACCACCTCCCTCTGCTTCCATCCCCTCTCATACCGCCATTCATGCTTTTGGTCCCTCTTGCAATTATTTTAGTTAATCATCATGCAACATAAACTGAGTGCATTGAGAGGGTGCTATAAAATTGTAATTTACAGCATATGGATATTCCAAATAAATGCCAACATGCTGAGAAGAGACTCTAGGGTCAAGAGAAAAGAGCGGTGTTCATTAACACACATAGCACAGGGGAAGGCTCTATTTAGTATCTCATGTTTTTCCCTTGGTATCTTTCAGTATTTTTTTTCCTCCAGCTTTTGTGACTTTTTGAAAGTGTGTTTTCATACCAAAATATTACAAATTTTTCAGTTTCTAAATGCTAATGAAGTGTGAATTGATCTCTCCTTTTGAAGAGCAAATGTTGAAATAAGTCTTAGGAAACTGATCTATAGGAAAAAGATACTCTAAAGCTGGCATTGCACCAAAGCCTTCGCTGAAAGTATGTATGGAAAGTCAATAACAATATGGGGTAAAACATAAAAATTAAGGGAAATAAAAATGGAAATTATTCACCAAACATTCACAGCAGGTTCTATAACCATAATGAGTTTAAAATGGAAAAATTTTGGAGGTATGTATTAGCATCATTGATCAGCAAGATGAATAGGGGCCGATAGCCCACAATCAATACCCACTTGGGTGTCACTCAGAGAACCACTAAGAAGAACATGTCGGTATGGCTCAGCAACAAGAAGAATCAGAACTTTTATTTATTAGCCAAAAATCTGAACAAAGAGATGAATAATATGCTCCAGGTGTGCCATTTTCCTTTCTCACGTGGTAAGGTCTCTTCTGGAAAATGAAGAAAAACTTCTTTCCCTCTTCCAGAGTTCCCTTTCCCTTTGGAGAAATTGCCAGAATTTGGATGTGGAGAAGCCACTAGCCACCCTGTGGGTGGCAGAATGTGTTTGCACGTTAAGAACAGGCAGGAAAGCCAACAAAGGATAGTAGTTGTCTAGATAAAGAACTAAGACATTTATAGCAAATAGGTTTTGGAAGCCAACTAAGGTTGACAATAGCTTCCTGAGAGTGCTGGACTGGGACTCTGAGTCTGCATAGGGTATAGAGAGAAAGAATTCCAGAATGGATTAGGTAACGGTGTGGGGGGTTGGAAGATGAGGAAGAAGAATGCATATTAGTTAATTGCCACCTATTTCCTCAGGTCCAGCACAAAGAGCAAGAGACCATCCCTCTCTATTCTCGGGCAGCATGGTGGGAACTCTGTGTAGGTATTATAGCAAAGAGAATTCCACTTTGCAAAACCAGAAAGGGAGAGTCAGACATACATTTTTGGGAAACTGCCAAATGAGTTATAGTTTACTCGGAGTAAAGAGCAACATGGAGAGAAGATTGAAGAAGCCCAGAGAATTTGCAAAGACTGAGAGAGAAATAGCTGTGCAAGTATAAAGATGTTCTCCAGTTTTCGTACAGTAATGGAAATAACTAGAGTATTTTAGGGCATTCATAGTAATACAAATATGAATGATATAGTGATATTGGCTTATGTATGCATTTGTCCCAGTTGTAAAATAGTTTTTTTACATGCCTTATGTCAATAAATCCCCACAAGAACCCTGTGAGCCTTTAAGCGGTTAGTGAAATTCCTAAGTAGTATAATCTACTGTTAAAATGTTAGAAAAGAGATTCTAGCTTATGCATTCTAATGCCAAGTCCTGTGCTCTTTTCATCGCATTGGAGAATGTTCTCCATTGCCCATGCTGGAAAATGATGAGGTCTGGCCCCCAAAGTACCCTCTGGCTACAGTGTGAGTTTCTAAATGTAGATGTTGCCATAGTGTACCATTGCAGCATTTGAAATAACTGAAGTAACTGACACCGATTATTTGGATTCAGAAATGTTTGTCCTAATCAGGGAAGAGACCAGTTTAAATGTCAGTGCTCAAGATGCTAAATCCCCAACATCCTTGTTAATTAAAGCTGCTGTTTCTCAGATTTCTTGCTTTATTAGCACCTAAAATAGGTTCCAGACTTGGTAAAACTCACTTCTTTTGATCCAGTGTAATGAAAATGGCAACCGAATGTGAAAAAGAACATTAGAATGACAGTAATCAAGTTAAGAGATTAATAGTCTCCGGGCGCCTGGATGGCTCAGTCAGTTGGACGTCTGACTCTTGATCTCTGCTCAGGTTGTGATCTCATGGTTTGAGATGAAGCCCCCACATCAGGCTCTGCGCTGACAGCATGGAGCCTGCTTGGGATTCTCTCTCCTCCTCTCTCATTCTGCCTCCTCCTGACTTGCATGCACACTCTCTCTCTCAAAAGAAATAAGTAAACATTAAAAAAAAAAAAAAGAAACTGGGGTGCCTGGGTGGCTCAGTCAGTTAAGCATCTGATTCCAGCTCAGGTCATGATCTCACGGTTTGTGAGTTTGAGCCCTGTGTGGGGCTCTGTGCTGACAGCTCGGAGCCTGGAGCCTGCTTCGGATACTGTGTCTCCCTCTCTCTCTCTGCCCCTACCCCACTTGCACTCTGTCTCTCTCCCTCTCTCAAAAATAAATGAACATTAGACAATTAAAAAAAAAAGAAAAGAAATCAATGTTCTCAAGAATCGTGACTTGTTCAAAGAATAACTTAGTGAATAATGATTTGAAGGAGATGATAATCAATTCAACACACATAGGATTAGTTTTGAATACAATAAGCAGAGAGAAAAGTGCGGAGTCATACATTCTTCAGCAAATGGACAATACACAGAGACTAAAGAAGGAAACACACATTTTGGAAATTGGGAGAAACATTAGAAACAAACGAAAATATTGACAAGCGTTAGGCCGTGAGATAATTCTAGCTTTTTTATCTCCCTTCTCTCTATGACATCTGTTTACCAAATTTCTTTGTTTTCTAGATCATGTCCATATTGTCCAAGGCACATGTGTTGTTTTCCCTGTAGGTATGATATCATGAACCTGCAGTACACCGAAGCTAATCGCTACGACTATGTACATGTCGGAACCTGGCACGAAGGCGTGTTGAACATCGATGATTACAAAATCCAAATGAACAAGAGTGGAATGGTGCGGTCTGTGTGCAGTGAACCTTGCTTAAAGGGTCAAATTAAGGTAAGCTGACCACAAAAGCTTTCTTAGACAGAATGAGGCCTCCTGCATGGACTACAGAAAGAAAAACAGACATTTTTCTTAGACAAGCCTGTCCAGAAGGGATATGCCAGGCTTACTGTTTTTGTTCTTGTGTTTAGCTAAAATTGGAAAAACAAAGGAAGATTAGGAAATGAAATAGGCAAACCATTCAAATATTGGAGAATAGTCCTTTGAATTGCAATGATGAGCCTGACTCTTCAATTTAATCTAGAAAGGGAAGGGACAAATACTTGAATATGAAAATTGAAACAGAAGTAAATGTGGACACCAAAGCCAATGTACCGCTTAGTCATAGTTCCAGCTATTGTTAAAGAGATCAGAAGCTGAACAATACTAAATAAGCACATAATTAACATAAAAGAAGCTGCAAGGAGCTAACGCAGAAGCTGCTTATCATTTCTCTTTTCATCGCCACGTTCTTTGATTTTCCTGAAACTGACGTTTTCTAGCCAAGAGAGAGTCCTCACTTCCTAGTTATTCTTAGAAGTTTTTTTATCAGCCTGGGGCAAGTGAGGAACCACGATATTGCTGTATGCATAACAGTAGAGTAAATAAACATCAAATATCGAACATTTGGCTGGACGTGCTAGAGAGGATTCTCAGTGAGGAAGGCATGGGAACAGCGCGTCTCTGTATCTCATGCTATTTAAAACCACACTGGATGATGCACTAGGAAATGGAGTGTAGGGAAGTGATCGCCAACTGGCAAGAGTATGGGTGAAATGACCTGGTAGGTCTTTCCCCTCTCTAATTTTCTGTGATTCATCTCTGGGAGCAGACAGACTGTCACATAAATGTCACACAGCACAGCTGGGCTGGAGGTGGTACCGGGTGAGGCACTGGCCGTCTGGCCATGCCACCATGCCACCTGCCATTCTCATTCTCAGGAGCTGGGGAACCACCCCTGTAGGAAGAAGCTCTGAGTAGTACACTGAGGGATCTTGGAGCAAGAGTGTAGTCATGTGTGGAAGTGCTGGTGCAGAAACTGGAAAAGCCCAGCCTCTACTGGTCAGTGAAAGCAGAGGATTTGGAAGTTGTAACATCTTTTTTTTTTTTTTAAGTTTATTTATTTATTTTGAGAAAGAGCAAGAGAGAGAGAGAGAGAAAGAGAGAGAGTGCACGTGGGGGAGGGACAGAAAGACAGGGATAGAGAAAATCCCAAGCAGCCTCCACACTGTCACTGTCAGAGCAGAACCTGACATGGGGCTTGAATTCACAAACTGCAAGATCATGACTTGAGCCAAAAGCAAAAGTTGGATGCTTAACCAACTGAGCCACCCAGGTGCCCCAAGCTGTAACATCTTTTGAAGAGCTGTCCTGATGGACTCAAACTCTCAGGCATCCCAACCACTTTGAGGAAGAAACAAACTTCGGAGATAATTTACCCTAGTTGGTTTGTCTGATTGATTGCATTTTATGATTTTTTTAATCAGAATATAGTTGACACACAATGTTACATTAGTTTTATTCACCCTAGTCTTAAGTATCTTGTTCCTTCTATGCAGATGTGATATTAAAAATTTTTAATATTTATTTATTTTTGAGAGAGAGAGAGAGAGTGGGGGAGGGGCAGAGGCGGGGGGGGGGGGGGGAGACAGACTCTGAAGCAGGCTCCAAGCTCCGAGCTGTCAGCACACAGCCTGATGTGGGGTTCGAACCCATGAACCATGAGGTCATGACCTGATCCTAAGTCGGATGCTCAACCGACTGAGCCACCCAGGTGCCCCCAGATGTGATATTAAAAGTACTTAATAATTGCCATGCCAACTAACTGATCAGAATGGACTCCTTCTTGGCTCTGTGAGAAGGTGCTGGAGGCATCCCACCAAGCCGAGAGTTAGTCCTTGAACGGTGGGAAGATTTGGGCAAGGAGTCCTGTAAGGCAGGAGTAGTGTGGGGCATTCAGGAAGCTGGAAGATACCATGAGTTTGCACTCTGGGCAGAA
Source organism: Panthera tigris (assembly GCF_018350195.1). Taxonomy (NCBI): domain Eukaryota; kingdom Metazoa; phylum Chordata; class Mammalia; order Carnivora; family Felidae; genus Panthera; species Panthera tigris. The sequence goes on from NC_056664.1 coordinate 131,034,764, forward strand.
GTATTTCAGCAGTGTAAGCATGGCTGCAGCCAATCCAGTGTGTACAGGCTGTAGGTCAGCAAGGCTGCTCGCCAGGAATCCCATTTCTGATTCTTGTCCCAATAGAATTCTTCCATATGAGGCTGTCTGATGGTTTAAACTCCAGAGGCCCAAAGCTTCCTAATTGTTGCTATGAGATGCCAGACCACTGGCCTCTAATTTTGTCATCCTTTCTGGATGGCGGGGAAAATGGGACATCTGAGACAGAGGTCATACTGCGGGGACAATGTGAATCAAGGGGTATCACATGTGTGACTCAGGCCTTTCCAACTTGGGTGGGAACATTGTCTATGCTGCAAACAAGTACTGTAAAACGTTATGGAACTACAAAGTTGGTTTTTTTCAGAGTATAAGAAAAACAATCAAACAAACAAACAAACCGTGGCAAGAGAAAACAAATCATTCCAAAGATTCCCTGAACTCCGGCCCCCTTCCACAATTCCCTGCTGTTACTGTGGTTACTGGTAGGCCATGAATGGGGGCTCGCGTACCATGTGGATTCCCATTTGTACCTTTCAGAAGAAAGGCCTTTCCTCCCCAGGTTCACAGGAAAGGCTGTCATACATCTCTATGCCCAGATACTAAAGTATTTCTGGCTTCACGTTTGCATTACGCCCATGCAGTGTTTGTTATTGAAGGAGATCCCAGAAATCATCGCGGAGCCATTACAGAGCACTCGCTATAAATGCAAATCTCTTGGGGTCTAATTTTAGAAAGATTGTGTACCCTGCAGGAAGAAAATATGCCTGTTCTCAATGGCACCTGGAGTGGAGGTGGTGGGGGGGGGGGGGTGGAATGTTTGTTTGTTACCCATAAGCACCATGGGAGGTATGCAAACAAATGAAATCTGAATCCCATTTCCCAAACGATAGCACTTATATTCTCACACCACCAATTTGCCACCCACCAGGCCCAGGATGCAAAGAGCCAGATCCCTCAGTAGCCACCACAAAGACAGCAGAGAGGCAACATAGAAGGTGATTATAGGACTTGCACTGGTATTCACTGGAAAGCATAATGCTTAGAAAGGGATTATTCACTTTAAATATAGAATGCCATTTAAAATGCTAAAATAAATCATTTGACTTTTTAAATGATAACCCATAGAGCTTTCTTATGGTAATTTCCCTTGAAGTAGTTAAAAGTAGTTTTCTTATGTTATCGATTCTTAGAAATCTACATATCATGTCTTATAAAAGCAGAAATTTCTTTTTAACCATTCCAGAAACACAGTTAAGTAAAATCAAACTTTTTATTGTTGTGTGTTTTATTAGTCAGGGTTCAGTCGGGGAAAAAAGAACCCTTGCCAGGTTGTTTGATAGATTGGTTATAAAAGTAAAGGAGGACACCAAGGCACCGCAGAGATGAGTAACAGCAAGAATCATCCTCACCCCAGGCCAGAGGGACACAGGGAGGAGTCACAGCTGCTCCTGAACTGCCCCCCTGAAGCGGGGAGGGGAGGATACCTTGGCTTCCCCTCTCTCCCTCGCTTTAGTCTCTTATTAGGTCCCTGCATTTGGCCAACTTCATCCGGAAGACATTGACAAGAAAGCCTGGACAGTGTAGTTCACGGGTTTCCTCAAAACCTTAAAACTAAGCACTGCCTAAGTGCTAGTGCATTACTGGGAAACGGAATTCTCAGATGCAAGAGTGAAGGGAAAGGGAAAAGGAGACACGGAAGCACGGAAGCCCCTGCCACCACCACCACCACCACCGTCACTAAAGTGATGCTTTACTGAGCAGGACACCACTTCACTGAGTATAACCGGTCATTCGACCTCAGAGAGATCTCTGGGTGGGCCACTTGGAGTATCTACTGGAGCAAGGAGGGGGGAAGAATGTGTGCACCTATGCCGTGCCATTTTCTGTTTCCTGTGGACAGAGTTTACTCACAGGAAGTAGTATCGTCTGATCCCTTTAGACAGCTACTGGGGAAGCCAGAATCTATGTCTGGTCCCACGGTCCTTTTTCAGATCTAGAAGCAGTTGGGTCCCATGCGGTCTGGTCTGGGCTTCTGCTGTGGTGACTGCAATGGAGGTAGCTGAAACCCAGTGACGGAGTCATGGGAGAGACAGACAGTTGGACATGCCAAGAAAAGAGACAACAGTGATAGAGACTGAAGTATGGGTTGCAGAAGTGTCCAGGACTTTCCAAGAGCCAGTGGCCAAGGGCCTGAGAGAGAGGCTAGGAGAAGAGGATCTGAGGCAGCACACAAAGTGTGGACAGTGAATCTGCAGTCAAACACCAACAGCCTGCACATGTGGTGATCTCCTGTACCAGGCCTGCCGCCATTTTCCTTGGTGTGGTGAAGAGCCAAGAAGGAGTGGGAAGATGAAGGCAGCAGTGAAAGGAAGGAGAAGGGAGGCAATAGAGGTCAGGGATAAATATTTTTCAAGCATATTCTTGCGCAAGTACAATAATAGATACATTACAGTCACCATTTTAATGATTCCTTAAAATAACACTTTTAAAACAGATATTGTGGCCCCCATTATACAGATGAGGAATCTGAAGCCCAGAGAGGTTGAGTCACTTGCCCCAAGCTCTCTCAAGCTAGAAAGTGCCAAAGCTGGGATCAGAGCCAGCCCAGAGCTCTGATCACCTCACTGCCTCGTGTGGTTCAATTGCCTGTCATTAGATGAACTGGTGTATTTCCTACTAATGCAAGTTTCAATTGCTAAGCTTTATTTTCTCAGGAGTTCACAATAAAATTATAAATAGAGATGCACTTTAACAGGGAACAGAATCTAGAATTGAAGACGCAGTATTAGTGCGGGAGGTTGGGAGAGTTTAATAGAGGCAGGGAATCCGGCAGAGATGTCGAGGGAAAAGATCCTGCAGATTGCTTTCACTGGCTCCTATTCTTTCCTTTCCTCTCTGTCTTCTATTTTGTTTCTCCCCTAAGTTTGTCTGTGGGTTCTTTGCCTTAAGAGGATTATTTGGGGGCTGGGATGTGGGCATGTTGAATGGACAGCACTAATTTCTCCTGTTCTCACCCGGCCAATCAAAATAAAATTCTGAAGTTACATGAATGTAATAGAATAGATCACAAATATTTCCCGATTTACACAGGCCATACTGTCATATAGTGAAATATACCTTACGTACATATAGAAAACCCCAAGTACATGTATCTTACAAACTACGGACTTTGGAATTAGGTTAACTAATTTCCTTTCAAGAGATAAGTCTGATTCCTATTTCTTGGTATTTTCTATTGGAAAGATAAAAATTTAGTTTCAAAGGTGTTAGCAGGGTGGACCTCAGAAGATTGCTTAACTTATATCTGCTAGAATCCCTCGTTCAGCTTCAGCTTCCTGCATCACCCTGAGTTTCCCACTCCAGTTAGATCAGCAAAGAGGCCAAACCACCAATTTGTTGAGTATCAAACTAAAAGGGACATGTTCATTTTCATTGTGATCCCAGACTCCTTCAAAGATGGAAGGAAGCTAGGATAGTCTATTAAGAAACCATTAACCATTGACCTTTAATTGGAACTATGTATCCTTAGATTTAATAATACCATAAGCATGATTAGGTAACGCTACTAGAGGAGTTTGACTCTAGGTTTTTCTGTTGGTAAGTATAGCTACTTGGCAGATGTTGTCAATGTAAAAATCTTATCGTTTCTAATAATACCCTTCTTTTAAAAATATAATGGCTAATATTAATTTTCACATTAATACTACCACCTGTCAACACAGGCCAGTGATTAAAAAGCAGCCACTTTGTGGTAGATCTGATAGTTTAAGACTGCAGAGATTAGGGATGAGAGGCTCACATTCCAGAATGTTTGTCTTCTTTAGCAACCTAAGATCATCCCTTTAATGCCTGCTGTGAACTCATTCTTTCTGTAGCCTCTTTAGCATTGTTTTCCTCTTCCTCTGTACATTTTCCAGCTCTTGAAAGAACTCTTTCTATATTTATAGTTGCTTACTTGGCCCAATTCCAGCATTATCCGGCAAGGGATGCTGTCCCTCTGAAAGACTGGATATCTATTTTGATCAAAATTGTCAAGCAGTTAGTACCACCTTCCCTTTCCTAATGATAAATAAATAAATGAGATAAGGTTAAATTTTGTGTGATAGAACATATATGATTTGCCAACCATCCTTCCTGTTACTTTATGCAGAAATAGTTACAGGCAATAGATGTGTCTTGGGTCCATGCTCTCCAGTGTCAAGGTTGAGAAGAAAATGCAGTCACATTATAACGTGTGTACTCCAGGTAACAACACATCTGCCGATATCACAGTTAAATATCCTCAGGGAGAAAAACAACTTTAATGATGTGATAGAATATGAAACACTGCATTGTGTGAAATCAGACAGATGAACTTTGAAAAGCATTATCATTCCATTTGTTTTGTAATGATGGAAAAGTTGCAAAACTTTCATCAAAATATAAAATAACCAAAAATAGGCTTTAACACCATTTCCGGGCAATTCCCCACCTGATGAGATACTGGCCCTTTGATCTCAACACCCGGAGTTGGAAGTTAGGGAAACGGGGTGCACTCTTCTTCCCCCTTCCACTCTTCTTACTCTCACATTGAATCTGGGTAGCTCACCTGCTGATTTTCTTCTAGGTCACGTTATGGATCACGCCTGACAGATTATTTTATATTCAGTTTTTCCATCTGTAGTTGCTCCACATTCAGAGTTCAAAGTGTGTCAATTGCCCTTCTTGATACTTCTAGCTATTTTTGTTTTTATATGATAGGCTATAGCATTTGGAATGGTTTCATTCTCCTCCAGCGCCTCCTCAAAATTGCTCAGATATGTCCTCTTCCCTCCATGGCAGTAGGAGGAGGAATTTTGTCTTGAATTTGGTGTCAAGAGAATCATTTTAGACTGAAATCTACCTCAAGCAAACGTGCTCATGGTGCAAACAGTCATTACTGTCTGGTCACTACGTGGCTTGCGTGTGCATGTCAGGTCCCCACCACCCAGCCCATCCAGCCCCATCATCCTGGACCTTCCAGAGAGTTTTCAGAGTTATTTCATGACTGCTAAGTGTGAATTATCTTTGAATACTTCCCATATCTGTAATGAGCATTTTTATTTTGGTTCAGCTTTTTCCCTATTTGCTCATAATTTTGATCTAGTTAATATTTCTCTCCTTTTCTCACTTTCAAACATGAAAGAAAACATTAAATTGACCACTTGTATAGCCACCAGCCACATTTAGTAATTGTAAACCCTTCACTCTATTTTTTATCACCTTACCCTTTCTCTTTCTTTCTTTCTTTCTTTCTTTCTTTCTTTCTTTCTTTCTCTCTTTCTTTCTCCCTCTCTCTCTTTTACTCTGTCCTATGTTCTCCCTGAGCCATTTGAAAGTCAGGTGCAAATATCATGAAACTCGATATCTTAATACCTCAGCTTATGTTCTGTAAGAATAAGGATAATTCTCATATAGCCATAAGAGGAGTGAAGAAAGTTAGCAATAATATCATCAACCACAACTGTCCCATCCACCTCTGCTTTCTCTCGGTGGGAATCAAAGCAAACTACCCATTTAAACTGTTCACAGTTAATGTAGCCATTCTGGCAACCAGTGAAGTGATGATACGGTTCGTCCATTATGTAATTCTTTCAAAATTCCACTGCAGGATGGCAAGATCTGAATATAAATTGCCCACATGAATATAAAAAACTCCTTATCTGAGAAGACTGTGATTACATAACATTGATGTGATCTCCCCGGGCAACTAAAAATATATTGGCTGCAATTTTGAAAAAAAAGAAGACTAAATGCTTTGTGTGTGTGTGTCTTCTTGTGCATGTGAAAACATGAATACCATAGTCCCTCTGGATGAGGAGGAAGCTGTAAGCACTGGTCATAATGAGAAATTCTGTGGAATTATTAATTTATCCATAGCTACTTTGAGTAATATCTACATCTTCACCTCTCGTATGTTGACCAGACTCTGTTTACTGAAGTTGTTGGTGATCACCTTAGCTTCAGACCCAGCCTATCGCCACTTTTGGGCAGATAGCACCTGATAGGTGCTGCTGCTAAATGACGTGATATTGGACAGTGGCAGTGGCAGACCCATTTGCTTTTGTAAGTAAACATTTATTGAAGTATAACATACATACAGAAAGATAGAGAAGGAAGTATGAGTATGCAGCATACCAACTCTGTTCTAGGTGTTGCCTCTGCCTAGAATACTCTTCCACTGGATATATCCAGGGCTTATACCCTTTCCTTCTCTCAAGTCTTTACTTAAATGGCAATATCTTAGTGATGCCTTATCTAATCACCAAATGCAAGGTTGTAATTCCTTATTCCAGGCACCCCCCTATCTAGGACCACCATGAGGCAAATGAGGTGCCTAGTGCCCGGGATTTAGGGAGGCACTCACTCTCGAGGTTGTGCAAGTGCAGGGTGCATACTTACACAACGCTGAGGGCGGGTGTCTCTTTAAATTTGGCCCCTAGGTGCTACACTTGCCTCACCTTGGTCCCTGCCCTGCACCCTATTCTTCTTTCTCCCTTTAGTTTTCTCAAAACCCTTCTCTAGAATAATAGCTCCTCCTCAGGATGGGGATATTATCTGTTTTGTTCACTGACTATGTCTAGCCTTGACATGGTGCCTGGCACATTATATGCACTTTAAACGCATGTTGTAAGAGAATGAGTGAATAATTGAATATATATGTTCTGCATAAGCATTTCATTCCTCTATCAATACACTTAACACATTATATTAGATTTTGAGCTCCTTAACACCAACAATTGGGTTCTTCAATAATTTATCCCATGCATAGCACCATGTCTGACACACTGGGCCACTAAACAAAGGTTGATTAATTGAATATATATCTACCAGGCTCTGAGATATAATTTTGTTTCTCCACATAACATGTCATCGCCTTAGCAGCCATTGTTACACTAGGAGTGTCTGCCTTTTGAAAATAACTGCAGATAACAAGACTGAGATTTGCACAAGATACCAATCCCTTCTGCAACGGCTTCCTCACCTACAGAACGCATGTAATTAACTCCACTGCATTGAGTGGCAATGAAGGGTTAGTGTAATTCTGTACAGAGGTCCTAGCAAAAAACCTGACTTTATATATGTCCATTCTTGTGATGATTTTAAGATTTTATTTATTTATTTTGAGAGACAGACAGACAGACAGACAGAGAACAGAGAATCCCAAGGAGGTTCTGCACTGTTAGCACAGACCTGATGCGGGGCTCAAACTCATGGACTGTGAGATGGTGACCTGAGCCAAAATCAAGAGTCAGATGTTTAACCGACTGAGCCACCTTGGTGCCCCATTCTTGTGATGATTTTATATTCCCATGCCATTTTTATTATATTTTCCGTATAACAAATTACAATGTAGGGATTTTAATTGATATTTTGTATTTACTTTTTGCAGGGTTTTCGTCCCTTACTCTTCTTTTCCATTCTTTGAATTCATTTCTGTTTCTTCTGTTTATGTCATAGTCTATATTATTTTCCTCTTTTCATCCGTCTACATTATTGAGAAATTAATATGGGCTAAGAATTATACTAGTGATGCAGATGGGCTGGGTCTGAGGATCCAGGGGAAGGTCCCACAAGACCAGCCAAAAGGGTCCTTTACTTCACACAGGATAGAAACCAAACACCAGCAAGAGAAAGTGGAAGAATTTATTAAATAGCCTGAGTGACAGAGAATAGCAGACGGAGTGTCTGGGAGACTTGAAAAGGAAAGGAGAATGAGTCTCATCATTGCTTGGGGTTAGGGGTTCATATTAGAAAAGGGTCTAAGGTACATGTTTCTTCAGGAATCCAGGGTAGAGGCCATTCAAAGGTGAGTATGAGCTGTACAATAGGTATTATTTCATACATTACTGAAGGTAGGAGTATTGATGCCAGTATCAGCCAAGGTTTGTTTGCAGTTAATGTCCTGGAACATGTTTGGAATTTGGCTCTTCTTAGGTGTTATCAGGTATTTGGGGCCCAGGACAAATTTCAGAGAGTGATTAACTTTCTTACTTTCCCCTTGAAGTGAGAACATAGCTTCATTGGCTTATTCAGAGGTAAAATATGGAACGTGAGTAAATGGGGCCTAGTAGAAAAACAGCAGAGATGGAACTTTTCTTTTTCTTTTTTTAAAAAAATATTTGTTTGTTTGTTTGTTTGTTTGTTTTGAGAGAGATAGAGACAGCACAAGCAGAGGAGGGGCAGAGAAAGAGGTTGAGAGAGAATCCCAAAAAGCCTCCACACCATGAGCACAGAGCCCAATGCCAGGCTCCATGTCACAAACCGTGAGCTCATGACCTGAGCTGAACCAAGAGTCAGATGCTTAACTAGATGCTAAACTAACTGAGCCACCCAGGTGCCCCAAGATGGAGCGTTTCTAACATGGAGTCCCTTCAGCTTTAGTACCTCACTAGTACAGGGAATGCAAAGGAAGCTCAACCATGGCCCATTCCTTTGAGGAGCTCAGTGTAGCTGGAGAAAAACATCAGCCATTAAGTTGATTGGGGGGCAGGGTTAGCTCTTCTCTCTTGTAGCTGATTCTCCCCCAGTCCTGATTAGAGTAGACTCAATTTCTTTATTCTGTTTAGTCTTTTAGGCAGTTCTCTTCCGAGGAAAATTTTCTCTGTTTCCTTTGATTCACAGTTACCTTTCCTTCATTATTTTCTCTTGATGCTATTTATTTTCTTACGTTCTTTTTCTAAATAAAACCTTAATTTAAAAAATCCATTTCATGTTACTTCAGAAACTGAGTCACAGAATGAACACTTGCTTTCCTATTGCATGAATCTTTTAAGACTCCTACAGTGTGTATGTAATTGAATAATGGCATTGCGTGTACCAGCAGGTCACCTAGTCTCACTAGCAATCAACAGCACTGTGTACGCAGGATCTAGAAAGAATCAAAGCAGGCTCGGGGACTTAGTAAGCCTTGGTCCTTCAAGAGCAGTTTCAGTAAAATATCAAAACTGTTGTTGTGATTCAGATCTATCATAAAAAGTATTTTCTGTGACAAAAGTGAAAAAATACTTTATTCAGTTATTGGGTGTATACTACAGTAGTCTCCTCTTGTTTGTGGGGAATATAATCCAGGACACCTCCCTCCCTATGGATGGCTGAAATCCCAAATAGTACCAAACCTGTAATATATGCTATGTTTTTTCCTAGACTTATATACCGATGATAAGTTTTAATTTATAAATTAGGCACAGAAAGAGATTAACAAAAGTAACTAATAATGATGCCACTGTACATGCAAAAGAAATATTAGTAAGCATGACTCATATAAAAAAACAAAATATACAAATAATCAATAATATGATTTTGATTTGAATATCTGAAGGAGATTTGAACATAAATTAGAGATAGTAACAATATTTTAAAAAACTGTACCTAAATGAAACATATCTACCATATAGATATGAAAAAAGCTAGCGGACAAAATCTAACTTGTAGTAATGAAATGCCAACTATATTTTAGCTCTTAGAGAATTGTAAATAAGGCCCTGTTTGAAAGGATTTACTGCTCCAGAAATACTGTCTGAAGCTTGTAATGTTGTACCTACCCTTGAGAGTATTGACACAGATGGACTTTGGACTTGTGGAGAAAGGTGACATTCTAAATGGGAGATTATGTTCTTTCTTTATGAAAATGTATTTATTTGTTCGCTATATGGTTCCATGTGAGAGCCATGGGTTAACACACACCTACAAACACGCACACACACACGCACACACATTCTCTCTTCTTTGTCTCTCTTTCTTTAAAGTGTATTCTCTAGGTTACTCCTTGCACAAAGCAAGTCAGATGAAACACAAATTTGATGATGTTTCTAGTCTACTTGAAACCTTCCTCCAAAACAAACAAACAAAACAGAGTTATGTGGACATTAATGAGGACAAAATGAGGGGTTGGCACAGAGGCTCTGTCCTCATTTGACAGACTTATGTAAGAAATTATTAACAGAGTTAAGTGCAGAAGCAAGGACCAGGGACTAAGTGAATGCCTGACTAAAGAGCTTATGTTGCAAAGGTATTGGGGTTGGGAGGCACTAAACTTCTTTGAGTGGCCTAATTGTATGTTTTAAAAAGATTCAAGTCACCACCCACTGACCACCTACTGTGTGTTTTGGGTACATATCTATCCCTTGATGACAATGATCTGAAAACAACGAGCTGGCTTGGTCCCTTCTCTTGAGGAGCCCACTGGCCATTCCCGTGATCTAGGAAGCTCTGCATGTTAAGAAATTAGAGAAAGAAGAAGTAAGAGTAAGAAGTAAGTAAGTAACCGCAAGAAGAAATTAGAGCATGTTGTATAATTAAAAGACAGGGCCCAAAATTCAAGTGTAAAGTGTTAAAATCTCAGTCTAGAGGGGTGACTGAGAGATGGAAAAGACAAGTCAGATATTATAGACATTGTATGCCAAAAGTACACATACTTGGTGGCAGAATAAAGAAGACATAAAAAAAAACTGCATGTGAGCAGCTTCATTTTTTATTATTAATAAATAATGATATAATTATGTTTTATAATTTTATAATGATATAATTACATAATTTTATAATATTTGTATAATTTTAATTTTATAATTGTTAATTATATAATTGATTATATACCTTTATATAATTATATAATTAATAGTAAAGGTATAAGTTAATCATTTATTCATTCATTTATTTAATCATTTAAAACCTAATTTTAAAGACTTTCCAAGAGTCACTCGTAGGATCTACCTTCACTAGTCATCCTGAATAAATAAATTTGCTTAGCATTATCACCTTTTGAATTTGTCAAATTAGTAGCATTAATTTTATAGTGAGAGAAAAACACAAAGCTGACTGAAGTCATACAGTATTTTGTGATGGCTTTTACTATACTTTTTATACCAACTAAAATAAGAAAGTAGTATTCATTTATTGAATTTTTCTCATATATCACTTAAAAAATTATTACCTAGAATGTAAATTTTCCATGCTTATTTTGAAGTTGGGGCTAGTTTTTGAAAAGACTTAATCTGATTCTACTTTCTAAAGTCATTTGAAAGTAAACAAAGAAAAAGAAAACATTTTACATTTTCTGAAAATAGACTGTTATTTGATATTTTATATGTAATTCTAAGATAAATATATAAATTTTGACCTGCTCTGTGAGAAGATAATTTTATTTTCACAAAAGCTAGAGTTTGTATTATTTTAAGGTATGGCAATATTTACAATTTAATTCCTGATTTTACATACGAAAACGTTTAATAATATTTACTGTATTAGGGAAGAACTTTTGCTTCTAGCCATAAAAGAGTAAGGGAGTCCAGACTGCCTTTTGCTGTAAACAACTAGAAAACTTGACATAATATATGAAATAACTGTGTTCAGACATTGGAAACCAGTGCATGACCTTGATTCCAGGGAAGTGTAGGCAAACAAACAAGATGAACCCAAAAGTCACTAAGGCTTTATGCCTGGAGGCAATTCCCTGATTGTTGTGCAATGAAAGAGAATACAGAGCTTGGAGACCTTGCTAATTTAAGAAGACAGAAATCAAGATTTAGGAAGGCCAAGGCAGCGAGAATTTGTACTGCAGTGTAAGGGAGAGGAGATCTATTCAGAAAGAGTCCCAGAGGTTAACACACAGGTTCCCTTGAATATTTGGCCAAACACCGATCTGCATATGAGTAGGGTAGAATTCAAAAAGTCCAGGTAGAAAACAATTACTGGGGAGCTGGAATCCCTGAGCTTACACAGACCCAGGAATTGTCTCATTTTTCACAAGCCAGAGTGGAGATACCTTGTTGAATACACAAGGAATTAAGTAGAAACCCCAGGTGATTACACTTTAATATGAGGCTTAATTATTTCTAGAGCAGACAATCTTCTAGACTTATCCTAAAAGATTAAAAACAAGGCTCAAACTGAGCCACGAGTAGTTTGCCGCCAGAACAAAGACCAATAATTAATTCTTCAGGGAAAAACATCCAGGACTCTACGCCTTATGTACACAATGTCCAACATCTATCTGATCAAAATATTTATATCCAGCCACATCAATAATTATACTAAATGTAAATGTATGAAACACTTCAATGAAAGGCAGAAGTTCTCAGACTGGAGATGAAAGCAAGATCTAATTATGTGCTGTTTACAAAAAACTCACTTTAAATGCAGTGTGTTTTGACTTTTTTTTTATTATGCCAAGTGAAATTTGCTTACCAAACAAATTGAAAATGGGAGAAAGGGGGCACCTGGGTGGCTCAGTCGGTTAAGTGGCCGATTTCGGCTCAGGTCACGATCTCGCGGTCCGTGAGTTCGAGCCCCGCGTCAGGCTCTGTGCTGACAGCTCAGAGCCTGGAGCCTGCTTCAGATTCTGTGTCTCCCTCTCTCTCTGCCCCTCCTCTGTTCATGCTCTGTCTCTCTCTGTCTCAAAAATAAATAAACGTTAAAAAAAAAAAAAAAAAGAAAATGGGAGAAAGTTTAAACTACTCCAATAATAAATGATTCTTTGTAATTTTTGATTCATTGTAATTTGGGGCTAAAAATAATTTTTCTTCCAACAATTTATGTGATCTTTTAAATTCACTAGAGCAAGTCACAAGGCCAATAACAGGGTTGACTTTCTTGGCCATCATTCTGTTTTTATATGTATAAAGTTGCTCATATGTTCATAGTTACAAAATTCATTTAAAAATCCTCAGATTTTATGAATAAATAAGGTTTTATTACGTAAGAAATTTGTGGCTAAACATTGCTCTTTCAGAGAAGAAAAATTTATTTTTATTTTTCTGAGGACAATTAATACAGATGAATATAAATAATAAAATTTAGCTGTTTCATTTTTGTAACACTAAAAAATATAATGTCATCAATTCCCTTTATGAAAGAAATTATTTTTGAAAAGCCTCCAAACCCAGCATGGAATGAACTGAAATTCCCATCTGAACTTGAAGATAATCAGGCCTATTCGAATGCATGTACTTAATGTTCCTCAGCATATAGGATATTTTGAAGAGTTACTCTTTTTTTTTATTGTAGTATGAAAATAAGTCCTTATATGAAATAGAAGACTTTCTGGAGAGACCATCTTTAAGGCGTATGAATTATCTCTGTGTTACAGGTCATACGGAAAGGAGAAGTGAGTTGCTGCTGGATTTGCACAGCCTGCAAAGAGAATGAATACGTGCAAGATGAATTCACCTGCAAAGCCTGTGACTTAGGGTGGTGGCCCAGTGCAGATTTAACAGGTAGGAGCTGCCTCACTTTAGATCTTGTCACTGACTATGGGCTTTCCCAATGTGCCCATTGTTTAAAATATGAACATGCAGTCCGTGCCTTTTTCAATGTTTATTTACAGTGTGCACTTTAAAAAAATTTTTTTAATGTTTATTTTTGAGAGAGAGGGAGAGAGAGAGAGATGGAGAGAGAGAGAGAGAGAGAGAGAGAGAGAGCATGAACTGTGGAGGGGCAGAGAGAGAGGGAGACACAGAATCTGAAACAGGCTCCAGGCTCTGAGCTGTCAGCACAGAGCCCAACGCGGGGCTCAAACCCATGAAATGCGAGACCATGAACTAAGCCAAAATCGGACGCTTAACCGACTGAGCCACCCGTGGGCCCCTAAAGTGTGCATTTTTTAATGCTCACGTCAAAGAGCACAGAGAAGCCGCTCACAACTTTTCCAAGATTTATATTGTAAAGCAAGTTCATTTAAATATTTATTTATTTATTTATTTATTTAAATATTTATTTAAATATAAATAAAAGTGTATTAAAGGGACATTCTGGTATACCAGCTATTTTCTGTTTTTTTTCAATTTTTTTTAAAAGATACTACTAGTCACCTGCATGTATATTAGCAAACATTTGTTGAACATCTATGCATGAGGCAGTATTCTTTTGCTTTAAATTTGTCTTGCTTTATTATTTTATTTTGCTTAAAACTTATCAGGGAAGAAACATGTAAAAAATAATCTAAGATTGTTTTAATGTAGTAGAGATATTAAGAAAGTACATAAAACTTGTGAGGCAGATAAGAAGATGAGAGGAATTCCAGAGAGAAAGTAGAAGATGGGAAAAATGAAGGCATATAACACGTGTGGGGAAAGCCACAAGTGTGTGAGGCTGGTTGGTAGACACAAGGACCTAGCAGAGGCCAGAAGTGAGACTGGACAAGCATGCTGGAGGTGGATGGTAACAATCTTCTGCATGACCTTTTCCTAAGGGTTTGGACTGCGGCTTTAAGCACAGGAAAAACACGGAAGGATTTAAAGTAGCAAATAACAGGGGCTCCTGAGTGGCTTACTCAGTTAAGCGTCTGACTTCGGTCCGGGTCATGATTTAATGGTTAATTAGTTCAAGCCCCGCTTCAGGCTCTGTGTTTACAGCTTGTAGTCTGGAGCCTGCATCGGATTCTCTGTCTCCTTCTCTCTCCACCCCTCTCCCATTCATGCTCTGTCTCTCAAAAATAAATAAATGCTAAAAAAAAATTTAATAAAAAAAATAATAAAGTAGCAAATAACATCATGATATCTGTGTCCCCGAAAGATGCTCCTGGTGGTAGTATAAGGAGTGTAGTGATATTGGATGAAAAACAGAAACTAGGAAGCTATTGTATTGGTCCAAGTGGGTAATTTCAAAGGCTGTAGACTAGGGCAGCTGCAGCAGAAACGGAGAGGAATATATGAATGCAAGAAAGGATTTATTAGTAAAGTCAATGGGAATCATATGGATGGATTATCAGTTTGTAAGTTGCATTAGAGAAATGTTAAAATATACAAGTTTTGTTTTCTGTGGACCCTGGTATGAACTCACACATGAGATGTGTTTCACAAATACCTTTCAGAAATTTTAGGAGTAAAAGAGCCATGGAAGCTGCCATCTGAGTACACAGAGATTTTTGTCACCTGAGTAATCTCATCCCTCCTTTTAGAGGGGGAAGCTGAGGCCCAGAGAGGTGTACTTGTGTGCCCAAGGTCACGAAACTAGCTAGAAGCCGAGCTCAGTTCCCTGGGTCTTGATCCTCTGCCTCCCTGGGTGTTGTTGAAAATCACTAGGGAGGGTAACATTCCTGATTGTTTTTTTAATTTTTTATCTGTTCCCAAATAAGAATAGCAACTAAGAAATTGTATGGCTTACTCAAAACACACCAAAAATGGCTGGGTAAATAGAACCAGGTCACATAATGAAAATTTTACTTATTTAGTGAAGTACCTTGTAAAATGTTAATCTTGTTAGAAAAAGTTAAACTAAAATGAGTGTCAGAAAGCCTTTAGAAATTGTTGAGTACAAAGACCTTCTTTAAAGAAGGGAAATTAGATTAGAATATTTTTGAAGGTACAAACCGTATCTCACTCATATTTTTATTCTGTAGCTGAAAATTGTTATTCAACTTTATTATGCCTAAAAACTCCCCAGGAAATACCCACTTCCAGAGAATCCCATTCACTAGTTCTGAGATGGGACCCAGCAGATTCTAAGGTGCCTGGTTCCTGTCCCATCCCTTTAGAAACATTACTCTCTGGCTCATAGTCTAGTGTCTTGAACATCATAGCTGCCTCGTAAATGTCCTATTGAGAGAAATAGAAAGAAGAAGGGGCTCACCTAAGTTCATCCTGGTCAGTGTGTTTGGTTAATAGAGAATCCACTATGAGAATCCAGTGTTTTTATCCCTGGGTCTAACTTATCTCATGGTTGCATACGATGGAATGGCTTGGAAAAGCTTTTCCAACCACTTTTGGCCAACAAGGCTTCTCTCCCACTCGTGCTGTGCCTCTGTTCACATCTTTATCCTCCTCCATATAGTGTGTGCTTCATGCTGGGTCTTTTTATCTCAAGTCAGCCCTCTCTGCTCTTTGACGGAGACTGCAGCTGACTAGGAAGAGGCTCGGAGACAAACCTAGCCTTTCTCGGGTTCATCTTAGAAGTCAGAAGTTCTGGCTTGGAGGTATAAGAATTTTTCTTTTATCTACCTTTTCTTGGGCTTCCCCCAACTTTTCCTACTGCTCCATTTTCACTTTGGGGCTTATTTCATACATGATAAAGAACGTCTATCCTATTTTAAAACGTTAAAATACAAAGAAACTTTTTAAAAAGATCTAATACGTTAACATAATGGAACTCAAAGTCATATATTTTATTCCCTAGAGATCTTCCATTGTGGGTATATTTCTGGCCTACTGCCAAATGATCATCACCATTGAATTAAGGCTCTTTGAGTTAGTAGCGCATAAAAAAATATCCTCCTTGACTGTACATAGATATTTAATGTGATTATCTTTCTAAAACAGTTAGTCTATTATCCATCATATGCGTAAAGGTCACTTTAGTTGAGCCGAGCAACAAATCAGGCTGCCCTTTTCTAATAGCAATAGATTTGATTATTTTGCAAATACATATATGTATATATATGTGTGTGGGTGTGTGTATATATATTATATACATTACATTAATATATATACACACACCCACACACATATATCTTATGTTTAGGATCTTTCAGAATACACATCTTTGATACTAATTTATACTTAGTTTTAATGACACCTGTCATTTCTGGATTCCTTTCAGCCTTACACATGAACGGAAAATGAGGTCTTATTTGGAGGCATGTCAGGCTCAGAACAAGGGTGCAGCACATGGCAGTGTCTTATTGGTTGTTGCCATGGTAGCAGTAGTTGTGAAAAGAGAAAACCCACAGGCAGAGAATGCCAAAATTCAGTAGAAACACTCAGAGGAGTAAATGCATTGCCTTTCAGTAGGTGTTTTGTTTTCACAGGTGGATCTTCTTTTGACTGAATTTTAGTTAGTAGAAAAGAGTGAGAAATCATTCTTCTTTAGGAAATGGTGTTTTTTACTGAAGGTGGACTTTGTTTATACGCATAAAATCATTTTACAAGATAGCTACTCTCCCTATATTTTCCAAAAACTCTAATATTAATGAATAAAAACATGTTTATAAGTGAGTTTTATTTTCATTAGAATATGTTGTTTTTTTGGCTCTAAAGAAAAAAATGGTACATTTCTTAAAGGAAGCACTTTCTGTAGCACTTTCGTTCATAAGTTTTTCATATTTTCTTCTTGGAAAAATGCACATTTTAATTCAGCACTTCAATTTCACACTTATTTCTTAAGATGCATAAACAGAGATCTCTTCTGACACGCTATAAAACTTGACAGTAGTTTAACAATTCACGAACCAATTATATGTAATCTGGTGCTACTTATTTCTGTTCAAAAGTCAAATAGGATGAGAAAGCCAGACTGCACTAAATTTTATCATTAAAAATAGAAAATATTAAGCTATAGAAATTAATTAGTTTTTACCATTTTTGTCCATCCCAACAGTTACTCTGACCTCTTACACTATCTACTCATTTACTTGATTTTATATACACCACCACCTGCTTTGTGCCAGGCATTTTTTGGAGAAACTAGAAACATATAGGTTTATATAAGTTTATATCACGGGGAGGAATTTCATATGAAATGTGAGCATATAAGCAATCAAGTAGAAGTCCTACAACAGGAGTATGTACAAAATGTCATATGAACACAGAGTAAAAAAAGCAATTATTTTCCCCTGGCAAGACAAGAGGCTTCATAGAGAAGGGGATATTTGAGTTGAACATTAGCTATGAAATAGAATTTTTCCTTGTAGGTAATTGATATTAATGTGATACCATTAAAGAAAGCATTTTGACAAAGCTTTATTAATTATGAAGCATTATTGTAAATGTTATTAAATGTCCCAAGACATTTTAAATAGAATAAATGTGGACTTTCTTTATTTCTTCGGTTATATTAAATTGGTATTAACCTAATTGGGAAGAAGTCCAGTATTAAATTATAGCTTCCTCCTGTGCAGTTGAATCTTACAAGTGAACCAAAATTTGTCTAAAAATTAGGAGTAACTTCCTTTCCCTCAGATCAGTAATTCTTGGATTTTGGTCAGTAATTTGTAGTCTGCTTGAAGGAAAATGGATCTGTCTAATGGCTCTGGATTCTCTGGGATAACTGTAACCACAGATACTGCCAAGACCTTAAGTTCTTGAGGCTTTAGATACAGTATGCACAACTCACATAATGGCTTCTGCTTTTAGATGCTGGGGGTCAGGCAGGGCCACTGGATGAAGGTAACTCCTATCCCTTCCAGTCTTAGGATACCTAAACACACGTGGGGATTGGAGAACTCTTCTTTTTAAGCCTCAAAACAGGACCAAAAAAGTCTATTACATATCATATCACTTATATGGACAATATGGATATTACAGCTAAGTCTCTCAAAGAATCAAAGCTAATGCTTCTCAAATTTAAGATGTCTAAAAAAATAAGAGAAGAAGGAAAGAAGAAAAAGGAGGAGAAAACATGTTTAAGAAGCTGGTTCAAAATATAAACATTCAGTCCCAATCCTCAAGTGATTCTGTTTTGGGGGGATTCTGGATTGACCTTGAAAGGTCTGGTTTCCCCATAGGAAAAAGAACCTAAGACCTTCACAAGAAATAAAGCAACCACGGTAGAGTTGTAGGTACATTGTTTTGGCATGTTGTTGACAAAATGCTACTGTTTCAGCACAGAATACTTATATCTCCTTCTAGCATAAGCATATTTTTCTTCACTTGTGTCCACTACACTGTGTAGAATAGGCTTAGTTTATAGCTAGGTTTGGAATGATTCTGTGATTACTTGTGCAGATGCCTGAGTACTGGTTTTTCACTCTCGGCTACATTAAGGGGACTGATATTTATGATACACAGTTTAGAGAGTGAAGCTCCACTTGGTGACAACCAAAACCAGTTTGTTTACCAATGGATTTCAGCTGACATATTAGACAGACAGACTTGGCTGTATGACTTAAAGATCATAAAAAGACTTCACTGGGGACTTCTGCCTTGAGCTCTCATTTCAAAGGTGAAGTGTACCCTTGTGGGAGTAAGGATCTTAGAGGGCTTGCACCTGGATCTCCCTTTGCCCCTTGGCGCTTACCTGCACTGTCTTTCTCTTAGTATATTACACCTTTTGCCCTTAAGTAAAAACATTATATAAGTATGTTCTGTGAATCTTCTCAGTCCTTTCAAGCATCTGAACTTGTGCAATCTTTGCATATAAAAATAGTATCATTATTGGAAAAGTTAATGTAACATACCTACCAATAGCTTGATATAATTGAATTATTGTGTTAATGATTTTTTAGTAAAGCGTAGGGTCTGGCAAATACTTATTACCAGTAAGGAGATCATTAAAGACAAACTCAGATTTGAATAGCTTCAAATCAGTGAAGAAGAAAAGTATGAATAAGAAAGAGTATGCAAAGGAAAGTATGATATATGTAAGAATCTTCAGATGATCTTGCACAGAAGACCATTGTGTAGTCATCAGCTTCCTATAAGCTTCTTCAATTAACGGTCAATTTCCATGTGCCTTCAACTTCTGGAGACTCTCTGAAGAACCTCAGATTAAATCACTAAGGGGTGTAAACTTCAACAATATTAAGGTTCCTTTTTCATTTGTCTAGGAGTTGGAAATGAGGACAGAATTGCACAGTTTAAATTCATGAATAAGTGTTCCAATGAAAAGGTTCCCATATCACTAGATTGGTCAGTGGGAACACATTAACTAAGACCACAGAATCTAATATTTTAGCCTTTGTAAGTATTGTGGCTTTTCAACAGAATGCTTCAACGCACCAGCAAAATAAATATACTATTTAAGCTAGTACATATTCATAAACCATGGAGGGAGAAAACAATACAATTCCTTTGGAGTAACTCAAAAGTTCTCCTGCAATTGTTTCAGTCAATGCCTCCACCTTTACAATTTGTCCTAATTAATTTAATTACAAATGAAGCATGAACTGGCCACATCTGCCATCCTGGAAATGTTTTCCCAATAGTATTTAATTTTACAGCAAATTTGTCCCTAGTGAAATGAATTATTTCATTTATTCCATCAGGATTTTATCCAATGCCTGGTAGATATTTTATCTGGTACGATCAAACAGCCATTCTGGTTTTGTCAGTTATTTATCTTCATGAATCTTACAACATAATAATTGAATTTCTGGAATTTTTATTTAAGAACTTCTTTTCTGGCCACATTTTGTGATCTATAATTGAATACTTGAACTTCATAGATTTGTTACTAGTAATAAATTTGTTGTTTTATATGAAACTTTTCTGTTAGGATTTTTAGTCAGAGCAGTCTGCTTAGCATGATAATCTCTAAAATATTTCTATTGTATTTCTAAAGTGTTTTCATAGTATCCATAACTTTTGCAGTACCTTTTTTACTGTGAGCCTTTGACGATGAGCAATGGTTCTTTGATATATGCTCTGCTGTTGAGTTAATATGTCTAGATCATGGTGTATCATTTTCATGTTTACACAAAAAAAGAAGAGTTATGATAATCTAGGTACATATGATAATCTGTATTTTTTGGGGCTCTGTCAACAATCCATCTTCCTATTTCTGTGAAGTCTTTTGTCCTTTTGCAACTAAAGGTATTCCTTGCCTAATTTTTTTAAATTATAGATAATATAGGTATTTTCATGAGTAGAGCAGCTATGATCTGATCATATATAGGGAACCATAGTACATCTTGTCTAGAAGTAAATCCTAGATTAAATATGTGGGTTTTATGTCACAGAGAATAATGTATCCTTCCAATAATAATCTCAAAATACTAGTTGTTAGTTGTGGGTCCAGGCATAGGATTGTTAAATGTTTTCACCATTCCTGTGGTTTTATTAAACCAATATATCTGATGTTCTATTAATAGCGAGATTATGGGGGGACATAAAGACACCTATATCAATAAGAAAGACATATCGCTTCCCTTGGGAGCTCAGAGGAAGGACAAGGAGTTTGTGGGTGCCTGTGTTTCCCATGGGATTAAGTCACTGGACAGACTTTAGGTAGATGTCCTTCTGAATTTTAGCTAATGTGGGACATTGGTTCTTTTAATCACATATCCGTTTGAAGTATCTATAGGCTTCCTTCTCTACAGTTTCACAAATCATACAGAATAGAGGCTCTTTTAGTTGTTTTACCTAAAGATCCATAACTATATTGATTTCTAGCTTATTTACTTTTTAAATCTATCTGGAAATGTCCAGTCACATATTGGGTATTTTCCAAGTTGATAATTTTACATTTTCTTCTGTTTGATTCCCCCAATTCAGGACTAAGCCCGTTTATAAAATGAGAAGATATAGTCTTTCTTGTCAGGTGTTGAGTCTACCCCAGAATTGTTTGAAGATGTCATAAAGTCTATCTTTATCTTTATTTAGTTTATACTTCTGCATCTTTGTTGAAAGAAAGGCTTTCAAAATTGCCTTATGTAATGCATTTTCTATTTCTATTTTTTAAACTTTACACCACTAGGTTATTTAAATCTTCTCTTTTCTAAATGGCTGCTTTTAAACATTTTCCTCCATGAGGCTAACAATTAGTTGAATTAACTCATATATATCTGTAGTGTAGGACAGTAAGCGTCTAATAAAAATCCTGAATTCTGCAGAAAATATTATGCCTATATCCCTGAAGTTTAGGAAAATCATTAATTATAGCTCTTAATTTGGCTCTAGACCAGGGTTTTAATTCAACGTCCATAGATCTGACTTGTGTTCTACAAATTTAAAATGTGGTATTCTTTTACTGATGAAAGCGCTGAGGACAGACTAGCTCATTTACAAAACCAGGTAAAGTTGCATAGAAAAAGGGATGGAATGAGGGCTCGCTTTCAGAAGGTTACAAACGCTTTGACAAAGACTACATTGGAATTTAAATTTTATTTAGCAAGCTCAGTATGCCAATCAAAAGAGTGGAGTATTGACTATTCAGTATTTTATCTCCTAATTTGTCCCCAGCCCCTTTTACGTATTGTAATTCATTGGATGTGTCATCTCAAAAGTTCCCCATAATAGTCATTGTTATCCTAAATTATCTATCTAATCATTTTCTAAAGTTTATCAAGGAAATGAGAAGATTTGGGATTAAAAATGTGACTTTTTAGAGAAAGCAGACGTTCTCCAGGAAGATGCTTAAACTCTGGCATGGACAGGCCCCTGATTCACGAGAGTGCCCCCTCCCCCTCTCCCCAGCTATGATCAGAGTGTGTGCTTGTGAATGGCTGGCACTTGTTTGTTGCAATGAGTCTGTTCCTTCTTGGGTGATTATCAGACACACAGGTTGACACTGACTGAAGGCTTGCAGAAACCATGTCCTTGAGGGGAGCTGCAGTTGATTGAACAGGAGTAGAACAGGTTCTGGTGGCCTCTGCGCCCATGGCTGCAGAACAAGGAGTGTTTTCTTAAAGTTGTGGGCGTATTTTTTATTCTCACAATTTGGGAATACTGGCCCAAACTAAACACGAAGTTTAGTGAAGGGGTTGTCTCCAGGACCTGACAAATTTCTTTCTCTCTGCAAAATACAAAACAGACTTTATTCTCCATCTGAGGAAAAAGATAAGCCAGGTATTGAGGAACACAGTGCTGTCTCTCCTTTCAAGAGATGTGTGATGGGAGATTCCATTCTTCCTTGGTACCTCTAGTAGAGGCTGATAACTCAAAGGCCCTCAGATGCCACAGATGGGTTATACATAATTCAAGAGGTGAGACAAAGTGAGTAATATGTAATAAATGGGAGAATGCAGATTCTTCTAAAGAATTCAAATAAAATTTATGTTTAAAACACTCTGCTGGTCAAGATAGTTCTTGTCTGTGAGCTGGACTTACCTCTGGACAGTTATGTGAAAATAAACACGTTGTTAATTTATTGCTTACTAGCTTATTCTATTACATTATTACCATTTAACCTTCCCTGGAAACACAGTTTAGCTCCCTTCTTTTTCTTTCTTTTTCTGAAAGTGTAGAACGAAGTTCCACCCACGGAGTGGCATCCATTTATAAAGCTGGTGTTGGGAGAAAAGATTATTTTTATAGGCTCAAACGTGTCACATTAGGCTTATGACGAGATCAGGTTTGAGAACATGATTGTCCAGACAAGCCAATAATGTATATTTACTTCTGTAATAGTGAGACATGTTCACACGTAATTGAAATAACGCGAATTGCGGAAGATGTGAACAGAGCTGTGCTTTCTGTAGCTGGTAAGCGATGCTATTACTGATCAGCAGAAATCTTGGATTTTAAAGCTATTTTTCTCGTTACAGGCTGTGAACCTATTCCTGTGCGCTATCTTGAGTGGAGCAACATAGAATCCATCATAGCCATCGCCTTTTCCTGCCTGGGCATACTTGTCACCTTGTTTGTTACTCTTATCTTTGTGCTGTACCGGGACACACCAGTTGTCAAATCCTCCAGTCGCGAGCTCTGCTACATTATCCTAGCTGGCATCTTCCTCGGTTACGTGTGCCCTTTTACTCTCATTGCCAAACCCACCACCACATCCTGCTACCTCCAGCGCCTTCTGGTTGGCCTCTCCTCTGCCATGTGCTACTCTGCTTTAGTGACCAAAACCAACCGAATTGCACGCATCCTAGCTGGCAGCAAAAAGAAGATCTGCACCCGGAAGCCCAGGTTCATGAGTGCCTGGGCCCAGGTGATCATCGCCTCAATTCTGATTAGCGTGCAGCTAACCCTGGTGGTAACCCTGATCATCATGGAGCCCCCCATGCCCATTCTGTCCTACCCAAGTATCAAGGAAGTCTACCTTATCTGCAATACCAGCAACCTGGGTGTGGTGGCCCCTCTGGGCTACAACGGACTCCTCATCATGAGCTGTACCTATTATGCCTTCAAGACCCGCAATGTGCCCGCCAACTTCAATGAGGCCAAATATATTGCCTTCACCATGTACACCACCTGCATCATCTGGCTGGCTTTTGTGCCCATTTACTTTGGGAGCAACTACAAGATCATCACCACCTGCTTTGCAGTGAGCCTCAGTGTAACGGTGGCCCTGGGGTGCATGTTCACTCCCAAGATGTACATCATTATTGCCAAGCCCGAGAGGAATGTCCGCAGTGCCTTCACCACCTCTGACGTAGTCCGCATGCATGTTGGTGATGGCAAGCTGCCCTGCCGCTCCAACACGTTCCTCAACATTTTCCGAAGAAAGAAACCAGGTGCAGGGAATGCCAAGTGAGTTATCTGACCCGGCTTTGCCTCCCTCTCTGTCTTTTCTCTTTTCTTCCATTTGAGTAAATCGCGTTCTTCCATTTCCCCAACGGTTTTCATTTCCTTTCTTAATCTTTTCTCTTTCCTCCCCCCCTGCCCAAATGTCATACTCTTCTGCAGTAGGAAATACTAAAGGTCTTCTTTGTTTTCATTCCTTTGAAAAAGCCAGAAGCATGAAACAACAACCAGCTGAACATACCCTTATTCTTACCTAGAATCTTCAGCTTCTGTTCTGCCAATAATTGTTTCCTTTCACGCGGGTCCTCCCCTGTATGGAGCATCAGCACATCTCTGGGGTCTGGGTTTGAGATGCACATTCTAGTTCCAATTTTTAGTTTAGAATATGACTGAATAAAGTTTCTGATTTATTTTTATCACGCTGGAGTCTCACCCTTACTAACCTGGGTTGGAGAGGAAGGAAATGAAGCCCCTGTGGAAACTTGACTGTTTCAAAATTTGAGTGCAACTAGCAGCAAGTCTTTCCTGAGAGAAGTTTCCTTAAGCAACCCTCCTACCATGCCCCTCTTACTTATTGAGCATGGATGTATAATAAAGATGTTCCATAATGGTACATGAGAATCGAGCTACCTCTACTGCAAGCTCAAGATCAGAATGGTTTGTTTCTGAGCCATAAAGCACCAAAAGAAATAAAAAAAAAACAGATAAAGGTGAGGAGCTCCAAACTGACATGGATGCTTGAAGTTCTAAAGGTACTTGACCCATCCCAAACCTCCTCTATTTTCCTCATTAGCAGTGTTAATTTTTCTGTTTGAAACAATCCTTTAAAAGTGCGGAATTTTAATACAAATAATTGTAACATATACATGGTTTTATAACCCGAACAAGTCAGAAGACAAGGGGAATAGGTGTTATCTCCCCCCACTTTGTAAGGGAGGGAACTCAGCCACTGTGAAATTCTGTGACTCCTAAGTGTAATTCTGTTTAGTTAGCTGTCCTTTGTCTAGGTCTTAACTTGCATGAAATTTCTCATCTTAACACATGTCAAAAAATTGACGTGCCTCTGTGTTTTGTATCTTTACTTGTCAAGCAGTGCCAGGGGCATCTTTTACAGAAATCCTGTAATTGGTTTGAGGATCGGGTGAAGGAGTCTATAGGAAAATATATTTTTTAATCCATAGAATTACTATTATTTCAAATAATAAATAATAATTTTCCAGCATTAAGGATTAAGGTCATAGTGCATGCCTAATTGTTGCCGTATCAATTTCAAGTTCTGAATAAGATACTGGTCATAAAAGTCGCTTAGTCATTTTTTTCCCTTGCCAGGCGTTCCACGCTCGCCAGCACCCCCTCAGGAGTAGGCCCCTAGCAGGGATTCATCAGAAAGCGTGAAGGCAAACCAACAGTGCCATGAAATGAGAAAAGAATAATAGGCCATAGCCACAGAATCCAGATGTAAAATGGCGCATAACAATTTTCATTAAGAGGGAAAAAGTGAGAAGAAACGCAAATGAGAAGGGAGAAAACGCTCTTTAAGCTGGAATGTTTGTAGACACTAAAAGATTTCCTTGATTGCGTCTCAAATGGTCTTGTGAGGGTTCCATTTGACCACCTACCTTTATGCACGTCCACGTTTCTGACTTTTCTGACTTTATTATGGTTCTTCAGAAACTTTCATATGATTTTTGGTCATAGTCATTTCTGAAAGCTGTTCTAGCCGTTAAATGAAAGGAGAGACCTATGTGATCAAGACATCTTGTGTTGCTACCCAGGGATATGCGTTTTTGAAAGCTCTCCCAGTGTTTTTATGTCCCCTTGTACACAGAATTCTATAAGCGCCTGTCCAAGAGCAGTGACTAATGAATAGTATATAGTGCTTGCTGCTGGGATAAGCTGATGTTACTTTAACAATGCTTAGCAATTCTCTGGCAACCAGGCATTGTTGTACATTCAGATCATCCTCTCATACCCGGAACCTCTTTCCTTATAAGCTAAGAATATTCCCTTCACTACTATGAATTTAGAAAAAAAAATGTATTTGGGATCCTGCTTTTAAGACAGAAATCAGCTTGTTCTAAATTGTATTGGTTTTCTCAGAAGTGCCGTTTTACTAGTAAATTGCTTATCTATTAGCTATAATTTATCAAGTTCTATCGGATTATGATGGTAGGAAATATGCTTCTAATTAATAACATGCAGCTTTTTTAGTACAATCTATAGCTTCTGAAGGATGTACCACACAGCTGAGCTGATGCACAGAAAGTATTTGAGGCTAAACTTCTACCGATCACAGCCATTTATGCACTTGTTTTCTCATTTTTTCTTCTACGGCTTCTCTTGTAACTCTCTATGAGACTGTAATTTTAAATTAATAATATCAGTGCCTACATTTTTACCTTTTTAAATGTTATTTTATGTTTTTCTGGTTTGTCTCCAAACTTACAAAAACCACAACAATCTAATATTTTTCTACAGCAACTAAAATCTAGCAGAGTTGTGCCAACTGGAGCAAGGGGCTGAAAACTCTGGAGAGCACATCACCCAATGAGTTTATTACCATTCTGGATGTGTAATTCCTACATTTATGGTGCGCTGAGGGTGTTCAGCAGTCTGCATATGTAGCTATAAACACAGAACAGCTGCTGTAATGAAGAGCTTCCAACTGATCTATCTGTTTGAATATTATTCTGAGGAGTTGCAAGTCTGACTACATCCTCCTAAGAGGCTGTTTCTGAGATGCTTGGGAGGGATGACGTCGTGGGTCTGTTTTTGCAAAGTTTTCTGCAGTTTTTAAATTCGATTCACAGCTAAGCATCTGACACAACCAAAGGTCTGGGCACTTGCTTTGCATTTTCTGAAAAGTAATTTAGGAGGAGTGTAACCAAAAAATTGGGTGTTTGGGTTACTTACAGTCAGACGTCCGATTAAGCATAATCCTACCCTAGAAGGTGGATGGAGTAGTATATTGCCTTTGAAATCTCTAATTCTTTAGCTGTTAATTTAATGTATTTGAATAGGAAAATATTCAGGCTTAACCTAAATAAACCTAGTGGTAAAATGCACTTTCTTGGCAATAGAAATTCCTAGACTTTAATAATTAAGTAAATTTTTAGATACAAATTACTTATCACTTCCTTTTACGCAAAATGAGTTAACATTATATAACTGAAAAATTAAAACATTATGTGAATGACATGCTTCTTTTAAAAACTAGGGTATTAATGACGTCAAACTATTATTTCTAGATATTTTCTGAGTAAATGACCTCACTGAATGCCACTCTGATGGCATAGGAAGCTGAAATGTGCCAGTACACTCCTATGGCCTTTTGCATGCAAAACTAAAAGCAATTCCAATCACAGAAACACATTACATTGATTCAAGGAAGTAATTTTAAAGTGCAGGTTCCTAAATAAATAGAATATTATTATGTTCCTGTGATTGTGTCCTAAGCATTTGAGTGCAAAAGCTAAGTGAAATACCAAATAGAAAGACGCTCCGAGGAAATTTTCCTCTTGGTCTGCTAGGAACATTTTTTTGTCTGTAAGCAGAGGTCACTAAGCCTGCAGCATTCGTGACTGTGCCCTGCGGATGCCTTTTAATTTGACTTTCTTCTTTTGATTATTAAAGGAAATATGAGAGGGAACCAACGGACATCACAATCAAATAGAAATAACATGTTTTCTTTCATAGAAAGAACTCAATCATTACTCTAATAAGCTTATGAATGAAAAAATATGTCATTTTGAAATCATTTTTCTCATAAGCATACAACAAATGGCTTTAAAAGTATATTGTAAAATAAGATGAAAGTATTGTAATTCTTCCCTTGCTTTTAGAGTAAATATCTGAAGATTTTATCTAAGTACTTGTCATAGAATTTTACTACTTGATAGTAACATTCATGGAGAATCTACTGTTTGTTCATTCACTTATTCAATCAGCCATTGTTTCAGCGCTGAGCTTAAAAGCACATGGGTACTTGATGTGGCATCAGATCGTATTCAGGATAAAAAAAGATATGAGGCAGGCAGTGATTGTACCAATCTTGCAATATAGTCAGGAAGACACCCAAAAATATAACTAAATATCTGGGGCTAGGTGCCACAATACCACAATACAATAATTTGAGTGTCAGAGAAGAAAGAGATTAGGTTCAGCTAAGGGAACAGTATCTGTGGAGGGATGGGACAAAATTTCTTAATAAAAGTGACCTTTGAATTTGACCCGAAAGGATGTTTTTCAACATAAAGTGAAACTTCACAGACGTGAATGGACTTTCAGGCTACACCATGGAATCTGGTATGAGTGAGTTACATGGAGAGGTGTAGTGGTGGGTGAATTTGTAATGCAAAAAGAAGACAGACTGTAGATAATGGTCAATGTTCTAAGAAGAAGCTCAGGTATTTGTTATATAAACTGCAAAGTGCATTAAAGATTTTTGTGATCTTTTATGGTCATGTGTAAGCTTCATGGGAAGAGACTGACTATCGAAAGGGTAGTTAATAGAGTGCTACAATAATCCAAATGACAGGTTAAAAATGAAAGTTATAAAACAGAGCAGTGGAGTGAAAGTCAAACCTCAGGTACGAATAGGGAAAAGTTTTCTGAGCTTGATTCATTAGAGTTGGGTTATTGGTTTGGAAAGAGGAAGGAAAAAATAAAAACTAGACTACAACTCTCATGATTTGAGCCCGTGTGACTAGAAAAATGAAGCTACCATGATGGTGGAATACAGATGTAGAACTGGGGAGATGTGAATGAGTTGAGTTTCAAACTTATCAATTGAAAATGCAGTGAAGGCATCCAGATAGAGTCAGCCATGAGTTGTTTAGAAATTTAAGTCAGGAACTCAAGAGAAAGTCTGAGTCAGAGCTCTAGATTTGAAGTGGCCAAAAGAGTGACGATGACATAAGAAAAGAAGAAAGTAGGAGGAAGAACATTAGGGGACACTTGCACTTGAGAGATAAGATAATTGAAGAAAACCTGAAGGCAACATAAACAAAAGGCAATAAACAAAAGAATGGTGGGAAGCAGGAGGACTGCAGTATCCTGGAAACCAAGGAGGAGACTGTGTCTTAGCTCAGGTTGCCATAGTAAAATCCCACAGACTGGGTGCTTAAACAACAGACATTTATTTTCTCACAGTTCTGGAGGCCAGAATTCCAAGATCAGAATGCCAACATGGTTGATTTCTGGTGAGATCTCTCATCTTGGGTTGCAGATGGCTGCCTTCTAGCTGTGTGCCCACATAACTTCTTCTCTGTGCAAGCATGGAGAGAGGGAGAGAGAGAGGGGAGAGAGAGGGAGAGAGACCTATCTGGTCTCGCTTCTTATAAGAGCACCAGTCCCAGAGGAGGACCCCACTCTTAGAACTTCATGTAGCCCTAATTACCTCCCCAAAGCACCATCTTCTAATGACATCACATGGGGACTTGAACTTACAAACTTGGGAACAACATTCAGTGCACAACAGACTGTTTCAAGAAGACTGAGCTTGGGATCCTTGGGATCCCCAAGGATGGAGACTCTATGGTTATCCTTGAGTAGCTTCAGTGATATGGGTAGAATTTCTGTTGCAATAAGTTGAGTTTGGGCATCAAAGGAATTTAAATTCTAGCTAATATTTAAGGAGGCTAGGAGTGACATAATAAAAAAGAAATTTAAGCTTGTTCGTAGTATCTAAGAAAGGAGCCAACAGGGAAAGAAAATGGAAGATATAACAGAGAGATCATGTGGTTCATGCTAAGCCACCTGACTCTGAACTGTGCCATTACAATACAGCCCTTTGTCATCTATTGACAGCTCTGTGACCAATGAAGCATCAACTCTGAAGAACATGTGGATTGCAGTTGATGCTAGTTCTCACTTAGCTACATGTTATGTTGCTTGATACTAAAAAGAAAGATGAAAAACATCAGGCTGGGAACTTCTAGGACTTTTAATTAAAATCCACAGATATAACCCTTATTACTGATTTTATCAGACTTCTGGACTTAAAATATTGAGTGTAGGACTTGAGGAGGGACGTACAAAGGAAAGTCTGGAAAGTAACTACTGGGGGAGGTAGAGGATTCGCAGCTCATAAGTACAAGTTGTTTGGAGAAGGACGAAGGTTGTTGTGTATCCAGACTCAGCTGGAGCTGAAACAGGTCCCTTTATTCAGCTGTGATTGAAAGGAACTAGAAATCCTTGGATCTCTCCCTGACAGCCAGTCATAGTGCCTGAGCCTGCCAGCGTGAGCACATTTTGTTTGGGGTAAAGACTTATGCCCCTTAAAAAGTAAGCCAAAATGTCATCACTTCCTGAAAGAAGTCACCTGGAAGCACAGTAGCCATAATTTAGAATGGAAGTAGGTAAGTCAGCATGTCACATGTGGAGAAGTTGTGCCGCTGTGAGGGACCACCTGCAGAAATCACAGGCTTAAGTGTGGGGAGGGGTACACGACAAGACAAAGGGTGGATGGACACAACTTGTCCCCCTTGAGGTGCAGCAAAATTACGGTCACCGCTGTTTTCTTGTTTGTTCTCTCTTGTTAATAATATACTTATTTTTCAAATAATACAAAAATCGCTACTTTTACTACTCATATTTTATGTTTTCAACTTCTATACTGAGACCATAAAGTGCAGACTATCTGACAGCTTCAAAGAGGACATAATTCCTTTTGAATATAGATCACCATTTATATTTCTTTCACATTCAAATTCACTTGCATGACTGACACATATTCAAGTTCCCAAACTTATTATTTTATCCTCATATGTAAACAGTATGTAGTTTCTAAACTGAATTCAGAATATTCTATATGAATATACATAATGGCCCAAGAGAGGTCCATATAAGACAATTGTGCAAAGAAACTAAGGCAGGGAAAGCTCAGGGCCACTTTTATAAGAGAAAGAGATGGAACTAAAAGCATTGGTGTTTGGGTACAATCATTTATTTCCATCATTCTAATAGCTGTTTATGTCTAGCTGTTTACATACCTCAACAATGTACGTATTCATTCATGCACTCAATAAAATGAATAAGGCATGTAGACTGCCCTCAAGAAGTTCATGGTTTATTGGTATAACATGCCATTATAATAAAATTAGGTAAGGGGAATAATAGGAACGGTGATTCAGGTGGATGGGTAAATTTAGAGTCAGAAGTTTTATCGAGTGTAGGTCTGTTTTTTGTTTGTGTTTGTTTGTTTGTTTGTTTGCAAGGCCCCACTCTATATAAC
Organism: Panthera tigris; assembly: GCF_018350195.1. Taxonomy (NCBI): domain Eukaryota; kingdom Metazoa; phylum Chordata; class Mammalia; order Carnivora; family Felidae; genus Panthera; species Panthera tigris. The sequence continues at coordinate 131,066,096 of NC_056664.1, forward strand.
AGTCACCTGTTAACTGAAAGAGATTACCAGAAGACATACTGGAGACCCACAGGCTAAACCTGACCATGGGTGTTCTCAGATCATTAGAGATCAGATCATCTCAGAACAGAGCATAAAGGCTCATTAATTAGAACCCTTGAGCTGCAAGTTATAGAAGCCAGCTTAAGCTAGCCTAAGCAAATTTATTTTCCATTTATATAAAATAAATAGGAAAATTGGTGCAAAGAGCATGGTACAGTGCCTAGCATATAGCAAAATCTCAATAGCTGTTAGCTAGTGACATTGGAATTATGGAGGTAGGGGAGGACGTATGGGAGTTTAACATAAAACTCTGAATTACACTATCATGGAAAGAGAGTTCTGAAAACTGGCTGCATGCATCATCATTATCATCAGCTCATGATATCTATGCTGTGCAGCATGGAGGAACGTGTATCTGCTGAAAGTGGAGACATGCACGTGTTACTCAGTGTGAGATGGGTGTGGGAAAAGACATCCCGTTTGACATGGCTTGGCAACCTGTCCATGCTTGGCCACAGCTAAAGAAAGATGAGGTCATTTGCATTCCATCTGTGAGTGTCCAATGTAATGTGTTACCTACTCGAAAGCGAAGCAGATCATGTAAGCAACATGTTTGTAAAGCTAGTTCAAGAGCGAAACGTTAACAGCTTGCAGAATGAAGAACAGAACAAGAAAGTACCAGTGGATTTGTAAGCTTCAGATCATGAGAACAGAGGCTTAGACTCCTTAATTAGAACTCTCTGGCTGCAAGTTACAGAAGCCAACTGAAGCTAGCCTAAGCAAAAGAGCTGGGCTATTTAACAGAAAGAATGTAAGGAATACTTTCGGTATCTCATGGTAACAAGATTTAGAATGCTTCTGGGTCACATAGGGGATTTGGCTCCTGAGGAGAAAGGTCTCAGCCTCACCTCTTGTCTCCCTCCCTGCCCCCTTCCTTTTCTCCTCGTAGATATGCTTTTTCCACATCGTGGGTCCTCATGGTCAGTCCAAGGACAACCATCCCAGTGCTCCTGAGTTGCTGTGTTAGAGATCCAGCTACCCAAAGAGACTACTTCAGTTCTCTCTACCTATGTGGCTTACATAACACAGAAACTGATTGGCTATGTCTGGTTCATGGGTCTATCTCAGCTTAAGGAAGTAAGGACAGTGTGTGGAGTCACAGGGTATAAAACCGTCTTCCAAAAGTGCATCATTCCTGTCCCCCATGGGCAGGATCAGGGAGGCAGTTTGCAAAAAGGGGGTATGATTGTGAGAAGTGTCTATACCAGAGTAATCCCATCTCCATCTCAAACCCTATCCTTTCTTCCTTGACCTCTGAATAAGTAATTTCTAAGTGCCAGGATTTTATATTTAAAAATGTTGACCAAAAGACAAAACCTATACGTGGCTAGCCAGCCAGCCAGACAAAAAATCCATCACCTATCTATGCAAAATGTGAGTGATTCTTTCAAATTTCAGTAGGTATGCCAATGGAAGGGAAAGAAAATGCCATAGCTCTGACACAGCATTTATTATAAAGGTATGCAGTATAGAATCAATAAATTTAAAAAATAAACCTGTATTTACTACTTTTATAAAGGATCTTGGCTATAAAATGCTTCTCAGTTGCTTGAAAATGAACAAAGAGGAGGGGAAAGATGTTCTGTTTTGTTAAAGGGAAATAGATGATTAGGACATTGTCTTGTGAATGAATTAAAATACACCATAAATTACAGGCCAACAATAAAATATTATTTATTATTAACACTGGTTAATAGAATATAAAGAGAAAATAAGCATATGTTTTAATCAAGTTAATCCAAATATATGATTATAATTTGATTTTGTTTCAAAAGGGTAAAGGAAACCTATAATTTAAGGCAACTTAACAATACCTTCTATACAGATTTTCTTCAAGGTAAATGAGGGGTCCACTGCTAACAAAATTAGGCCAAGTCCCTAGTGATGCTGCTAAATATATTGAAAAATGACCACTTGAAAGAAATCAATAAGAAATATTTTCCTTTCTGTGATTTTCCAGCTATAAAAATATATAGTGTTACTTTGCTTCTAGTAAATTTTCTCAAACACTGTGGGAATTAGTATCACTTTCCACTTTGCACTGCTTATGTTACTTGGCTTAGATGGGTTTGGGATGGGGAGCGGGAAGGTGTTAACAAAGGAAAACAAATAAAGACATACATGATCACAGTAAAATAGAAGGAAGTATGACCATGGAGCAGGAGTGGCAGTGAGGAAGCAGAAGGGATGGATCTGTGTCACCAGCCAGCCCTGTGACTTTAGCCATCGATTCTGTCAGTGCCTTATTGCAAGCCTTGGTACTTCAAGCCTTTTTAGTAAGGTTTTCATAATTCAGGCCTTGGTTTAAAATATATGGACTACTTTAGAGACTGTGGACAATTTATGGGTGAAGAAATATTGAATGGTCTGTGGCCCCACAGAATTTCGAGTGGAGTGGAGGGCACCAGAAAGAACCCTCACAATGACAATGTGACAGAGTAAAGTCCTAAGACAGAGGAAGGACAGCATGTTCAGGAAGCGTAATAGAAGGGGCCTCTGGTGTAGATCATGGAGTCAGGGGTGGGGATCTAAGCTGAGAATAACAGCTGCCTAGACCATTAGCTAATCCGTTAGCTAGGCCTAGCAGTGGGTTAAGGTGGGGGAAGGTACAGGGAAAGTGTTTAAAGCAGGAATCCCTATGTGAGAAGATAGAGAGGCAAGAGACACCACATCACATAGCGGTGTGGACGGGGGCAGTTTTCAATAGGGCCGACAGTAATTTCTTACACACAAAAAATGTTTGTTTAGCTCTGAATGGTTAAAAGCCAAAAGTTACTCCAGGGCTGATCCTAGCATGAAATCACTTTTGCTCTAGTGGTTAGATTGGTTTCCAGGCCCGACACATACCTTTTACGTTTGGGAAGAGAACCACTGCTGACTCATTCACTCAACAAATTTTCAAGTGTCCCGTGTGTGGGGGACACTGGTACAGTGCAGGGAATATAACAGTGAACAGAACAGATCCTGCCCCCCCTGCCTTTGTGGAAGTGAAAATCTAGGCAGGAAACCAGACATCGAATGAGTAATGACAAGTGTAGTGAGTGTTGGGGCGTCTGGGTGGCTCGGCCAGTTAAGCTTCCAACTCTTGATTTCAGCTGAGGTCATGAGCTCACTGTTGTGACATACAGCTCCACATCACTATCTGCCAAGCAAGTGGAGCCTGCTTAAGAGCCTCTCTCTCTCTCTCTCTTTCTCTCTCTCTCTCTGTCTCTCTCTGCCCCTCCCCCCTCACACTCTCTCTCAAAAACAAACTAACTAACAAACAGAAAAACAAACCAAGTGTAGTGAGTGTTTATAAGAATAAATACAAGGTGTTATGGGGTGTTATTACAGAGATATAACTGGTCCCAGTGCATGGAGGCTGGACATGTTCCAGGAAGAAGTATTATTTAAATAAGACTTCTGAAGGAGAAAAGGGGTTAGCTAGGGATGGAGGGAGGCTAATAGGGTAGAGCAGTCAAGCAGTCAGAATGTAAAGGCTCTGAGTAGGAAAAATACTTGTGGCCGAAGGAAGTGAAGCAATGGAATAATCAGCTATGACCAAATCAGGGTCTAATTAGAGGCCTTAGGAACTAAGATCTCACCCTCTGAACCATGGAAATGCTCTAAGGTCATAGAGCAGGACTGCACTGTCACCCATTAGATGTGTGTTGTAGAGCTAACACTCCATCCTCAGCATGGAGATTGCGCCGGGGAGCAAGATTCGAGACTCTGGACTCTGGGATGAGGCTATTGCAGGGTCCAGGTGGAAGATTACAGTGGCCTGACCTAGGGCTTGGACAGTTCGCGGCAAAAAGAGAGATTGCAGAGAAAAATGAAGACATAAAATATAAGTAAAAGTAACATTGCTCACAAAATCCCATTTAAGACATATAGAAGAAGCAGAAATATGCAGTTACCTCACGGTTGTTTGGGTCCAAAGCCTATACAATTTGAACTTTTACCAGACTAAATGTATTAACCAATCTATAGCATGATTGATCTATACAAGTAGGGGTGGATCAGACACAAAAGCAGAGAAAAGCAGTCACTGAAACAAACCTTACAAATGACCATAGACCATTGTGATACGGAGGTAGGGGAAGGGGCTGATGACCCATGGGCTTTTTGAAAATTTAAGTTCAAATTGTAAGATGTTCCTTAGGATTAATAGGGTAAAACAAGCTATCTTAGCCTAATGCCATCAAATGTTTCATTATTAAATCATGTAATGTCTATTATATCCATTCTCAGGCTTTCTGATCCAGAAATTCATAGCTTATGTTATTTACTACATATATATATTTCCTTTATTCCACGAGAAGAATCCTAGTTTCCAAGGAAAAGGAGATGATAGAATTAAAATATCTCAGAAGTATATATTTATGTTATTCCACAATAGCCATACACGTGTCTTAGAATAACTACTAATACAATATCAATCAATTAATTTCTCAAAAAGAGGTCCATACAGTAGTTTGCATCTGATCTTTCCATCCCTCTTATTTAAAATAGTTTTACTGTAGGGGCACCTGGGCAGCTCAGTTGGTTAAGCATCCAACTTTGGCTCAGGTCATGATCTCACCGTTGTGAGTTCGAGCCCTGCGTCTGGCTCTGTGCTGACAGCTCGGAGCCTGGAGCCTGCTTTGGATTCTGTGTCTCCCTTTCTCAGTCTGCGTCTCCCACACTCATGCTCTGTCTCTCTGTCTCTCAAGAATGAATAAACGTTAAAAAAAATTTTAAATAGTTTTACTGTAGCTATATTATATGAGTATATAGACATTACATACTATACTTTCTCCCTTTTAACCCTCATTTATTCGTAATTCTACAATCAAGGATGCATTTACTACTTACCTCCAGTCCTTATGATGATGTCCTAGTTATTTTGGTAGTCCAAAGCCCATATGCTTAGCCCAGAGTAGATTTTTCAGGGATTTGTTCATGAGAACAATAGTCACTTAGTTTTTGCTTGTTGAAAACAGTTCATCTACAACCTTTATATCAGATGCTAGTTTTGCTGGCTATGAAATTTAGGAAGCACATTTTGTTTTCCGAAAGTAACTTCAATATGTCATTCTAGTTACATTTAATATAAAGCTTTGCTGCCCCAAATTCTGATGATAATCTATTATCCCTTATAAAACACTTGCTGTTTTTTCCCTAGACATCCAAAATAAATGTTTTTTCCATTTCCTATAAAGTCTGGTTATTTTACTAGAATGTGTCTTCATATTGGTTTTCTTGCGTCAACATTCTCAAGTACACAATATTCTCTTTCAATGTGTAGTTATAAATCTTTTAAAATTTCAGTAAAATTTTCTTGAGCTATATATGTGTAGTCTTCAGTATTCATTTCCTTGCTTTGTTTTTTTCTTCAAGCATTTCTAATATCTATATATTAAATCTTTTTTATGTAGTCTTCAGTATTCATTTCCTTGCTTTGTTTTTTTCTTCAAGCGTTTCTAATATCTATATATTAAATCTTTTTTACGTAGTCTTCAGTATTCATTTCCTTGCGTTGTTTTTTGTCTTCAAGCATTTCTAATATGTATATATTAAATCTTCTTTGGCTAACTTTGATATTTACATTTTCTCCCTAATCCTTTTTATTCTTTCATTTCATATTCTTTTTATTGAAGCACAGTTACATAATTACATCGATATGCATATATTTTAATGGAAGTTTGATACAAGTTATAAAGTTGTGTGTTATACCCCTGTAACCCACATGCAATCAAGATATAGAGCATTATCTTCAGCCTAGAAATTTTCCTCATTCTTTTCTAATCGGTCCCACTTCCCATCCAGAGGCAACCACACTACCGTGATTTATTAGCCTTTTCTTATTCTTGAATTTCATAAAAATGAAATAATACAGTAGATTTTCTTTTATGTCTCCATTCTTTCATACAGCATGAGATTTGTTGATGTTCTTGCATGTATCAACAGTTTATTCCCTTTAATTGGTGAGGATTGTGACATTGTATGAATATACTAAAATTTGTTTGATCAATCTAATGTGCTAATGTGCATTTAGGTTGTTTCCAACTCTCACTATTACAAGTAAAGCTACATTCAACATACATATACTAGTTTTATGAACAAATATTTTCAGTTTTTGGAGGTATGTGTCTAGAAGTGGAAATGCTGGATGATAAGGCAGGTATATATTTAATTTATAAGAAACTACCAAAGAGATTTCCACAGTGATTTTTCCATTTTATACTCCTACTAAGAAAATAGGAGATCCATTTATTGTTGATAATCTTTTACATTTTAGTCATTCTAATGGGTTTGTAGTAGTACTTAATTATAGTTTCGATTTGTATTTTCCTGATGACTTAATGATCTTAGAATTCTTTTCATGTATATTTTGGGTCATTTATATGCTCTTTTGTATGAAATATTTATCCAAATTATTGCCTATTTTTTACTGGGTCATTTGTATTTTATTACTGACTTGTAACTTCTTTTTATAATCTGGATCTAAGTTTTTATTGGACATACATATTGTAGTAATTTTTCTTAATTTGTGACTTACTTTTCATTTTCTTAGTGGTATCTTTCAATATGTGGAAGTTTTTAATTTTGATGAAGTTCAATTTACCATTTCTTTTATGGTTAGTGCTTTTGTGTTCATTTTAGAAAATCTGCCTACCCTAGGTCCTGCATTTTCTTCTAGGATGTTTATAGTTTTGACTTTTATACTTAGAACTATGATACTTTTTAATGTATGGTGTAAGGATCAAGCCTCTTTTTGTTCTCTTTCTAAATAGAGATCCAACTTTCCAAGCTTAATTTTTGAAAAGTCTTTACTTCCCTCACTGACATTGGTGCTTTTATCAAAATTCAACTGAACACACATGGACCCTCTATTCTGTTCTATTGATATATTTGTGTATCTTTATGAAAATACCACACTGTCTTCTATTCCTGAATCTTATATTGTCTTAAAATGAAAGAGTGTAACTCCCCCAGCTTTATTATTGTATTGGCAATTCTGGGTTTAGTGTATCATTGCCATTACTAAAAATTTCATCATTAGGTGTGACATTACTTCTTGGGTTCTCATTGATTTCCTTTATCAGGATGAGGATATTCCTTTATGCTCTCAGTTTGCTGAGAGATTTATCATAGATGGGCATCAAATTTTGTCAAAATCTTTTTCTGCATCAGTTGAAATATCATGTTCTTTTTTTATTTTACTCTGTTAACATGGGGAAATATATTGAAATATTATTAAATATTTTTTAAATTATTTTAATGTTTGTTTATTTTTGACAGAAAGAGAGACAGAGCATGAGCAGGGGAAGGGCAGAGAGAGAGGGAGACACAGAATCCAAAGCAGGCTCCAGGCTCTGAGCTGTCAGCACAGAGCCAACGTGGGGCTTGAACTCACAGACCGCAAGATCATGACCTGAGCCGAAGTCAGAGGCTCAATCAACTGAGCCACCCAGGCGCCCTGAATTATTATTAAATATTAATCCATTCTTGAATTTCCTGATGTGTTCTCCTCTGTATTGTTGGGTTGAAATGGAGTCTACTTTGTCTGACATTGGTGCGGCTAACAGCTTTTATTTTTGTTAGTGTTTGCATGTTATATCTTTTCCATCCTTTGCTTTTCGGCTTTTTTTGCATGCTTAGGTTTAAAGAGTGTCTCTCCTAAGGTACTCATAGTTAAATTTAGATTTTGTTTCTTAGTTAGTCTGATAATATTTACCTTTGAATTAGAATATTTAGTTCATTTACACTTGATCTCATTGCTGACATAGTCATATTTATATCCACTCTTTAACTATTTTCTACTTGTCTCAGTGGAATGATTACTTCCATTTATGTTTTCTCTCCTATTGTTTTTCTCTTCGTTCTTGCCTTCTTTGGGTTAATATAGCATTTTACTATTCAATTTTCCCATGTATTAATTTGTTAGCTTAACATTCTTTTATTATTCTTTTTATGGTTACTCTAGAGATTATAAAAAGTATTTCCCAACTTTTATAATCTCAAATAAATTCGGAGTTTTATCACTTTCCAAACAAAGCGAGGATCTTAAAACACTTTAATTGCGTTTACTTGGTGTCAATTTGTGTTTTTGTTGTGCATTTTAATTCTGCACATATGTTAAATCTTATTTTACGTTGCTATTATTATTTTGCACAGTCAATACTTACCTACATATTCCTGACATGTAAATCCTCCAGTGATGGACTGAGATGACTTGAGTGTGGGTTGTAGTTTTACAAAGTTTATTTGGCTTCACCTGGTGCATCCTGTTACTAGGGTACAGCTATCCAGGGGTCCTGTGAGTCCCCGCTGTTTCCTTGGGTTCAACATTTTAAAAAAATTTTTTTTTAACATTTATTTTTGAGACAGAGAGAGACAGAGCATGAACGGGGGAGGGGCAGAGAGAGAGGGAGACACAGAATCTGAAACAGACTCCAGGCTCTGAGCTGTCAGCGCAGAGCCCGACGCGGGGCTGGAACCCACCAACCGCGAGATCATGACCTGAGCCGAAGTCGGACGCTTAACCGACTGAGCCACCCAGGCGCCCCGGGTTCAACATTTTTTAAATGCCTTTAATTTCAATTTTGATTCCTCAGGGCTGTGAGACCTCCAAAAAGCTTCATTCTGATTTCCCACAGTTTTCTACTTACCTTCGTGTCCTGTGCTTTGTGCAGTCTGAAATTTGCACATTTTTCATCAGGGAATCTACTAAGTGTTAGTCTATCTCTCTCTCTCTCTCTCTCTCTCTCTCTCTCTCAGTTTCTCTGTGTTTGTTTGTTTGTTTTGCCTCTCTCCAGAGTCTTGGCTCCTCAAGTCCTTGCTGACTTGGAAGACTTGAAATCAATTTTTGTGTCTATAGCCCTATGCATTTATAAAGTTTTTCCTGTTTCGCTACCTCTTGGTTAAGACCCTCTGCCTGGATTTTCAGTCTGTTCTCATGAACCAAAAATCATCAAATGTTCCAAGGGCAAAATAGCTTGAAGGTTATCTGCTTACCTCTCTGAAGTTCTCTTCTTTCTGACTTATTGGTACCTTGGATTCTGGTTGCCATGACAGTATTCAATGTCTTTAAATGGTTTTTAAAAAATATTGTATCAGTTTTTTGTTAATTGATCTCAGTGGGAGACTTGGTTTAGTCCAAGGTATTACATCCTACCCTGAAGCAGATGTCCTCTTATACCAATTTTAGTATCTCCTCCTCTCCTTTTTCAGTAAGCTCTGATATCACTATGGTTACTTTTAGGGCCATGGTGTCTATACATTGAATACTAAGAAAGAAACTCTATGATAATTGACTATTCAGTTCTTTTTCAGGTTTGATGGATGGTGACAGGAAGCTATTAATGCCTCTACTGAGAGAGAAATGATAGCATAAAATAAACTGTAGTAGAAACACGTATCTAATATTGATGTTAGTGCCATAGCCAAGAATATGAGAAGTTTGACAGAATTCTAGACTTTTTGTTATCATTCCAACTTCAATTTTAAGCTTTTTACCAAAGTAATTCTTTCTTTTTTCTTTTCTTTTTTTTTTCAATATTTTATATTTTTTCAAGGAATAGGAAAAGAGTTGATTTACATTTCTGGTCTTTTTAGCAAATCACATATATAACAAGGATTCATCATTTTTAATCGACCAAAATTAAAAATAAATTTGAAATTATGATTACTAATGAATCATAATTTATGATAAGTTATCAGCTATTTTCTGTTTTCCAAACACCTGCATTAGTTTGCCATGATCACTGTTTGTATGCCATGTATAACACGTTAGGCAAACATGATTTTTGTGTAATTTAATTAGATATTTGTCAAATGCTGAAGAAACAAGAAGCATAAGACGTGACTCATGCTCAAATAGGAGATAATAACATATGTAAATGTACAAAACATACAAAAACTTTATGAATGCTATAATTTAAGTCAATTTAGACTTAAATTGACTTCTGTCTGAGTATGACAGAAATTTGACATAATCTAGTAGAAATTTTCAAATTTTTAAAATTTATACCCCTTTTTTCATTAAGGTATTATTGAGATATAACTTTGTATTAATTTTGATGTACAATATAATCATTCGATATTTGTATATTTTGTGAAATGATCACCACAGTAAGTTTAGTTAATATCTGTCAGTATACAAAGTTACAAAAGTTTTTTTATTTCTTTTGTTATGAGTTAGGAACTCTTAAGATTTATTCTCTTGTCAACTTTCAAATATGCATTACCATATTATACTGGTTTGCATGAAAAATATTAGCATGAATATCCAAATTCTATAATTTCTATTTGATATTTTTCCTTAGTAGTTCATATTTTAATATATGTTTTTAGAATTTTTACTTTTTTTCAGCAAAAGAAAACACATTCACAGATTCTATTCAATGCCTTGGTTTATTGGGGTAAAGCCAAGAAGAGAAGGAATTTTGCTCATGAACTATATGTTATGATAAATTTATTTTTGGAATAATAGTTATTGTTTATTTTTCATATACTAAAAAAGTGATAAATATTTATTGTAGGAAATTTTTAAAATATAGGAAAGCACAGAATAGCTGGTAAAAATTATCTAAATTCTAGCAATATATGGAGAAAAACCACCATTACTTTTTTTTTTTTTTTTGGTATATTCTAATTTTTACAGAAACACACAAATACATATACACATTATTTTTACTAATTATTTGTAAACTTAATTTTCACTGGAGATTTTATGACATTCAATATTTAATATTAGGATTTGGTATTAGTTATAGATAAAATAATTGTTTTTGATATTCCTAAAACTACCAAAGTGATGGAGAAGCTCAGAAGTATTTTTGACTTAGTTTCTATTAGAAATATTTCTCCGTTCTGTTTTGATTTTTTTCAATCATTTATTAATTTACTGTAAATAGGTGACCACATGTCTTTTTATGTCCTCCAAAAGTTCCAATTTATTCATTTTGTCATGACATGACTTTCAAAGCACTCCCTTCATCCTAAAAAGCAATTATTCATCCTTTGCATGAGAGATTATATGGTTTCCTTTTATTTCCGAAAGTTGGGGCAGGATAAATGGGGGATAACTGGCACACATTGGTAAATCTGGCATGGATCCTGCCCTTCAGAAACTATGGCTTTCCAATGTAGGCGATAAGAATTAGCATCAATTAGTTATATAACAAAAAGTGAAAAGGATCACAAGAGAAATGCAAAGATATAATATACATTGTGATGTGGTCAAGAACTTGATAAACATCTTAGAATGCTGAAGGAGCTATGTGCTAAATTTTGCGAAGAGTAGGAAGGTTCAAGGAACATATATGAAAGACTAAAACTTCTTACAGTATCAGGGAGTTACTGAAGTGATAAGGAGGGCAAGACTAGAATATCAGAGAGAGAAGAAGTGAGAAGTGGACCAATGGTCTGCAGCTGCTTTGCCTGGGGGAGCATCCGCCAACTCCAGACCCTGGCTGGGGGCTTAGTGGCCAGGCATGGACTAGGCTTAGTATCCAGGTATGACCCAAGCAGAGTCAATGGAGGGAGCAAAGAAAGCAGAAGAGATGCTGTGGCCTTGAAGCTGAAGTGATAAAATGCAAAGCAGAGAGGCTTCCACACATTCTAGCTTCTCTCCCAAAACATTTGCAATTGTCTGCAAAACATTTGCAATTGTCTGCAGTTGAGTGGATCAGAAATGTTAAAAGATAAGCTACACACTTCTGATATATGGAGTTATTTTTCTGAGGGCTTCCAATTCTGAGAAGACAGACCTTCCTGTGGAAAGAATGAGAAAACACCCTAGCAACCATGTGAGGCCAGACTGACAAAACTGGAGAGGCACTCAATCATGTGATCAAGGTTCCACATCAAAACATTTGCCTAATGCTGAAGATGTGTGGGTCAGAAAGCCAAAAATCTAAATTGAAAATCTTTGAGAAGCTGACCAGAATCTCCCATAGCCTCTTAATGCTGAGTGTACTAGTGCACAAGATATTCTATTAAAAATCCTGAAGAGGTAGCTCAGTTGGTTAACCATCCAAATCTTGATTTTGGCTCAGGCCATGATCTCACTGTTTGTGAATTTGAGCCCTACATCGAGCTCTGTGCTAACAGCACAGAACCTGCTTGGGATTCTCTGTCTCCCTCTCTCTATACCCATCCCTCGCCCTCTCTCTCCAAAATAAATAAATAAACTTTAAAAAAAAAGTCCTGAAGGGATTTTCCTTACTGTAGACCAATTCCTAACCCAATTATAAACTAACTTTGACTCAGCGCAGTCTGGATTAGATTAAGATGATATGTCCGCCTCTACTTAACAGATAAAGTAGTAAAACAACTCTTAGCACAGATAATACCATCTACAATTTACAGCCTCTAGAGAACCTTATTTTGTGCGTGTGTGTGTGTGTGTGTACATTCATATGTGTCTTATGTGTTTAGGCATGGAAGAATTAATATAACCAAAAAATCAAGGGAAACAGTTAGACAATAGAAACAGACTCACAGGTGATATACTGATCACTGTTGGAGGATGCTAGAAAACTAAATCATTACTCTGAACACTGGTAAAGAAAAAAGAATCACCATTTGGCTTGTGTTTTCTGTTTGAACTCGACATCAGAGGAACTGAATAGTTGATGAGGAGAGGTTCTACTTTAGAAAAGAAATCTAGTTGACAAATACAGAAAAAATGTAGAATTAGATTACCATTTTGCAGTTTTGTAATAAAATAAATGATCTTCGTAATGATCATCAATGACTGCTAAAACCATTGGATGAAAGGCTGATGGGAAGTTTTGTAATGTATGCTTTAGAGTGACTACACCTAAATGCACTGATCAATCTTAACATGATTAATAGACAACCTGATCTATGTGCTTTTTGATCTGGTATAATAGAAAGTAGACACTACCTCCTATGAATTATATTCCCTGCATAAGCAACCATGAATCTGATCAAGCTCTTAGATCTAACTATCAATTCATAAGCAATAATAGGTCACAGAAAAATATGTTGAATGACACTATAGGGACTCAATAAGTAAAACCCATGATCTGGGAAACAATCAGTCTTTCTTCAACAAATAAATAGCCAGGAAAAGGGAGAGGGGAACACCTACAGACTAAAAAAGACTTAAGAAACTCATCAACAACATGCAATTTGCAGATCTTGTTTGGATGTTGATTTAAAAATCAAAAATAAAATAAAAATATATGAGACAATCAGGGAAATCCAAATACTATAATATTAAACATTTAATATCAAATATTAAAGAATTACTATTAATGTGTTTTAGATGTGATAATATTATTGTTTCTTTTATTATAAAAATGTGCACCTGTATTATAGGCCTATGTACTGAATTGATTAAGGATAAAAGACATAATGATTTGGCTTTATTTATTTATTTATTTATTTATTTTTAAAGTGTATTTATTTATTTTGATAGAGAGCACAAGCAGCACAGGGGCAGAGAGAGAGAAGGAGAGAGAGAATCCCAAGCAGGCTCCACACTGTCAGCACAGAGCCTGATGTAGGGCACAAACCCATGAACAGTGAGATCATGACCTGAGCTGAAATCAAAAGTTGGATGCTTAACCAACTGAGCTACCCAGGTGCTCCAACTTAGCTTTACTTTAAAATTAATAGCTGGCTCGTATAGGTGAAAGAAGATTCACAAATATATTGATTATTAGTGAAGCTGGGTATTAGGGAAATAGTGGTTCATTTTAGTGTTTTCTCCATGTTTCTATATTTTTAAAATTTTTCAGAGTAAAAAGTCAATTTTGAGGATGTCTGAAAAACAGATGCAATTGGAAAGAATATACAAACTCTTACATATTAGTGTAAATTGTGCAAGTGCTTTACAGCGCAATTTGGTCATATATAAGAAAATGAATGTGCACTCACAACAATCCACCAATTTTACTTCTAGGTTCACACCATAGAAGAACTCTCCCACTTAGGTGTGCAAGGAGACATAATCAAGAATGTTTACTGCAGCATTGCTTAAAGTGGCAAAATGTAGGAAACAACTTAAATGGCCACCGATAGGAGAATTGATTATGTTTTAGGTAATGTGGTGTGTATTCAGTTTAGTTTAAGTGAATAAACTAGAGCTTTATCTATTAATGTAATACCAAATGGACAAAATGGGAAAATTGCTGAATGGAAATAGAGTATGATGTTATGTATATAAAATCTAATAACATGCTAAACACTACCATATATTATTTACTGACACATATGAATATATATGTTGTAAAAGCATTAAAAAATTCCAAGTGATGATCCATACCAAATTTTCCCCCCAAAAGGATAGGATATTGAATAATATACAGGGGGCTTCATATATTTCCTTTATGTTTTCAAAAGAAAGAAAACTATAATAAGGCAAAAATGTTCATATTTGACAAATTTATAATGGCAAATAAATTGAATTTTATTAGAACATTCTCTACAGACTCTTATTAGCTTGGAAATGTTTATAATTAAGAGTGTTTAAAGAGAGCAGTATTTTACACCTCTATGGAAAAACTGCATTGTGTGTTTATATAAAGAATATTAATGTACTATGTTAGATATGCATGCACTAAAATGGAGAGTAGAACAAATTGCCACTTACAGATGGCCTACATATACAGTCAGAGCTCCACTCTGCACTCTGATGAATGAATGTTGAGAAATAAATATTTAAATTCAGATAATAGAAAAATGCATTTGGCTTTGGGAAGCAGAGGCACAAATTATCCCATATTTATCTATAAAAACAACAACAAAAAAAAGAGAGACCATACTCCGCTAAAATGGCCTTGAGTGTTTGCTGCCCATCTTTATGATTACTCTGGACAGCTGCCACATGATTTCCATGGTGAACTGACCATCTGGAATTGTATAGACCATTTTTTCTCTGCTAAAAGTAGACTCACCTCCAAACCTATCATAGACACACAACTTCAGACACAGATAGCTTACCTGCTCTGTAGCTATCTTTCACCTGCTCCTGCCATATCCATTCAATGTCACTAATGTTGCTCCCCACAAACTCCATCTCCCACAATTTGGAAAGTAGCAGTTTATTAGAGAAAACAGTTTATTTTCTACTAGAAGTTACTGAGATTCTTGAATAAGGAAAGTGATTAACAGTCATGAGTAAAATGAAATAAAGTTTGAGACACTATGAATTAGTCTACTCTAAACATACTCAGATGTAACACATCTGGGTCTTTTGTCTGTGTTTTTGTTCCTCATCCTTCAGAGGAGGGGGTTTAATAGTGATGTATTAGGCTGGGATAGCATTTTGCCAATTGGAAGCATTTTCACATTTATTCTTTCAAAATCCTTCCTTATGGATGTAAAAATTGAGTCTGATGGGGGCAAATACACAGTTGGAAAGTGCCTGGTTTCTGGAGTCCTACTCCAGACATCATACTGCTATGCTACAATGAGTGAAACTTGCTTGTGACAACTTTTCAAGTTAACGTGAAGAATAATTCCTAGCATACAAACCAAACCGATGTATGAATGACTTACTATAAAGAAAATGATACATTAAAACAAAGTCATATGACATGAAAAAATGCTCAACATCACTCATCATCCAGGAAATACAAATCAAAACCACAATGAGATATCACCTCACACCAGTCAGAATGGCTCACATTAACAACTCAGGCAAGAGGAGATGTTGGTGAGTAATGTGGAGAAAAGGGAACTCTCTTGCCCTGCTGGTGGCAAGGCAAACTGGGGCAGCCACTCTGGAAAACGGGATGGAGGTTCCTCAAAACATTAAAAATAGTACTACCATACGACCCAGCAATTGCATTACTGGGTATTTATCCAAGGGATACAGGTATGCTGTTTTGAAGGGACACATGCACCCCATGTTTATAGCAGCACTATCAACAATAGCCAAAGTATGGAAAGAGCCAAATGTCCATCGATGGATGAATGGATAAAGAAGATGTGGTATACATATATATATATATATATATATATATATATATATATATATGTGTGTGTGTGTGTGTACACACACACACACACACACACACACACACACAATGGAGTATTACTAGGCAATCAAAAAGAATGAAATCTTGCCATTTGCAACTACCTGGATGGAACTAGAGGGTATTATGCTAAGCAAAATTACTCAGTCAGAGAAGACAAATATTGTGTGACTTCACTCATATGAGGACTTTAAGATACAAAACAGATTAACATAAAGGAAGGGAAGCAAAAATAATATAAAAACAAGGAGGGGGACAAAACATAAGAGACTCTTAAATATAGAGAACAAACAGAGGGTTACTAGAGGGCTTGTGGGAGGGAGGATAGGCTAAATGAGTAATGGCTTAACTAACTTGGATGTAAATTATAAAAAATAAATAAATTATAGAAAGCTAAAAGAAAAGAAAACAAGTCATATAGGACTAAGTACACTCAAAGAGAGATAGCTTCTTATATAAAGGAAGTTTTGGACAGTGGGAATAGGTGGGAGAAACTATAACAAGCGGTGACTGTATAGCAAGGAGGAAGGAACAGAAAAGAAGGAAGGAAGGAAGGAAGGAAGGAAGGAAGGAAGGAACAGAAAAGAAGGAAGGAAGGAAAGAAGGAAGGAAGAGAAAAGAAGGAAAGAAGGAAGGAAGGAAGGAAGAGAAAAGAAGGAAGGAAGGATGGAAGGAAGGAAGGAAGGAAGGAAGGAAGGAAAAAGAAGGAAAGAAAGAAGGAAAGAAGGAAGGAAGGAAGGAAGGGAAAAGAAGGAAGGAAGGAAGGAAGGAAGAGAAAAGAAGGAAAGAAGGAAGGAAGGAAGGAAGGACAGAAGGAAGGACAGAAGGAAGGAAGGAAGGAAAGAAAGAAGGAAGGAAGGTAGGAAGGAAGGAAAAGGAAAGGAGGAAGGGGAAAAAGAAAAAGAAAAGAAAGACTTTGCACTTTCAGAAGAAATTGGATATGAATCTTCCTTACTAAATTTCTGGGGTTTCTTTAAATCCACAGTTTCTGCCAAAAGATTCAAGCACAGATTTGGAACTTATATTTGACAAGTCTCCATATGCTGCATTTTCCCTCCAAGCTTTTACTCTGGCTTGCCGAATCTGTGGTTGGTTGAATACGTGGTTTTACAGTTGCTAAAAATACCCTGAAGTCAAGCTCCTTTCAGTTTTTACACAGTTGATAAAATGGACACTCTGGCAATGGAGTTTTCAAGGCTTTGGCCTGTAACCTTTAATCAACATTTCATAAAATGTAAGGTCTGTAGGCATAGGTCATTTATATTTCACTTCAACCACAAGGTGAGTCAGAGACTGAAAAATGACACCAGGAAGGAAATGCTATAATTGTTTAACTATTTCAATCAATAGTTAATTAAGGTGGCTTTGGGATTCCTGGGAGTGACCATGTGGAGTTTGGCTGTCAGTATGGCTGCAACCCATGAAGGAACCCAGAACTGTCCACTGAGTGCAGCGGTAATTCCAAGTCAGTGACAGAGGCCAGAGAGCTCCCACCCCATCCCCAGGGGACACAAGTGCTATCTGTCTGGGCAGGCCATACTCTGTGCACCTCTGCTAATGTCACCGTGTCAAGTCTCTGAGCCGTCAAGGTGTTTCCCTGTGGTTTTTTTAACAGCATACACAGACCCAGCAGACAAGACCAGCTACATCATTTGCACAGCCCAGTGCAGAAAGGAAGCATGAGGCCCCTGGTTGAAAACCAGAGGAAATGTTAGAGACTACAATATAAAGCCTTTTCTTTTCTCCTCTGGTCTCTCTCTCAACGTGTCCTTGTGTTTTTCATTTGCCATTTAATGCTGCGCAGCGGGGGTGATACCTAGGGGCAAGTGCAGACTTTTCCAGGCCCCCCAGCCTCCACTGCGTGACCCCATACAGGTGCAGCCCTCAGGCTGCTAGGTTCCCCTCCCACTGGTCACTGGAAAGACACCACAGGGAAATTGAACCAAGCCTCTCCCCTTCTCTCCCTCCTGCCCTAGCCCTTGGTAGACTGGTGATCTCGAAGGATATTAAAAAAAACAGCACATGGACTAAAAGGGTGGAGGAGGGGTGAGAGGCTCACCCCTACGCTGTTGCCTGTTAAGTGCACAGTGGCCCTGCTAGTCCAGGAGGGGGTGGCCTGGAGATGCACCCGACCCTGACCTGATCTTCCTGCACTGTGTCCAGAGGCCCCTGCCAGTGGTAGAGAGTGGCAGCGGTCGATCCCTGGGCAGGGCCAGATAGTGGAGAGCTCAGAGAGCTCGGAGGGTCCCAGGGAGCACCAGGGAAGTCAGGGAGGCAGGACCATGGGTAAGCTGAGGCTCTAAGCCCCTGGAGAGCACTCCATCTCTCCAGCACACAACACTTACAAAACACAAATCAAATGATTAAATGATTACAGATCTCAAAATGATGACCATAGACCACGAAATCCCAAGTGCAGGGCCCTTCTGATGAGGGACCCACTGTGCATCCGTATTAGACACAGGACCCTGAAGCCAGCCCACTGGACCGGGCCACATGTAGACATTATCTACAGTAGCATTAACTTGGGATTCAAGGGATGCAGGCAGTTTAGCAAGGGAATCCTTTGAATGTATTTTCTGCCTTCCTTCATGAGAAATGAAGTTGTTTTATTATTTTGTAGGTTAAATAATCTTTTCTTACTGATAATTTCACTTATACACCCATACATCATACTTTTATCCCTGGTCACCTAGTTGCTGATGTTTTCATGACTTTTTGTGATTTCAGGTGGGCATATTAAATGTCAAGGACATGTTACTTTGACAAGTTTAATAGCAAACATTATCTCTTTGTTTGTTTTAAATAAATGGACTATTGCAGTAGTAACAAAGTTACATGAAGGTGTTTTGAGTTTTTATCTCTGGGTGAGGATTTCAAATTGTTCCGGGCAGATCATGTACTATTTTATTGAATGGCCCAAACTTGGCAGAAATACAGATATTGATTAATTTTAATTTTTCTCTTTTATCTTCAACTGTGCTATGGAAAACTTTGTTTCCCACCTTCGATATTCATATCAGATTCCTTGATTTCAGGTATTAAAAAGCTATTCCAGAATACTCTTTTCCAAATTTCAAACTCACATCTCTCCTTCCTAGCACGTATCAGGCCTCTGCCTGAAAAATGTGGAATGAGGAGGGATGTGATCTGTTCCTACAATATCTCTGTCTCCTTCCTCTTGTGTTTCCCCTCCTGTCTGCTTTAATGGGAAAAAAAGAGACAGGGAACGTAGCAAAAGTCTTTGACTTGCCTGCAGCCGTTGTGGCCCTCTTCTGATTAACACTGGAAAACTGTCACCAGGATCTTGGGGTAGGTGGCCTAATGCTGATACACAGGGAATCGTTGTGAGTTTTTAGGGACCGCTATAAGGGACTTCATCACCGAGAGTTCCTTAATATCAACATTCCCCCCAATTCAACCAACCACATCCATAGCGCCCACAGCACCTGCTGCTTTATCATCTTGTTCCCCGAAATTCTTTTCTCTGATTGGCAGCCGTCTTATGTGGAGTGATAACAAGATGGCTTTATCCCACTGAGTGCTACTTAACTCATGGGAAAGCCCATGTCTCTTCACCCTAACAAAAGATGGAAAGGCCAGCTGCCCACGGTCGCTCCATTAACCTTGTCATGACCAGTCAGTGCTCTTCTCCCCTTCTCAGGTCATCCTATGTGCTGTGTAAGGAGACATCTAACCAAGGAATGAGACCGCATTCTCCCCCATGTGGCAGATGCCTCCAATCTCTTGCCATTCCCCCTCTCTCTACCATCAGACATACTCTGTCCTGTGGCCAAGAGATAAATGTGATTTTATAGGAAGTGACAATTATGCCTTTGTGATAAAATAATAAGGAAAATTAGCAATGCAACTAAAATTCGCGACGTAAGACATTAATCCGTGAACGGCCTTAAAGAAGAATGGTCGGCAGGAAGATTCTGCCTGTAACAGTGTGAGTGCAGGTGGAGCCCACTGCCGCCAGGAAGAAAGGGGGACGTGAAGAGTGGAGGAAAAGGGCTGATTCTGGACAGACATACAGCAGCAAAAGCATCCGCCACTTGGAAAGAGATGGTCTCCTAAGGGAAAAGAAAGAATGCACTCCACTGACGTGGCTTTCGGAAACGAGCGTGGCAGTGAGAAGCAGCCAGGCAGGGCGAGGCAGACACAGGACACGGGGGTGGGGATGACGTGGAGAAAGGCTCAGGAGACAGGCTAGGCCCAGGCCCAGGCACCACCTGAGTGGCGTCATCGCTGTATCTGTACACGTGTGTAAGCACTCACTCACTGGGTGTCTTTTTCTTTTCAATCTTCAGGAAGAGGCAGCCAGAATTCCCGCCCACCAGCCAGTGTCCGTCGGCACATGAGCAGCTTTGAAAACCCCCACACTGCAGTGAATGTGTAAGAGAAGCTGCGTGGAAAATAGAGTGGTTGGCCCCTTGCTTTCTCTCTCCTGGGTTTTGCCACTTTCTAACATGGAAACAGATGTGGTGCATGCCATCAAGAATGAGGAACCATTTACGTGCCATGGTTTGCACGACCGCCTTAATTTGTCCATCGTTCTTAAAGGGACACTGTCAAGTTGTTAGTCTTTTTGCTTTTTTAAGTTTCAAAGCAAGACGCAACACTTTTTCCAACACTGGAGATTCGCTTTTGTTTGTGACTCCCACTCACAAGCTCGAAAGTGAATTTCCCCCCTTCTTAAATTTGTCAGCTTTTCCTTGGCAAACAGAGCTCTTTCTTTGCTTTTTTTTTTCTTTTCTTTTTTTTTTTCTTTTGCCTTTTTGCTGTTGCACAAATGTTTGAAATGATCCTGTCTGCATTAAAGCACAAGCCATAACTTGAACTTATGGAGAGTTCCATAATGTCAGTTTGAGGGGTTGGACACCAACATGAGCCTCTGCTGTGAGCCTCCCGCACCCTGGGGAGCACAAAACAAAAGTTTTGTGAATCCCATGAAAAGAGAGTTTTATAAAAAGGAAATGTGGTTATTTCCCCAGGATTCTGAGTGTTTTTATCAGATTTTGCCCCATCTGATAAAAATGGTGCATGTTTGGTCCAATTTTTGACCTTTAGATCTTGACAGTGTCTCTTTAAGTTAACAAAAGAACATAGACCATGTTCAATTCATTGTGCACGGAGTCTGTGGTCATTTTCAGCTGTTCCTTTACAGCCCTTCAAACTCCTGGGAGAGTCAAAGGTACACATTCCTGCAGCAGGAGGGAGCCCACTGATGAGGTGTCTGTGGCCTGAATAGCTCTTCAGATGAGAAGAGCCCAATTGGTTCAAATGTCTGCTACTGAACCTGGCTGTGGAGGACAGTATATGAGGCCATGGAGTCTCTTTTCTTCACTCAGTGGAGTGCATTGGGAAGTCTGTGTTCTGATATTCCCTTCAAAAGCCCAAATAGAAAGAGTGCGGTCTCAGTCGAATCATACTGACTCTTAGAGGGAAAAATATGGTAGCCCTGCCAGGACGTTTCAGGTGGTAGTCAGGGGGCCTCTGCACATCTAGATCAGAGCCACTCTCGTCTGCTTGGATGCAACCTCTGCAATTTTCCCAGGTCAAAAGGCATTGAGCATTTCTTGCAGCGTGAGTTGAGTCTGACCGAGGGCACAGCAAGGAGATCCTGGTCATGACAGCTGCTGGCTGCCTGTCAAAAGGGATTGATGGGAATAGTAGATGTGCTTGTCCTGCCATGACAGCAGGGCCAGAAAGAGAGGAGAGTCACCTAACATTTCATGACTTCAAGGTGAGTGCCTAAAAGCAAAAGCAGAGGCTGAAAGTGGGTACATTCTTGGTAGGTGACAAAACAGAAAAAAAAAAAAATGCAACGATCAGCAAAGCTAATAGGTTGGCTGTTAAGAACTCTCAGAATGGGATCTATTCAAGCCTTCTTTCTGGAGACTATGAAGGATCCAGAAAAGATGGAAAAGAGACTATTTTTAGCCTTTGTTGTTTCTCAACAAACAACAGCAAAAAAGATATTCTCACTGTGACCTTCAGTTCCTACAGCTTTGAACAATCAAGGCAAAGGGGCTAGTGATGCAGATAAAGCTTCCTACTGGACCATTATGGTCTGCCTATATCTATCCTGCCCCATAGGGCCCTATGTTTCCAGAGCAAACCACAAGGACTCCAGGTCAGAGCTGAGGAACATCACATGACTTGCTATGGAAATTACAGGTCTGGTAGCATGGAGCATAGATGACACAATAATGCTTGACTTGAAGTTCCTTCAAAGGGAACATAATCTAGCATGGGAATTTCTTTCCTCAGCTGTTAATCACGATTAGGTTGAACGAGTAGCCATTTAAAATGTACTCAGAAAAACCTCAGGAACCATCAGAATTCTACTCATTGGTTCAAAACAGATTTGTCAGTTTTCTCAAGACAGTACACCTTATGCCCAAAGTTCATGGAGCCTTCCATACTTTATTGACTTTGATGAGGTAATTTTATTTGTGGATGTCTTTTTCTTAATTGATTCATTGAAGAAAGCACACGCCTGTTAGTGCAAACTGATTTCCTTTGTGTTATCTTTTATCCTGTATCATATAGCTTTAACGTATAGAATGTGATTAACCTAAATACTTTAAAAGGAGGACTGTATGTTTAGACTTTGTGATATTGTCAATTTGAGCAGGCCAAGTGGTTCTCTGACTAGCTTATGATGTTAGAATCCGAGGTGAGGGATAAAATTCACAATGCCATTTAAGACTGGTATCAGCAGAAACTACCAAGTTCCCATGTAGTCAAAAAGCATTTGTCTCCAATAATACATTTAGAGATTTTCTACCTTACTAGTAGTGAATCAAAAGGTGAGAAACTTTAATTATGTTCACATAGGCTCCTGGAAACTGTGTACTGAATATCCAGATTTTTCTGGAAAGCTTTCAAAAGTGTAACTGGCATCAGTGGAAGTCCTTTGTACTGAAGACTAACTTTGCATCACCTGAGAAAACAAGAGTCTGACTCATACGGTTTCAAATAGTTCCTATGCCTGCGATTCTACAAGAATCGCTCCTCAGACTTCATTCCGGTCCCAGCTCGCTGAAGCAGGTAGAGGTGAGGTATTCGTCCAGCGCATCTCTGGCATTCCTTCCGGAGTGTCTCAGTTGGGGCAGCAGCAGCCATTTTGAAAGGCCCGGCGTGAGTCCCAACTGTAGCTGCATGACCTCAGCAGAACTGCCCATAAGCCTGTAGCTCTGGTTTATTTTCTTAGCTTGGTAAGCCATTCTCTCCATGCTGGGACTCAATGGCATTTCCTGTTTCCATTTGCATTTTCAGAGAAAGCAAATGCTAACCTCCTCAGGTTGCAAGGAGTGAGTCTCCACCCTCCTATGTGAAGGTCTTGCCTTGTCTGTGGGCTCTCTGGATGCCGTCCTTATGTCTGTTGTGAAGCTATTAAGCCTCGTGGCCAAGACTTGAATCGGACATAAGGGAGACAGGTGTTGTGTAAGCTTCCCCTCAGGCAGCTTGTGCAGGATGCTTCCCTCCTGATCTCAAACACCCACCCACTGTGATTCCCATTTTAGACCTCTCTGGAGCAGAGAGCAGTGTACTCGGCAGATGTAACTAGTACTTACTGAAACAAATAAAACAGAGAGATCACCCTGAATGCCGAAGATGAACTCATCTGTTTACACCACCCACTTCCAGCCACTCTCCCAAGTGCTGCAAATCCCGGATTTTCTGACTGGAGGGGATCGTCGTACTCACCTAATGAAAGAAAGATCAAAGCAAGACCCCAAGCCTGTCAGAGCTGGAGTGCAGCCCCAGGCCCCCTTGGCCCTGCACACTCCCTGTCTAGCTCACCCTCTAGTCCTGGTTCCTCGCCGGCCTAACAGCCGTTTCCTCCAATAACGTCAGTATTCATAAAGACATGTAGCCACCTGAGGTATTCAAGCCAAATGCTACTGCACTCGGTCTCCAAATATACGATTGTTTCAGGCCTCATGTCTGTCTTCTGAAGTGAGAGCAAGAGGGCATGCCGTGTGACAATTATGGGGTGTTTCTAGACTAGGTTACTTTACCTAAGATCAGGAAACCGAAAAAAGTTAAATAATAGAAGGAAGACGCTGATGGCCGAAACAGAAGGTATTGAAGTTATCTAGGGTTAAATGGAAGATTTATTTCACAGTAATATTGCATTTTTATAATGCACGTATGCCTTTTTGCTGCCCCATATTTTATACATTTTTCTCCTCTCAATATCATGGCCATGGGCTCTGAACCTTTGCAAGTAAGCTAATCCCTTTTCACACCAAAATGCTTATTAAGCCCTCCCCCCAATTGATGATAGTAGTTGTATTTTTTTTAGTGGCCGCTTGAACAAAAAACACAAAAAGCTTCTCAGAATTTAGCTACGCTTGTACCTAGCAGCACACTTTGTCACAATAGCGTTTACATGCATTTGAAAATAGCAGTGCATAATCTGTGAAGACATAACATTGATTCAGTCTAAAAGCAAAGCTTATCGCATTTGTAGATTCATGGACCATTCAAGCTGTATATGGACCACACGTCAGAAACAACTAATTCAGAAGGACCAAGGTTTATACTCTGCGCTGCCGTTTCTATGAGATGATACATTTCCTTCACTATCTCTGGTTTTCAGGAAGCAATTTATTTTGTCCTTGGGAAAAAAAAAAGGTGAATCTAATTTTCTTAATCTGATAAATGCCCTGGGACATTAGAACGGCTTCCTAATTAAACAGTACTTTACTGCAAATCTGGAACAAGACTCTGAAGGGAAGGAAAAGCTGCTAATTTTGACGGCCAGGGTGAAAATCTTCCATTACAAGAATAAGAAAGGTATTGGATTAAAACAGAACTAAGTTATGATTACATCTATATGCAAGGTGATTAATAATACCATTAACATAGGGAAGCACATGATTTTTAAAAAGGCCCACGTAGAATCCTGGGCAGTGAGGTAGCTTGAGTGAGTGAGTGAGTGAGCGAGCGAATGAGTGAGTGAAGTAGGTCCCAGAAATACAGGCATACCTTTTTGCCAGCATATGTGGAGACTGGAGTGACATTTTGTTGAGGAATATAAGCCCGGTGGTGAAGTGAGGTGTAGACTAGCTCTCAAGAGACTTATATCTTAAACACACACACACGACTAAATGAAGACACAAGGCATCCTTCTAGTTTAATGATTTCTAAAAAAAAATAAGCATTGAGGGGCGCCTGGGTGGCTCAGTCGGTTAAGCCTCCGACTTTGGCTCAGGTCATGATCTCGCGGTTCGTGAGTTCAAGCCCCGTGTCGGGCTCTGTGCTGACAGCTCAGAGCCCGGAGCCTGCTTCGGATTCTGTGTCTCCCTCTCTCTCTCTGACCCTCCCCCGTTCATGCTCTGTCTCTCTCTGTCTCAAAAATAAATAAACGTTAAAAAAAATTTAATAAAAAAAAAAAGCATTGAGAGGCAGGCATTAGGAGAAGGAAAAAGTGTTTCCATTGCAATTAAAAGGGATGCAAATGATTGAGGTTGGATGGTATACTAAAGCATAGTTAAAAGGCAAGGCAAGAGGCAAATCAGTGGTTTTATACTTTCTGGAAGGGTCATAATGATTGCACCAAGAGAAAAATGGTGTGAGTAGAGTAGGGAGTGGAGGAAATTGGGAAAGAAGGAAGCTGGAATTTACCTAGGGTTTCAAACTCAGAAGAGGAACTGTGGATTATGGTCCTGCCTGCTGGCTGGTTGACTGTTCATACTGGGAACATTAATCATCTGTTTTTGAGTTGACTCAACTCGGAAGAAAGTCAGGTATTCTAATATGAGTGTGGAAGCTGAAAAGTCTGTAATTTTGCATTTACAAGGACTTCTACATTCTCAAGGAATATAGTAAGCATATATTTAAGAGAAATATTAATTTTCATATCGTATTTTGGAGATAGGATTTTTCCTAGACAGTTAAAAATACAGCATATAAATTATAAGCTATATAGAAGAACTACCTTTTCCCAAATAATGAGATCAAAATTTTAGCTACTGTACCTATTTTGGGACTTCTTTATCCAGAATTTTCTGTAATAGGTATCAGAATTTCTTTAACATTCTGCACTTAGTGGCTCACTTCCCTTTTCAAGATAATAATATATAAAATGTCAAAACGTTATTGTCATTGTAAATGTGACACACACATAATTTTGAAGTACTCATTCTTGTATTTTCAAAATGATTAAATAAACCATTATATTAGCTACTGATCATTTCATACATTTTCCCAAACAAAAGACCATGATACAAAATAGTCTATTTCACACATCCACCTAAGAAAAACACTGTTCCTTATCCCTATTCCTTTTAATGTCAAAAATGTGTTAACATTGTGCTACTTTCTCTGTTGTTTTCACGGATACAGTGAAAAAGCAAACTGAACACACACACATACACGAAAAAATAAACTTCCTGATTTAAGTATTAACACTGCTGTTATTAATAGTATGCTGTGGCAAGGCACCACCATCTGCTGAGAGTTATACAGAAAAAAAAAAAAAAAAAAAAAGCTAAAAGTCCAAAAGCAAGACCTGAGTTATTAATTACAACATACAGAATAGAGTTTGAGTACATGTACATCTCTTTCCCTCCTCCTCCTTCTTCTCCTCCTTCTTCTCCTCCTTCTTCTCCTTCTTCTTCTTCTTTTTCTTCTTCTTCTTTCCCCTCCCCCTCCTCCCCTTCCCCTCCCCCTCCCCCTCCTCCCCTCCCCCTCCTCCCCTCCCCCTCCCCCTCCTCCTCCCCCTCCTCGCCCTCCTTCTCCCCTCCTCCCCTCCCCCTCCTCCCCTCCCCCTCCCCCTCCTCCTCCCCCTCCTCGCCCTCCTTCTCCCCTCCTCCCCCTCCTCCTCCCCTCCTCCCCCTCCTCCCCCTCCTCCCCCTCCTCCTCCCCCTCCTCCCCATCCTCCCTCTCCTCCTCCTCCTCCTCCCCTTCCTCCTCCTCCTCCCCCTCCTCCTCCTTCTCCTCCCCCTCCTCCTCCCCTTTCTATTTAATTGGTTTGAAAATGGTCCCACGAAGATATAAGCCAATAAAGCTGGAGTCCTGCTGGTACCCCAACATTTTTCTTCTCCAAAGCTCAGCGAGGAAAAGGCCATGGAGGGGCTTTTGTCTGAGTAACTTCTGCTTTCTCTGAATCTTCGTTTCGTCTCATTTGCATCACAAACTATGCTGAAGGACTAACCCAGGGTCTAACCATCTGTATTTTGCTGGACTTCCTTAACACTACCTAGTTAAAAATCCCCAGCGTGGAAATCCCAAACCAGCCGCTGTGAATCAGGGCCTTTATGTGAATTGCGGTCCATTGTAAGTGTCGGGGATGATGCATTGAAACAAAAAGAAAAGCAACCTTTGTGACACACTTAAAGGGAATGTGGGTCTGGGTTTTCCCTCATCTGGTTTCTTCTCCTCCGTACAGCTGCCGTGTGTATGACCACGCTGCTCTGGTACCTGCACACGATGAGAAAAGCTTTGATTTGTTCCAGGGACTGAGAAGAAAGGGCGACAAGAGCTATGGTCGTTATATTCTGTTGTCCCTGTGTAACTGTAGTTTTATTTTTTGGTTCCTCCATCAGTTTTGGAATCTTTCAAAGGCTTGCACAGAGTGACAATTTTGTTGTTACCTTAGGCGTGTGCGTGTGTACGTGGGTGTATAATAACTTTGTGAAATCTCAGACCTAAATGAAAATAGCTGCTTGCGTAACAGGCCGGCTTTTCTCCCCTACAACTTGTTCAGGGGCAAAACGTTCTGCCTTGTCCTGGGGTGAATGGAATCACTGACTGCAGCTACAGAGGCCACCTGGGGTCGCTGCAGCTTTTGGCCTTTGACCTGTAATAAGGGGAGATTGAGGGCTTGGCCGCCAGACCTACAGTCGCTCGCGGGAGCGGGGTGGGGGTGGGGGGAATCAAATTGCCTTGAGCTGGGATTGCATATAATTTGTATGTATCTTATCCTGTGTGCATGATCTATCTGCAAATAAATCCATCTCTATTTTGTTCATAGTTCTAATGGCAAGTCTGTGTCATGGTCTGAACCAGGTGGAAGACAGGTGCCCAAGGGACAGCACATGTGGCACCGCCTCTCTGTGCACGTGAAGACCAATGAGACGGCCTGCAACCAAACAGCCGTCATCAAGCCCCTCACTAAAAGTTACCAGGGCTCTGGCAAGAGCCTGACCTTTTCCGATACCAGCACCAAGACCCTTTACAACGTGGAGGAGGAGGATGCCCAGCCGGTCGGCTTCAGCCCTCCCAACAGCCCTTCCATGGTGGTGCACCGACGTGTGCCAACCGCGGTGAGCACCCCACCTCTGCCGCCCCACCTGACCACAGAGGAGACCCCCCTCTTCCTGGCCGACCCGGCCATCCCCAAGGGCTTGCCCCCTCCCCTCCAGCAGCCACCGCCACCGCAGAAATCCCTGATGGACCAGCTACAGGGAGTGGTCAACAATTTCAGCACCGGGATCCCCGATTTCAACGCGGTGCTCGCAGTCCCCGGGGGTCCGGGGAACGGGGTGCGCTCGCTGTACCCGCCCCCGGCGCCCCCGCAGCACCTGCAAATGCTCCCGCTGCAGCTGAGCACCTTCGGGGAGGAGCCCGCCTCCCCGCCGGCAGAAGACGAGGATGAGGACGACAGCGAGAGGTTTAAGCTCCTCCAGGAGTACTTGTACGAGCGGGAAGGGAACACCGAGGAAGACGAGCTGGAGGAGGAAGACGAGGACCTGCAGGCGGCCAGCAAACCCCTCCCCGAGGATTCACCTGCTCTGACGCCTCCGTCGCCTTTCCGCGACTCGGTGGCCTCCGGCAGCTCGGGGCCCAGCTCCCCCGTGTCCGAGTCGGTGCTCTGCACCCCTCCCAACGTGACCTACGCCTCCGTCATTCTGAGGGACTACAAGCAAAGCTCCTCCACCCTGTAGGGAGGAGGTGTCCGCGGGGACAGCAAGAAAAACCAGGGAGCACCAGCACCTCCGGAGATGAGCCGACGGCTGGGAGGAGGAGATGGGGGGAGGAGGGTGAAGTCAGCAGGCGAGGAGGATAATGCTGCTGCCGTAGGGAAGGCCAGAGGGAACTGTGCTCTGCAAGCAAAAGGGGATCCAGGCGAGGATCCCGATTCTTCAATTATTCAAAAGCCTTCTCTGGGAAGAAAGGGAATTCTGACAAAGCACAATCCCATATGATAAACAACTTTCACCACATAAATGAATGAATAAATAAATAATAAGTCAATAAATAAATAAATCAACACGAATAATCTCCTCTTTTGGACATTGTGCATAGATAGACATGCCCACACACACTTGGCCAGCTTGAAAAGAGACAGCACATGTGGACCAGCCAGGTGAATCGTTAGTGGACATCATGGTGTTCGTGGTATTCTTAGTGAGCAGGCTGGAGCCAGACAGAGCAGGTGGGTGAAGGAGGGGCAGGCGTGGAACCACCCATGGGACGGCAGCTCATTTTTCTCCAGCCCTTCTCCTTCCTGAGCCCACAGACTCCTGGTCTTCAGGAGCCTCCCTTCACCCATTGCACCTGACCCAGGGCCAGCCTTGTTGCGCTGGGAAAAAAGTGTATGGATACCCTACTGCTCTGTGATTTCTCTCTATTTAGGAAAACAGGGATCAGAGCAAAATCATCACCAAAAAGTGCTTCATCAGGAGTGCTAAGGGAGGAAGGATTGAGAAGCAAGAGGACACATAAGCATGAGGCTTTGAACACAATCAGCACAAATAACGTCCCCTATTTGATACTCGCTTATTGGTGATTTCGGAGAAAAGCTTAGAGCAAGCGATTGTTTTGAGACTGGCAGAAGGTGTTTTGTGGATTTTCTTGTGTCTGTGCCAAGGGGGCTCTTCTCTGCCCTTTAATTAAAGAGAACAAACCATGTGGCAAAATTGTTACCTTACATTTACTGTAGCAAATAATACTTACCAGTTGAACTTCTAAAATGCAGTATGTGTATTTGGTGCCGTTGTTTCTCCTGTGTACTACAGACACAAATCCATCTTCCAACTTAAGGGTGTACTCAAAGCAACTATTGCTGGTTCAATGACAAATAACGTCCTTCCTATTGTCATCCTTCCTATTGACAAATAATTCCTGTAACTTGTGAGTAAATGTGTTCCTGTGTCTTTGTATACTGGTGATAATAACATTTGTGCACTGTAATGTCAATGTCACTGCAACTAGAAGTCGTCTTTCCAATATAGTATAGATATTTCTTTGTTCCAACGATGTTTTAGATATTGTCACCAATATCTGCAGAAGCTCTTTGATGGTTTGAGTGCTGTGGTCCAATGGTTTCCTTATGCTGCTCAGATGGTCCTCCCTCTTCTAAAAGGGAACTTATTTTTCAGATATTTTATGATGTGGATATGTTATAATGAAGTGGCTTGAAAACGTGTTGTATTAAAAATTCACAAAAACTGTGGGTTACAATAAAAAAGTACATTTTATAAATTTTCAGATATCATTATTAAAACATAAGGTTGAAATGACAGTATTGAGATGATTTCAGGTCACTTTAGATTTTTTTAAAGAGATTTTCCACAGCGACTTGAGCTTTCAGTGTTTAGAAAGCATATGCTAACCTCTCTGTCTGGCATAATTTCCCCAGTTTTCTATTTACCACTTTTTGCTTTCTTTTAATTTTTATTTCCATGTACTTTTATTCCTCTATTTTCGCTGTCATCCCTTTTCTTTATATTTTTGTTGTGTACTGTAATAACCACGTATGTGTCATCCAGTCATTTCATTTATATCCTCCTTTTTACACCCAATAAAAGTGACTCTTGTTGCCATTTTGATTTCTTCTATTATTTGTGGAATGGATCTTACCCCTTTAAATATCTGTTTATGCCTTATGTGCAGTCATATTTTAATATGCTTCCTTCATTTGGAAGCTGATTTCTCAGCCAAAAATCATCTTAGAATCTTTAAATACCCGCCTCATCATTTGTTCAGAATTTAACATCAGCTCCGATGTTTGAGGCTCATGTTTCTCATGCCTTCCCATACTCCACTGCCAAGTTTAGTCGGTTCCATAACAAGAATGGACCGCCTTTCTTTTAAAAAATTATTTTGTAACACCTTTGGTGTTAATGACTGAACAAGGATTTCAATTCCATGTTGAAAAATGACTGAAACGAGGATTTCAATTCCATGTTTTCACTGTAATGAAGGAGAATGAGGGAATTAGATGGTTCCCATGCTTAATAGATGGTCTACTTCCTGGCAAACTAGCAAGTAAAAGCCTACTATCTATTATTCGTGAAACATGTTTTATATCTTAATGCCACTAACATATGTCCTTGATATCACAGGACTTGTGCATTCAGATTTTTTTAAAAGTAAGTATAGATCAGGAAAACTGCTCTACTATTCAAATAATGTAAGATATCGGTTTGTTCTGAGGTTTTAGTCTGAAACATTTGGTGAACACATTCAACACCAATCACATTATTTCTCTGAATGCCTAATATTATCATGATTAAATGTTTTCCTGAACACAATGCAGTATTAGCTCTTACAGCATAATTGTTCAAAATCGGAAATATACACAGACATACCTTATACCAAAAATGCAGATACTTTTCATCTTGATGTACGTGCTTATTCACATTGTTTAGCTTCTTGTAAAAGTGTTTTCCTTTGGCTCGTTACTGCCTTTGTCAAATAACCTTGATAATGCTGTATAATAAATATTTTCTATTTATTAAATGTGTGCATTCCTTCTCCATACTTTGTAAGAGGTACAATAAGAGAAATAGACTGGTACGAAAAACAATTACAATGGTCTGATTTTGCTCACAACATGTCTGCCAGATGAAAGTTAGAGAACATCATGCAAGACCTACAGGCCAGGTGGGTGATAGAGAAGAGTACAGTTTGATGATGTGGAAGGTGGGAGGGACCTGAAACTCTAGATTGAAAATTAAATCCAGAATTTGAATATTCAGTTCTATGGCAGACATTGTCTTGCATTTTTTGATAGAATTGTGAGACTTGACAGACTCCTGGATCTCTAGCAGAGCTCTGGAAACAGAGGCATATGAAAGCTGCATCTTTGTTTCATTTGTGCCCCACAAGGCTCACACTCTAGAGGGACCTGGTTTCTTACTTTGGTGATACCTTCCTCTGTTCCCTTACATTTCAAGTTCTATTCCCTTTTATTTCAATAGAGACTTCACTGGTCTTCAAAACAAGTAACCCCCTGTTATTCACATCTTCTGCCGTAAGATACCTGCAAGGTAAAGTATCTACCAAGGGTTGTCCAAGGGGAGAGCAATGATGGTACAAGGATCACATTCATGAGACTGCAATGTATTTAGATGGTAGGAGCAAGATATATACAGGAAAGCTGATGTTGAAGGAATCTCCAGAATCAGGGGCTGAGACACCAGGGATGTTCTTCACTGTATCTTGAGAATAGAATGAGAAATCATGAAATGGGAGCTTGATGTCTCAGAGAGAAAAGTCATAGGACAGAGAATGAGAAACAAAAGATGAAGAAGAAGGAGAAGGAGAAGAAGAAAGAAGAAGAAGAAGAAGAAGAAGAAGAAGAAGAAGAAGAAAAAGAAGAAGAAGAAGAGGAAAGAGGAGGAGGGCGAGGAGGAGGAAGAGGAGGATGAGGGGGAGGAGAAGAAGAAAAAAGAAAAAGTTTCAGTTGTGTTGTCCAAAGATACCCTTAGATTGCCTGTTAGGTCATAAGGACCTCCTTTTTTAGAGAGTCCAGAAACTTCACCATAAGGAAGACATTTGAAGAAGTTGGGTCTGGGCTCCAGATAGCACAAATGATGTGTGAATAACTACCCCGATAATTTCCCAGAGACTATTTTGAGAGGGAATCACAGAGAAGGGAAACAACATGTTCACCCACTTACTCTGTGCCAGACATTTTGCTAGGTTCTTTACATTCTCATTTAATCGTCCCAGTACCACTGCTACAGGGATATTTTAGAATACTGAAGTAACTTGCCCAGAGTCTCTCAGCTAGCAAGTGGCCCATCAGGGATTTGAGCTCTGTCCTAAGCCAGCACAGAGCCTGTGAGTTCGTGTTCCTCGCTAGAGCTCAGGAGAGTGTGTAGGGGCTGGTCCCCCTTTCTCATTCCCACAGCATTTTACTCCCATCTGACTACATTATGGTTTGCATGTCTCTTTCCCTTAGTAGATTCTAAGTTCCTTTTTGTTTGAGATCCATTTTCTTCTTTCTGATTTGTGAGACTTTAGGGCAAAGCAGACATTCAGTAAATGTCGAAAAAAGGAAATGAGTGTTGTAACACCGTGTAGTTTTCCCAGCTTAGTTCTCTGAAGATTTATTCCAAGAGCCTTATGGGGTCCAGAGCTTTATATTTCCACCTACTGATCCTAACTCTGCCAACTGGAACAACACATGTTTTCATCATGAAGAACAAGCTCTCCTTTTGGCATCAAAAAGAGCTGTCCCACTGGGCAGAAGGTCTGCCTTTCTTGCGGAAGAGCATGGCAACACTCGGTGACCGTCGAGCCCGGCCAGAGGTCTGGCAAAGCAATAATAGTTGTGAGGAACAGCGTCCTCTGCAGGAGAGCTGCCGGTAACGTAAGACTGCTGAAGCAGGGCGCCCATCATCCAAAGGGAAAGCATGGTCTGGAGGTTCCTTCTTTACAGAAGGACAGACCTTTAGACAAGGTGAAAGGCAAAACTAGCCACCGGGGCTTGCGGGGAACATGGGAGAAAGGGAGAGCCTAGTTTAAGGAGTTGAAGTAATGATGCTATTAAACCAGAAACTGGCTTGATTTTTCTCATGGTAGCTTGGGAAACAAGGCTTATAGATTAAGAAGAAGAAGAAGAAGAAGAAGAAGAAGAAGCAGCTTAAGAATGAGCATAACAAACACTGAAAAGGAAAAGAATCATAGAATTATTGAGTTGGAAGTAAATTTAGAAGTCATTTAAAATACGCTATCACCCCTGTGATAGCGTGTCTGTGTCCTGTTCCTCTTGCTGTGTCAGAGGCAGGTGAGGAGTCACTTCTGGTGAGGGTGGGATAGGTGGAGGGAAGGGCTGGGGTACAAGGCCTACTACCTGCACTTGTACAAAAAGAGAGCAGACAGCCCCACACACTAGGTGAGCGATGTTAACCCAGGAAGCTAGCCAGAGAACAGAACTAAGACACAAATCCGGGATGAAGGTATTGGAAGACCAGGAAAACAAGGGGGTAGAAGCAGCAAGGTGTGTGGAAGGCTGATAGTCTGATGGCATTCAAACCAAACTGCTGGTGACAGAAATGCACTCTCAGTGGGACTAAGGAGGCATATACATGTGTGCCCTGGGCTTATTTTAAGGAATGGGATGGATTCGGGTGAGTTTTGCCCTCTGCTAAAGTATTTCCAGGGACTAGGATCTTGCATTCGAAAAGGGAAAACTCTAATGATTAGAAAAGGTTTTGTTTCCCTGAACCCAAATTTTGCTTTTCTTTTACTCTTGCCCAGAGTTCCGCTCCTGGAAGACACTGAATAAATTTAGTGCACTGTGTCCATGACACCCCTTCAACCATTGAATAGTGATTATGCCATTAGTTAGTAGTTTATTCTCCAAGCCAAATAACTTCACTTCCTTTAACTGTTATCTTTATTATTAGGTTCCTAAACTCCTAATCAGGCCATGGTGATATTTCCAATTGTTGCATATCCTTTAAAAAATGTTGCATCCAGAACTAGACATAGTACTGCACTAATACTTTGATTCACTTTAACCATTGTTCCAGCATTGCTGCCTAAGATTCTGCTACTTTTGTCAGCGTCTTGCCACATTTTGAGCTCAGGCTTAGCTCAG
Organism: Panthera tigris; assembly: GCF_018350195.1. NCBI lineage: Eukaryota > Metazoa > Chordata > Mammalia > Carnivora > Felidae > Panthera > Panthera tigris. The sequence continues at coordinate 131,100,956 of NC_056664.1, forward strand.
AGGCAGCTATAACCCATAAGCCATTTTCTTATGAACTACAGGAAATGGATATGCATGTGAGTATCTTATTAGGATAGATTTACCCAGAAACAGACCCTGAGAAAACGATTTGAGTGAAAGTTGTATATTGGGGAAGTGATCCTTGGAAGCACCAATAGGAAAGTGGGGAGGCAAAGCAGCAAATGATATGCAGCCAATAAAGGGTGTGTTACCAGGCAGATTACCACTGTGGGACTCAGTCCTGCCGGAGACTCTGGGAGACAGTGGAGAGCATGCCTCATACTGGCCCTCATCCCCATGGGACAAGGATGTGGGGAGCATTCAAATATCAATTCCTGTCATGGTTGGGGGCTACTGGGGAGGGAGGTGCCTGCTAATTCCAGTAACTACCAATGTGTCTCCTATGCAGGCTCCTGTCTCCCAAGGAAGCCTTCAGGCAAAGAGTTACAGATGTTGGCGGTTGGAAACCTGAGAGTTGGCCTGTGTGGGGAAGGTGAATATCGAGAGGGGGCAGGGCACTAGCAGTATCTGCTATAGATGGGAATATGGGAATAATAGATAGAGATAAACATACACACAGGCACAAATATCAGTACAGATAAAGATAAGAAAACAAAGAGCTGTAGAAGGCAAGGTAAAGCTGTCTTAAAGGGCTTGAAGTGAGAACAAGTGCTTCTAGACTCAGCCAAATAAATTCCTGTTTCTTTTAGCAAGGTAAAATCACAAAAGAATATTATTGATTGATTGATTGATTTTAAACTGTACTTTTTAAAGATGATTTTATTTTATTTATTTTTTAAAATTTATTTATTTATTTCTGAGGGAGAGAAAAGAGAGAGGGGCAGAGAGAGAGAGGGGGAGAGAGAATCCCAAGCAGGCTTTGTGCTGACAGAGCCGACATGGGGCTCAAACTCAGGAACCATGAGATCATGACTTGAGCCAAAATCGAGAGTCAGACCCTTAACCAACTGAGCTGCCCAGGTGCCCCACAAAAAAAAATTAAAGTTCAGCTGTCCTTTAAATAAATTTGACGTTAGCCTCTGGATTATTTCTTTGCAACAATTTCTTAAATTGTGTCATTTTTCAATTAAAAAACCATGAAATTTGTAGTAGAAATTTGGAGATTTGAAAACAAATCTATAGTCATGTCATCCAAATATTGACATTACAGACATTTTGATTTTTTCTTGTAGTGATTCTCATGCCAGTAAGTTTGGTTTTAACAGAATTAGGTCATCTTTTATTTATAATATTTTCCTGCTTTTTAAATTTTGCATTATGACCTAAGCAAGGATTTCTACTTGATCAGAGTTGATCACTTGCTCTTGGAGCAAAGTTCCCTATCTCCATGGAATCAGGATCCAGGAACGCTTTGAAGAATAATTCATTCTGTGTTCTCAACTGAGAAGTTCAAACATGCAGCAGTTTCAAACATATAGCAGCATAGCTGATAAATGGGATGGTCCTGTGCAAGCCAGGTTGGCAGGAAATGACCTGAAAAGGGAAAACAAAGTCATGAGAAAAGAGAATGGAATCTGAGCAAGAATCACCAACAGGGCTTGGGAAGACAGGTAGTGATTAAGCCCCTGAAAACCTCATGTACTCAGTGATGGAGAGGCTGTGGGGCTCAATGGCAAGAGTGGATTTCTAGGGATCTAACAAGTTTCCCAACTCCCACTACCCCACATGTAAAATTTAGAAGAAGCCACAAGAAGGGGCAGGGATCTCCCTGCAGGTCAGTAGGAAAGATAAACACTGTCAGATACAAAACAGTCATACCCGTTTTGGTATAGCTGAGCAGCAGGCCAACCTAGTGAAGGGTGCAGATGATATCAATAGCTGAGATCAGTAGCAGGGCTGATACTGGGTTCAAAGCACAGCAAGGGCGAGAGCCTCAGAGGATGTTAGAGGTCAAGAGTGGATCAGTGCCACCACGCTGGCAGTTCAAGCCAGGAATAGATGTGGAGGGATGGCTATGGAGAGATGCAAGAATCATTCATAAGGAAAAATGCCTGCAAGCCACAGCCAAAACAGATCGGAAAGCAGCAGCTGAAACAGGAAGGCAGAGGTGCAGGCAAATTATATGAAAGGCAATGTTTTCTCTTCAAAGACTCAACAGAACACTGTGTTTGTGTGCTATGTGGGGGATTAGGGCAAATAATTTTTTTAATGTTTCTTTTTTTTTAATTTTTTAATGTTTATTTATTTTTGAGAGAGAGAGAGAAAGAGACAGAGTATGAGTGGGGGAGGGGCAGAGAGAGAGGGAGACACAGAATCTGAAGCAGGCTCCGGGCTGCGAGCTGTCAGCACAGAGCCTGACTCGGGGCTTGAACTCACTAACCGGGAGATCACGAAGTGAGCCAAATTGGGCCTTATCAACCGAGCCACCCAGGTGCATAAATCATTAAAATGACCTACTGAATATTCACATGCTAAAAGCATTCAAAGCATTTCTTACTGATATTAACAAAAATACTCCATAAACTTCGTTGTATGGGTATCTTGTAATTGTCTTTAATCACACTTATTGTTAGACACTTAGACTGTTTACAATTTTTCAAATCCTATAAATAGGATGAGGAATTATGCCACACCAAAGATTTACCCTCTGTATATTTCTTCAGGTTGGTTTCTAAGATTATGTTAGTAGTTATTGGGTAATAATTATAATTTATTCCCTGAATTTTATATTTCATGCCACATTTAACTTTGTAACATCCTTTGAGGTAGGGTTTCTTCTCATTTTACAGATGAGAAAACTGAGGTTCAAAAAAATCAAGTAACTTGCCTAAGGTCACAAAGTTAGTGGGATGTAAAGCTGTATGTACTACACTCCCTGGGCTCCAAAGCCCATGCTTTGAACTGATATGCCCAAATTCGAAAGACCCCCAAGAACAAACCACCAGAGTCCAGAGTCAAAGCCAAGTGGCAAGGGTCATTTATTGCAGGTTCGAACCCGGACCTCCGCGCACTCGTTACCGGTGACACTAAGAGGTCCCGAGCGAGGATCTTACAGCTTCTTTTATAGACAGGCACAAACAAGTTAGGGATTTTTCGCGGTTACAGAGCTGTTATTTGTTGACATTTAAATTTGAACACTCAGCAGAACTTGATTGGTTCCCGCCTTTTTTTCAAACCACTCAGCAGAACTTGATTGGTTCCCGCCTTTAGGTCAGATCACAACCAGGCACCCCCTGGCTGGTTCCGGGAACGGGGGGGGGGGGGGGGGGGGGGGGGGGGGGTCTTTTCTTTGCAGTTGTGAGGACACCTGGTAATTTTTCTCTTAGTCTCTCATGAACCACCACACTGTGCGGAAAATTACGCTGATGCTATTTTCAAAATAGTATGATAGGGAAAGATAGGATTCAGTAGGCAGAAAAGAAGAGTCGGGGCTTAAAAGTACCTGGGTGGAGGAAAAACACATATTTTAAAACATTTCTTCTGGGAATGTCTGACCTGGAGCAAACTCCCTCAAGCATAAAGTTCCTCTTAAGAATGCAACAGACACTACCTACTCCCCTCAGGTTTTCCTCAGAAATTTGACCAACAGAGACCTGACTAATAATTACTAGTCGGCCATTAGATGTAGGACCCATAGGAAGGGTATGGCCATAAACCATCCCTCATATGATAAAAATGAGCCAATCAAAAAAAGGAATGACTACGCATTTAGAGGTACCTAGCCAGTGAGAGTGGAACCTGAGAAGGAACAAGGGGGAGGGAAGGAAGCCTACCAAAAGTCTATAAAACAAAGCTCCTAGCCTACAGTCCTGGCCATTTACTTTTGAATGCCCCCTCTCTGTAAAGACAGCTTTCATACTTTTCTTTCTTACTGATCTTCTCCTCTAATAAACTTTGGCCTGTGGCTCATTTTATTTTGTGTTCACCTCTGCATTCTTCAAAGCATGGAGACAAGAAACCTTGGATATGGCGGTAAAAAAATCCCGCAACAATAGGACCCTGAAAACCGTTCTATAAGCTCTTTATACAAACTAGCATACTTAGTCTGAGTAGCAAAATAATAGAATTGTAGGCAGAAAGAGTTAGGGGTCCCCAGAAAAAGAAAAATGAGACAAAGCTTTCCTGCCACAAGAGAAGTCAGTTTTAGGCCCCCAGCTATTTTCTTTGATCTATGCCCTACTTCCTTGATGTATGCATATCCTACGGAACTTTCCAAAAGGTATCAGAATTACAAAGAAATGCAAAAACCTTAGCGGTCAAGGGTTTTAAGGGAACAAAGGGAATGCAAAAACTAACAGTCTCTGAGGCCAGGAAATAGCTTAACCACATTGGAGACAATAAATCAGTGGTAAAACTCCCTGTGCTATATCAAAAGTAAGCAAGGCCTTGCTTTCCTTACCCGAGTAGTGAGCCCAAGATCCCAACCAGTTTAGGTGAGCTCTGGCTCTCAGATCATGCCCATACTACCTTCCCCTTGTCCAACAGTTACTTCTGTTCCATTATAATGTGAAAGTCTCCACCTGAAAGATGAGTACAACTTCATTAATATACATAGAATACATACTTAGGCGTGTTTCCTCAGTAAGGCTGTGCAACTTTATGCCCACTTTTACATGTAATGACAAAGCTCCTCTTTCTGAATATTCATTCTCACTCTAAATAAAAAGAACCCAGGGGCACCCGGGCATCAGTCATTGAGGGTCTGACTTCTGCTCAGGTCATGATCTTGTGGTTAGTGAATTCGATCCCCGCCTCGGGCTCTATGCTGACAGCTCAGAGTCTGGAGCCTTCATCAGATTCTTTCTCTCTCTCTCTCTCTCTCTCTCTCTCTCTGCCCCTCCTCTGCTTGGCGCTCTCTCTCTCAAAAATAAATAAATGTTAAAAAAAAAAAAAAAAAAAAAAAAAAACCTTTAAAAAAAGAAAAACACTCATCCCTGCTCAGGGAGTCATGGCTTTGGAAGTTATTCTCTGTCATCTCCTTACTTGCTACAAATAAAGTTTCTTTATGACAATGCTCGAGTAATTTACCTGTAACTTACCAAGGAGCAGACTCACGATTTTTCCATTACAAAATCACTAGTTGGGAGCTGGCTATGAATGTCTCCCAACGGGCATTCTCTATGGAGAGAATCCATTGTTACAGAAGTTTGCCAAATCCACAAGCAGAATCATCACCCCATATTGACTCACAATGAAAAGCTACCAACAGGAGAAAAAAAAATTCTAACTCAAAATCATTGTTTAATTGTAGTAATTTATAAAAACACTAGAAAAATACTTGAAGTAAAAAAATATTTATAGTAATTACTGTATTTGTAAGACAGCAAATATTGCCACCCCAAGATATGCCTCTTGGCATGGTGATTATTTCAAGCTGACTTTTTAAGGAAATACAAACACAGGAGAAGCTCTGAAATGCAAGTAGAAGTTACCCTTTTGTAAGAAATATTTACATTTGGGAAATCTCCATTTGTAAGAGTGTTGGGGAGGAAAATTTCTTCTCTACCCTTAGAAGTGTTTCTAGCTGGTCTAAGAATCAAATTAACACGGGACACATTAACAGGAGAAAGTCAAACAAAAGTTCAATAACATGCATACCTCCTGCATGGTGGAGAGGGAGACCCAGAAAAACTGAGTAATTCCCCAAATGGCCAAAGACAATCACCTTAAATATCATCCTCAGCCAAAGACAAAAGCAGATATTGGGTGTGGGGAGTCAGTTATGGGAGGTGTTGAGGAAAAGCACAGTAAACAAAGGTAAGGTTGTTATGCAGACTTAAGTAGTTGTCTTTTCCATTGTTAAGTCTTTCTAGAGAGTTAGAATTATTCCCCCTTCTTCCTTGTACAGCGAAGCAGACAGCCTTACAAATGGAGATTTCCCTTATGTATGTAAATTTATCTTTACAAAAGGGTAACTTTTACTTGGATTTCAGAGCTTCACCTACATTTGAAGTTTCTTAAAAATAACCAGCCTAAAATAACCAATATACCAAACGGGGATATCTGGGGGTGGCAAAATTCGCTCCCCTACATATTTATTAATTAACACACATATTAATTAATATGCCATTCTAAAGTAACATGTTTCCTGGGAATTTCTCTTAAAAGGTCACTTTTTGGGGCGCCTGGGTGGCTCAGTCGGTTGAGCGTCGACTTCGGCTCAGGTCACGATCTCGCGGTCCGTGGGTTCGAGCCCCGTGTCGGGCTCTGTGCTGATGGCTCAGAGCCTGGAGCCTGCTTCCGATTCTGTGTCTCCCTCTCTCTGACCCTCCCCTGTTCATGCTCTGTCTCTCCCTGTCTCAAAAATAAATAAGCGTTAAAAAAAAATTAAAAAAAAAAAAGTCACTTTTTTTTAAAGTAGGTCATTACTACTTCCAGAATGTTCACTGAAAGAAATTTAAAGTTAAAAGCAAAATTAGAGAAAGAACGACTCCTCTCCTCAAAAATGTGAAAACTTTCATAAGTGGATATAGAGTTAGTCAGCTAAATTACTAATAAGTACCACCCAACAATTACAAACTTGAGATCAACATTGGTTATCACTAAAATTTTAACATGTTGGCTACTTTCTTGAAATAAACTCAGTTGTCATTTTTATTATTTTTAAAAATTTTATTTGAGAGAGAGACCAAATGGGGGAGGGGCTGAGGGAGAGGAGGAGAGAGAATCCTTAGCTGGCTCTGTGCTCAGTGGGGAGCCCAGTGCAGGGCCTGACCCCAGGACCCTGTGATCATGACCTGAACTAAAACTGAGAGTTCAGACACTCAACTGACTGAACCACCCAAGCACCCCATCAGTTGTCATTTGAATAGACTAACCTCACACTCAACAGATCCAATGTATCTAAATGTCTCTTTCACTGGAGCGAGCCTCTGATTTCAGTGCAAATTGCAATATATTTTAAAGAACCCTTAACTGGAAATTTTTAGCTATATTCAAAATTAGGTGGTTGTGGTAAATCACTTAACTCCTTTAAGCCCCGACATTTTTATCCCTAATACAATGAGTTTGGGTGATACAAAATAATAATAAATGTATTAGACTTATTATATGTCTCTATGCCCCCAGTATCCTTGATGTTTAATCCTTACAACTGTGTGAAGGAGGTGTGAAGTTTGCATTAATCAGGATATGCTAGGTTGTGTTTAGTATCAGGAGAGAAGGAAAGGAGGAGGGAAGGAAGGAAGGAAGGAAGGAAGAGAGGAAGGGAGGAAGGGAGGGAGGGAGGGAGGAGGAAAGGGGGAGGGAAGGAGGGAGGCAGGAGAGGTAAGGGGAGGAGAGGGGAGGGAAGAAGGAGAAAAAAGAGGAGAAAGGGAGAATAGGAGAGAGGACTACAATCTTGTAACCAAACCAGAGTCTGTGTGCCCATGCACACTGAGTTTGGCAATGAAGAAATATAGGCTATTTATTCATGTGGTGCCATCCAGGAGAACAGGAAGCTAATGCTCAAAATCTCAAACTGCCTGGCGACTTACAAGTGAGGGTTTTTAAAGGCAAAAATTAGGGTCTGGGTGGAGTGGCATTCAGTGACTGGGGGAGAATGAGATCATGTTCTTGAGATGTTATCTTCTGTTCTTTGACTCCAGTGTGTCTGGTCTTAAGGACACCTGTTCCACTTCAGGGACTGCAACTCTACAAAACAACTCTCTTCAATGTCAGTGAATTAATAAAACAGCATATTCGGGCAATACATCCTGTGACTCCTATCCATAGTAATTTGTTAGATTTATTTATTTTTATTTTTTTCAATGTTTATTTATTTTTGAGAGAGAGAGAGAGAGAGAAAGAGAGAGAGAATGCACATAGGCACACAGGTGGGAGGAGGAGAGAGGTCAGAGAGAATCCCAAGCAGGCTTTGTGCTGTCAGCACAGACAGGGGTTTGATCTCATGAACCATGAGATCATGACCTAAGATGAAATCAAGAGTCCGACACTTAACCGAGCCACCCAAGCACTCCAGTAATTTATTACATTTAAATGATTGTGTAAGTATTCTCTTTTTTCACTACAATTATCCTATATAACACATATCTAAAATCCCACCATACTGGTCAATAGTGGTCTACAGGCAGTTTAACAAATCCAACCTACATTCCATTTTCCCCTAGTATTGTTCCCAGATGTCTTCAATCTCAGTGTCTTATAACATTTATTTCATGCTCATGTGAAATCACATTCAGGTTAGGCCACTCTCTTTCATCCCTGTAGCAAGCCCCCATGGAACATGCGGTCTCCAAGTGACTGCAGTAAGGGAAATGTATGAGCTGGAGATTTGGGTAGGATGTTTGTAGGAGTCAGACTGAAAGTGAATGGTCAGTCGTGTGACCCCTGAAATCTAACTGCAAGGGAGGCTGGGAAATGATAATTCCTAAAGGTGCAAATGGTGAACATGTTTCGTGGTCGCTGCCACAGTTATTACCCTCAATCTATAGATAAGAAAACTGGGCTTGGATGGACAAGTAGCTTGCCTCGGGTCACACAGCTCATAAGTATGACAGAATTCAAAGGATCATCAGGATCCAAAGCTTACGTTACTGACATTAAACCATCCAAACCTCTACTAAAACTGAGCAGCCAACTAATGTCAATCTTCTGTGACCATCTCAGGTGACCTCAAGGAGGAATCAAAACCAGGAGGAACCAGAAAACCGGTTAACCAGAGGCTTGCAAGTGTAGGGTCAGAGGGCAGGTCGCCCCCAAGTGGCCCATTCTGGCGTGAAGATTATTTTGAGCTGAAGACGATCGAGAACCTGCAGGCTTCATTAAGAGAAATGTTTGCCTGTCCTTTAATTACACAGAAGAATCTAAATTAAAGGTCTTCCCCAGAATAATGGGTATTTCCAAAGATAAATTTTATATGGGTGACCCATCTGTCTGGCAGGGCAAACTTCTAATTATCAAGCATCTTTGTTTCTTCCTACTGCCCGTGAAGAAGTGCACTCCTTTCCTCTAAAGTCCCAAACTGCTGCCCCCTTCTCCTTGCTACAGAATGACATATATACTTCATTTTGCCTGACTGTCTTTGGAATTTCCATGTCTATGTAGATTCTCCATATATACACTGTTAATCTGTGTCATACCAATTTGATTCCTAGTCCAGCTAGAAGGACCCTTAAAGGGAACAGGAATTCTGCCCCCTAACACAAGCAATATTTTTTTTGAATTATTAAAAAAAATTTTTTAATGTTTATTTATTTTTGAGAGGCAGAGAGAGACAGAGCATGCGCAGGGGAGGGACAGAGAGAGAGGGCGACACAGAATCTGAGGCAGACTCCAGGCTCTGAGCTGTCAGCACAGAGCCTGATGTGGGGCCCGAACTCGTGAACCAGGAGATCATGACCTGAGCCGAAGTCAGAGGCTTAACCGACTGAACCACCCAGGTGCCCCCACAATATTTTAAACCATCAGATGTGATAGAAACATAACATGGTAAGATGACCTAAGGGTCTTTCTCGTGTCCATGTGGCAATCAGTAAATCTTAATTTTAACAACGGTAATAGATTATACTTTATGACACATATTATTTGGAGAGCTGCTTGAGAGCACATATGCCTCTTTCCCGTTTTGTGAATATAATCTCCTGCAGCTAACAAGCTTTGGAGCAATCTGAAAGGCTGTCTCCCAGGCTAGAGTCCTCAGTAAGACAATGAATAAAGCATTTACTAACCTACTTTAAGGCTGATTTTCTTTCAGTTGACACGTTCTCTTGTATCTTTGGCACATTCACCACCTTGCCTACACCCAGAAGACAGAGTGCTTGCTAGTGTAGATTTTTTCATATGTTTTCTCTTTTTTCCCCCAGTTTTTCACTACAATGCATTATCTGCTTTCATGTAGCCATGTTCACTAACACGTAACAGAAACTTTTAGCACAGTTTTGTGACCAATCTTTTTGTCAAAATCTAGTCTAATGGCAAAGAGTGCCTCCAGGCCTTCAGGGAAGGTTCTGTCACCCCAAGTAGCTAGATGTGACTTAAAATGACCTTAATCCTTCCGTAATAAGATATTTAATTTACCGTAAGTAGTGGTGATGGGGGCAGGCACTTTTAAATCATTGAAAACGTCATTAAACTTCCTAAGTTTCTTGTAAGTTTTAGTCAAACGCCAATTAATTTCTCTCCTTACCACCCCGCTTGTTAAATAACCAGTTAAAGCATAATGAGATACAGAGGGGGTGAAATGCATACCTCCGCAGGATTACTGCAGAACCCTAGTGATACAATGAAACACTTTTCTAGAAGGGAGGACCCCTATCAGTGAGCAGGTTTTGTGCTTAACCTGACTTGACGAAATACATTCCACTTCTCCTATAGAAATAGACATCATTTGTCACTTGATTAGATCTGATTTATTTCAACTGTAAAAAGCATACCCTTAATGGAGAGAGGGGCTGCAACCTTCTCAGCAAAAGGGAGGCTCAGAGGTGCAGAGCTGAGACCCAGAAAGATGGAAGTTTACGGAGGAGTTCTGACCAGTGACCCACATTAGCAGTGCCTACTGAGCCCCAGAAGTTGACGTGACCATTCCAATATACAAGTGGGTTGCAATTCATGGCATTATTTATATTCACTTTTCTGATCAGGTTCTCTGCTGTGGTGGATTTTCAGAGAATTTGCACCCAGAGGTGGTAAAATACTGATCAAATGATTGTTCTTTCAGCTTGTTTAGCTTCAGAAAGACTGTTAATCCTCACTGCTCCTTTTACCCCCAGGTCTGAATCTCTAGATCTGAGGTCTGAAACCCCAGAGACTCTAAATACTGCTGGATGTGGGAAACAAAGGCAAAAGAAAAAATCACATTTCCTGACAGCTTACAGCCCATTGACAAATCCTTGAGACAGGCAGAGTGACCTCCCTCCAGGAGCTCAGCTGCCTAGATCATGACACTTTGCTAACTGCAAAAGGCAATCTTAGCCCAATCCCCACCCCCACCCAGGATCCTGGGAGTCCACATTAACATATAAAAATTCCTTTGGAAACTGTTTATCTCTACTCCCCAAATATATGTTGGCAACCATCCTCCTGTTATGCCCAGAATTTGTGATCCCCAAAGACCACTAAGGAGCCGAGTCCGATGCAAAAGCAAAAGAACCTTTATTCGAGCTAGCTCGAGCTCAATCCCCTACCTGCACCGACACAGCAGTGAGATACCAGGGAGAGAGAGCGAGTTTCAAAAGCACAAAGGTTTTATAGGGGTCTAGGGGCAGTTGGTGAGGTAATGGCTGTGGCCTCAGCCGATTGGCTGGGGAAGGGTCGTGGCCTCGGCCGATTGGCTGGGGAAGGGTCGGAGTCCTGTTACGCAGGTCGCTGGGCGTGTTTTGATCAGGAAGTTTGAATGGATGAGCGGGAGGTTACTCAAGGGGAGGAGGCGCGGTCTGAGGTTTCTGCGATTTTCCCGGAAAAGGGGTCATGTCGGGGACATAGTCACTCAAGGTGGAGAACACAGAACAAGATGGAGTCGGCCGGCGTAGGCCCGCCCTTTCACCTCCAAGCATATGGCCCACTGACAGATATATGAAGGGTCTCATAACTGACCTTTTTCTCACAATAGCAAGGCCCCTCAAGGTCCTGGAAATCTTGTTTCTAAAATTCCTTAGAGACTTACGCTATCCCTGACCCCCTCACAATTTGAAAGTATATAATGAGTCACCCGTCACAACCCCAGTGCAGCTTGTTCTGCCCACGGGTCCTGTCCCCCTGTGCTTTTTTTTAAATTAATTAATTGATTAATTAATTAATTTACTTATTGAGAAAGAGAGAGAGACAGAGCACGAGCTTCGGAGGGGCAGACAGAGAGGGAGACAGAATCCAAAGCAAGGTCTGGAACTTGTGAACCTCAAGATTGAACTTGTGAACCTCAAGATCATGACCGGGGCCTAAGTCAGATGCTCAACGGACTGAGCCACCCAGGGGCCCCTCCCCATGCTTTAATAAAACCACCTTTTGGCATGGAAGATGTCTCAAGAATTCTTTCTTGGCCATTGGCTCTGAACGCCAACAATTTCCACATCACTATCCACCTTCCCTTTTCTACTCAACTATTCTGTATTTGCCTTAAAATAAAGGCCACACTAATGGGAAAATATGCCCTCATGAAAGATTTAGTTTTGCCTGATTATCATCTTGCTGTTTACCATTTCTGTTGGCATAGGCAGGGAAAAAACTGAATGACAAATTTAATTTTCTTTGGCTCTTCTGTATGTTAAAATAATACTGCAGAGCATTATGTATAAAGTATAAAGCAGTTTCACTTTGAATCAAAAGTATCTATATTTCTCTTCTTTAAAGTCAACATAAATATGAGACAGGCTTTAATTTTATCTCCAAAAATATTTATCAAAAGCTTAAGAAACACCATCTCTGTGTATTTAACCTAAAATAAAAATATTTCCAAGCTGATTATCCTTAAGCTACTGCCTAGAAAGATTCCTAAACCACTACTGAATATTAAAAATGAACTTTATCCCCACTGCCGAGTGAGTTAAAGGAAAGAGAGGAAAGTATTTTTCACATTTTGTAAATCAAAGGATCGCTTAAGATATTTTTGGAAATAAAGCTGGAAATATTGGTGAATTTAATTTTTTTACCAAATACTTTGTCTTTCCCTTTATGTTCAAAAATAAAGTTAGAAAGTGGTATTTATCCATGTACCAGTGTCCACTTTGGCTAACTGCTCGGAGAATTGTTTCAGGTTCTTCCAGAGATCTTAAATAAAGTGCCAGTCGCTACTTTGTTGACTCACCGGGCTAAAAGCAATAATGAATTTCTTCTTTTCCTAAGACGTTCATGGTACAAATGGGTATCACAGTATTTTACATATTTAGTAGTTTGCTGCTGGGAATCAGGGGTCAGGATATGAACCTCACCATCTCATGAGTTTTGACTGTGCTTCTCGTAAACCCTCCTTGTTGAAAACACACAACCAGCATCATCAGGGCTTTCCAAGCCTGAAGTTTTAGATAAAGCAGTTAATATAACAAAAGTGAAAAACATAGTGGAGTCCTTCTAAGGTTGTGTTTCTTAACTGGGCTGCACGGTGGAAGTACCTAGAAAGCTTAAAAATAAACAAAACACATGAAATCCTAATCTCCTAGAGCTTCTACTGTGTGGCCAGGTGTGAGAATCATTGCCTTAAGAGTATAGGTATAACCACTGGATCAAATTTTAAAAAAGGAAGAAGTAATCCTTGAGAGTTGTAGAAAAGTCTAGGTAAAAAATAAAATGCTCCTCCCTATAATCCTAGCTCACATTTTGTATAATAAACTAATAGCTCATCCCTCCTGGCCTATGAAACTCCCATAAGAAGCCAGCAAGTTGAGGAAGAAAAGTTACACTAAATAACCTTAAACAGCAACCTTTAAGGGCATGAAGAACTTTCTTGTCTTCATTGCTTTTCAACTTCATCTGGAACTAGTGTACTCCAATAGGAGCTGGGTTTAGACTGAATACCCAGTGAGGCAGGATGGGAATCGAGAGGTAGCGCTGGAAGATGAACTGTATGTGCCCTCAACAACAAAATCACTGGTTTCTATTCTTTATATTTCCCCCTCTATATAGACATAGCACTGCAGTGAGCCCCTAAGTGACTGTGTCTTACCAATGTTTTCATCTCCCAGAGTGTCTTGTGCATACTAATTGCCCAGTGAATACCCAATCAATCAATCAATCAATAGTGAGTGCTAAATTTTAACAGGAGATTGTCTTCAATAGTTTCTTCTTACTCTATAAGCATTAATAATAGAGGAAATGCAGAAAAGAATGTCAATTTAGGTGGGATTTAGTGCTCTTGACATCCACTTATAAAGTGTAGGATTTTCTTCAATTTTGAAAGAACGAAAACAACTTTGTGTGTGTGTGTGTGTGTGTGTGTGTGTGTGTGTAAAAGGTAAGACCTGTCCTAGATACTCTTGAGACTAAAAAGACAAAAAAGAAAGTAGCCCATAGTAACAGGAACTATAATAGACATGTTACATAAGTGATGAAATTTAATTTATTATTACTTATTATATTTATTATTTATTATCTCATTTGCTTTAATTCTTCACAATAACTTGTGAGGTTTGCTATTATTTTTCTTAGATTTATAACCAGATCTTACTCTATAAGCCCATCCTTCTTTTCTAAACTAGAATTTCCTCTCCCCAAACTTTGTGTATAAAAACAGAATGTCAAGAGTATTTTACGTTCAGATAATTTTGAAAACTCCCACCTAAACAAAGTTAAAGATGCTTCCTTACTACAGAACATCTTAGAGCTTTTATGAAGTAATCATTGGAAGTCTCTAAGAGAGTGACACATACACAGTGCTGAATCTGGCTTCCATCTTTGTCATTTCAGGTGAAAGAATGAACACTAAAGTCCTATTTCTCCCAGGCATGGCGGACTGGCCAAGGAACTTATAGGAATGCAACCTCACTAGCTTACAAGTAGTTAACCAGCACTACCCTGAAGATATAATCACCAAATGTACTTAATGAAACTTCTAACATAATGAATTAAGATATTTTTCGGATTCCAAGTCTCTCTCAAGAAAAGACCTCCAGAGGATCAGACGAAGTGGCATGACCTCATGGGTCTCCAAGCAATGGTGTCTACCTTCTCAAGAGACCCCTGGCTCAAATTTTGTCTTTAAATACCCTCATTTGCCAGCCATCCGGGAATCCAGGACTTTGGGGTATTGGCTCTCTGTTTTCCTGGATGGTGCCACACCAATAAAGTGCCTATTTTTCTTCACTGCAAAATCTTGGTGTCAGTTTTTATTGGCTTGCTGTGCATTGGGGTGGACAAATTCTTTTGTTAGGTTCAGTTACAATGTTAATTCAACTGTTTTGACCATGGAATCCTTTGTTAACGATGACTTCTCTCAAGGACATTGTCTAGGGAAAAGCCTTTTGTAAGGCACTTCTCTGAACAAAGGCACAAATACGCAGCTTAAAGGCAGAATGTGGTCAGTGTTCTCAGAGAGGTAGAGATAGAAGCCAGGGAGGTTCAGAGAAAAAAGAAAATACCTCTAGCTGCTAGAATAAGCTGCCCAGGAAATGTGACATTTAGACTCTATCATTAGTGGCATCAATTTCCTCCCAGGACCTCATACTCCAAACCCAGTGATCAGCAACTTTTGCTGCAATTTGGAATCCCTGAGAAGCTTTACCAAATGCTAATGTATGGGCCCTACTCTCAGACAGTCTGATTTATTTGGTTTGGGATGTGACCGAGGTTTTAGGATTTTTAAATTTGCCCATGTGAGTATAAGTTGAGTCCGTGGCTGTTAATCTTGACAAAGTCTATGACTTGACTTATCCAGAATAAAGTATTAATGATTTCTCTGCAACAATTCTCATGCCACTCCTAGCTGTTCCCATAGTGAAAAGCCATGAGACAGGTTGTGAGTTTTAATCTTATTTCAATCTGCACCAGTATTTCAGATGCTTCCTATTTTTGCTTTTTTCTTTCAGATTTTCTCTCCTGCAGTATACCTAACACTTAAAAAGTAGGGCTACGGAATCATTTCAGAATTAGAGTAATAGAATCAGTTAAGAGCACAGGCTCAGTGTCAGACTACCAGAATTCAAATATGTTTACCAGGTTTTCAAACTTAGGTAAGATATCTGACTTTTTAAGCCTCAGTTCCCTCATTTTTAAACCAGGGTAATGATAATACCAACCCCCTGGAAATATCCAGCACAGTGTCTGGCATATATTTAGGGGTTCAGAACAAGTTGCCTCAAGATGTGTCACTTTGGCCTGCAGATTATTTTGAGCTGAAAACAATTAAGGCCCAAAAGACTCAGGAAGAAACTTTGACCTTCCTCTTAAGTGCCTAAAAAAAGTTTAGATAGAGGACATGCTCCTCAAAGAGAGCTATCATGTAGATAACTACATTATAATATGAATTAGGGGTGGTAGACAAGAGGAACTTAGCAAAGTCTGTTTGTTAAAATTCCTCTCTATAGCCCATTGCTTCTGGGTGGCCCAGCAAACATTTGGATGCCTCTTTCCATTCTTCCTTTGAGTTGCCTTCATTCCCTCTGAAACCCCAAACTTTTACCCTCTTTCTCCCCACCCTCATTCTCCTTACCCTCTTTTCTTGCTCTGCCTGTCTTTGGAATCTTTTATGCTTATGTGGATTACCTGTACCTAGTCATTAAATCTGATTTCCTTCTGTTAATCTCTCTCAGGTGAATTTGATTCTTAGACCAGCCAGAAGAACTTAAAAGGATAGAGAAAAATTTTCTCTCCCCAGCAACATTCATCAAACGTTAGCTGTCATTATCATCATCATTTTATCACTTTTTCAATTACCTCACTAAAACTGTCCAGAAGTTAGAGAAAGCTTGTTAGGAGCCTGTTAGGAGCTAGAACCTCAGGCACAATTCCAGGCTGCATTTTCAAAGTGACTTGTATGTTCATTCAGGTCAGAGAGGCAGTGCTTTGGTTCAGTGGTTCTCAACTTTGCTGCAGAATAGAATCACCCGGAGCACTTTAAAAAAAATCTACCCCGGGCCAATTAAGTCAGAATTTCTGGGGATGAAACTCAGGCAACAGTATTTTTAATGTCATGGGTGATTCCAGCATGCAGCTAAAGTTGAGAAACTGTGGTTTAGTTCTAGAGATTACCGATAATACCAAACCGTGGTTTAGCTCTAGAGATTACCGATAACACCCAAAGTCTTATTTCTCCCTCTTTCCTCTCTCTCCCTCTCCCCCTCTCTTCTTCTCTTCTCCCTCCCTCTTTCTGCTTCCTTCTCTGTCTGCTCTTCTACTTCAGCCAGATTCTATTTTGCCACTTCCTAGATGAGTTGTTCCACCTGTGATTACCTTGATTCAGCCTCATCGACACCACCTGCGTTTTACATCCTTTACACTCTGTTAAAGGGAAGTGTCTATATCTATTTTTTACTTCTAGTAGGTGAACATTTCTAGACACAAAAGCAGACAATAAAAACCTTCATTTGGAAAAAAAATGTTGTTCAGGACATATTACCAAGAAGAGAGATTGCAATACCTAATTTTGTAAATAGCTTTCAGACTTCTTTTACTCTCATGATCCCATGTCCTTCTCACAACAGCCTTTTAATGTATTCTAAACCCCATTTTTCACTCAAATAAAGTGAGCTTCAGAGGTTTTATGTGACTTGCCCATGTCTGCAGAGCTAATGAGAGGCTAAACCAGGTCTTAAACACTTACCTTCTGGCATATTTAGAGCTGTTTCTATCATACCACGCTCCAAGTCAGAAGGTCCAAAATGTGATTGCTCAAACTCAGCATCAGGTAGTGCCAGCTAATGAAAATAAAGTGGGATACTGTGAACCGTGCTTGTCTCTCTCTCTGTCTAATTATGTCAGGGTGCCCAGCAGAACCTGTTTCTATGGTTTAAAAGTTCTGTATTAGACAAAAAATGGAGGTCTGGAACTTTGAATCTATCTCCTTTTCTTCAGTACCCTTCACTTCATTCTTTCGAAAATCTACTAGTCCCTGATCAAGCCTCTGTATAAAACCACTGCATTATTTGCCCAGATAATGGGTTTGCAGCAATGTCCTCAATCTGAAATGTATCTGTTTCCCACAGGCTCACTCAGCCTGCCACCTGCCACTGAATATGGCTCTGGAATAAGAGGGAAGGGGAATGGGAGGAGAACTTCATGTAGCCAGAAAACAAAGCAGACAGATCATAAATAGGAAACCCTCTTCACCTATCTCTCAAGAGCATTGAATTAAATGATAAAGCAGCAGTGAAGAAGTAACAAACCACTCTGCTCAAAGAGCACTCTGCATTTTTCATCTCATTGTTGTATTCTTTTTTAAAAAAAGTTTTGTTTACATTTGAGAGAGAGAGAGAGAGAGAGAGAGAGAGAGAGAGAGAGACAGAGCACGCGCAGGGGAAGGGCAGTGAGAGAGGGAGACACAGAATCCGAAACAGGCTCCAGTCTCTGAGCTGTCAGCACAGAGCCCAAAGCAGGGCTTGAACCCAGGAACCGTGAGATCACGACCTGAGCCCTAGTTGGACTCTTAACTGACTGAGTCACCCAGCTGCCCCTCATTCACTGTATTCTTTAGCTCCCGAATTTGTTTCATTCTTTTTACTGGATAATTGAAATTTGCTAAGAGGGTAGATCTTTATGTTCTTATTACAAAAAAGGGAGGAGGTAATTATGTGAGGTGATAGATATGCTAATTACCTTGATTGTGGTGATCATTCATTCCACAATGTATATGTCTATCAAGACATGTTGTACCCACCAGAAGTATATAATTTTTGTCAAAAAAAATTAAATACAGAAAGGAATGTTTGTAGTTCATTTTCAGTAAAACTAAAAGTTAATGGTCATATACCCATAGATAACATGTTATTTGCATAAAATAGCAGTTGTCCTGGAGAATAGAAATGAAGAGTTATTTATTTTTACCTTTCCTCTTTAAATAAAAATTGAATATCAAGAGGAGAAAGAATAGACCAGAGGTTTATTCATCAGTCTGTCATGCTTTAAAAAAAAAAAAAGTATTCTTAATGTTTTTTTAAATGCTCATAATTTTGTGATGAATGCCATTTTGAACACAATCCAAATCCAACATTTTAAGACATGTGCATAAAGAACATATCAACATAGTTACTTCTGGCATTTTATTGCCACTAAATAAGGGTTTTAATGAAATGAAAGTCCCAGAGACTTTAGTTAGAAATGCTCTCAGTCATTCCTTTATATCAATACTATCTTGTCTGTTTCTCTATTATAGCACAGTTTGTTCTAGAATGACATGGATGTGTCTATCCCAATCACTAGACTAAGATCTCAGGAAGGCAGGTGATATGTCTAATACTTTTTTTGTATTATAACAAAGCCTTGTTCAGTTTTGTATATTGTATACACATGTATTAAATGTCGACTACTTTTAACTGAATTGGAAAACATTTAAGTAATTATAGAGATTTGTTGTCCCTTTTCCAAATGCCTACAATTGTGTTTTGCACTAAGCAGGCATTTAATTATTATTAATGAATGAATAAGCAGTTGACTAGGTGAATAAATAAATAACTTTTTAAAAGAGTATGTTTTCCAAAAAACCTGATTTACTTAGCAAACTCTAGAAAATTGAAGGGATTGGGGCGCCTGGGTGGCTCAGTCGGTTGAGTGTCCGACTTCGGTCCAGGTCATGATCTCGCGGTCCGTGGGTTCGAGCCCCGCATCGGGCTTTGTGCTGACAGCTTGGAGCCTGGAGCCTGTTTCAGATTCTGTGTCTCCCTCTCTCTCTGACCCTCCCCTGTTCATGCTCTGTCTCTCTCTGTCTCAAAAATAAACAAACATTAAAAAAATTAAAAAAAAAAATTGAAGGGATTAAGACTTGTTAAGGGAAAGAACAGCCATGCTATAAATAAGTGAATAAGTTTTAGCTTTGTTATCTCTGACATTTTCTGGGAGTTTGCTTTCTACATCTCAACTACCCAAACTTGATATCTATTGGGCAAGGGGCTTTCAGATCTTCAAAGTCCCCCTGTGAAAATGACCAGGAATGAATGCTTTTTAGCTGATCGTGCCAAAATTTTTCAAATGCTTATGTTCAGTTATAAGCATCTTCCTACAGAAGAAGGAAGCATCATGGAATACTTTACAAACACTGGGCACTTGCATTTAGCAGAGCCAAAATCAGACATGCACCTTTAATAACTCATAAAGTATTTTCCTGAAATAATATTCTTTTAACATCATTTAGTTTTTGCATAAGCAGCTAACATACTTGAATCTGAGTATTAGTCTCAATTAGTTTTCAGGAATTATGGGGGAAGAGAGGTACAAATTAAATGATACTATGAAAAAGTGAACGCACCAATCCAGATTGTGAGCCATTCTATATTAAATTAACTTAACTTAGTTCTTTAACAAGTTAAGGTCATGAAAAGTAAAAAGGCAGAAGACATTGATCTAGATTAAGATATCTTAATGATAATGATAACTTAATATTGCTTAAGTCATTACAGTAGAAAGAAATATATAAACCTTTTAAAAGATTGGGGTTTTTTTTTTTAGATAGAAGACATTTGAAGATGGACTGGATATTGCACGATATGAAACTTAATATTGACTTCTGGTTTCTGGCTCTGTGTACAAGGAGCTTGGAAGTTGTCACTCCACCTTAACAACAAGTAAAACAGTAAAAATTAAACAGACTGAAAGATCAACAACTTTTCTGAGATCCACAAGAGAGATGAAGACACAGGTCAAGTCACTGCCCCCCAAATTGAAGAGGCAAATGGGACAGGCAAATATAGAGAAAGAAAATCTACCAGGGCAGAGACTCATGAGTGAAAACCACCCAAAGAACCAGTGCCGGGGTTTGGAAACTTGAACTGTAATTGACCAATTGCTGGAGGCTCAAGGTGGTAAAGTCAGAGTTTAAAACTCCAAGTGGACCCGGTCATAAGGGAAACTTCATAATTCTATAAGACTTACTTTCAAGAGCTCAACCAGGTCTCAGAATAAATAGAGAAAATTTGCTCATGCTTCTGTCAAGGCAAGCCCAGGGGTAGGAAATAAATTTTGAAATATGCACTCTGTTCATAAGAAGGCCTACTCTCAGGAGAAACTAGTTAACCAGAGCCTAAGCTCTGGGGATATTTTCAGAGCTTAACTGACCCAGGGGAAGGGAAATATTCAGTTTAAGTCCACTCTAGCCATTTTCTTCTACCAAAGGTGTGTATATCAATGACAGCAATGATAAAAGGACAAGGGGGAGGAATTTGGATTTTAGGATTACTTTGTTATTATAAGTTATTCATGCTACCTGTGAAGTGTATAGGGTTATTTGAAAGTGTTATTTATTGTAAAAGCATATTGTAAACTCCAAGGCAACCACTAAAAAAGTAAAAAAAAAAGTATGATATCTTATATACATATATATCAATATGTATATATGATATACCTATATACATATTGATATGCTAAGAAAGGAGAGAAATCGGGTAAGTGGACGGAATCATATCAAATGCTCAGTGTAAAGACAAGAGGCATAAAAAGAATTGATGACAAAACAAGAACAAGAACAACAGATAAAAAACAGTAACAAACATGATAGATATTAACCTAACCATACCAATAATCACTTTAAATGCCAATTTTGGAAATGAACCAATTAAAAGAAGTGGTAAGAGTAGATCAAGAAACAGGACCCGACTATTTGAAAGCAACGTTTCAAAAGACTGTTTTTCAAATTCCAACAGAGGTATTGCAACCGCTAATTTAAAACTTGTAATGTAAAAAGAAATACCTCCAATTTCATATTCAAACATTCAAACCACTGTTAAGAATATTTCTGTACTGGAATTTGTGAGGTAAATTGCATTTAGAGGGTAATAAATAAAGAATCATCCATTCAAAAAAAAAAAAAAAAAGAAAAAAGAAAAAGAAATATGACCCAACTATATGTTGTCTATAAGAAACCCACTTTAAATATAAATACATATAGATTAAAACTAAATGGATGGAGAAAAATATACCATGCTAAGAGTAAAAAGGAAAGCCGGAACAGCGATATCAATTTCAAACTGAGACCAGATCTCAAAGCAAGGATAAAAACAGATATTATATAATATTGAAAGGGTCAATTCTCCAAGGAGACATAATAATCTTTAATGTGCATGTACTCAACAACAGATCATCAAACTGTGTGAAGCAAAAACTGATAGAACTTCAAGGAGAAATAGATGAATCCATTATCATAGTTGGAGACTTCAACACCTTTCTATCAGAAATGGATAAATCCTGTAGGCAGAAAATTATTAAGAACTTAGTTGAACTCAACAACACCATCAATCAACTGGATGTAACTGACATCTATAGGCTACTTCATCCAACAACATCAGAGAACACATTCTTCTCAAGCTCACATGGAACATTTACCAAGATAGACCACATTTTGAGTTATAAAGTGTACCTTAACCATTTTTTTAAAAAGTAACTTATGCGATGCCTCCTCTCAGACCACAATGGAATTAAAATAGAAACCAGTAGCAGAAAGATAACTGGAAAAACCCAAAATACATGGAAGCTAAACAATACACTTCTAAACAACACACAGGTCAAAAAAGAAATCTCAAAAAAATTAAATATATTTTAAACTAAATGAAAATAAAAATACAAGTTATCAAAATTTGTGGGATAAAGTGAAAACAGTCCTTGGGGAGAAATTAATGGATATATTAGAAAAGAAGAAAGATCTAAAACCCTACCTCAGGAAGCTAAAAAGCAAAGAGCAAACAAAATGCAAAGGAAGCAAAAGAAAAGAGAGAGAGCGAGCAGAAATCAATGAAATTGAAAACAACTAATCAATAGGGAAAATCAGCAAAACCAAAAGCTGGTTCTTTGAAAAGATCAGTAAAATTGATAAGCCTCTAGACAGGCTAATTAAGAAAAAAAGGAAAGAGGACACAAGTTACTGATATAAATTAAAGAGCGGACATTATTACATATCTCATGGAAATTAAAAAGACTAATAAAAGAATGCTATAATTAACTCCATGCCCACAGAACTTGATAAATTAGGTGAAATGGACCATTTCCTTGTAAGACACAATCTACCAAAACTCACACAAGAAGGAATAGATAAGAGTCAGGGGAATGGGCCAAATGGGTAACAGGGAGAAGGAGATACAGGCTTCCAGTTATAGAATGAATAAATCACAGAAATAAAAGCCACAGCATAAAGAATACAATAAATAATATTGTAATAACAATGTAACAGGACAGATGGTAGCTATGCTTGTGAACATACCATAATGTATATATAAACTTGTCAAATCACTAAGCCCTACACACAATGTCGACTGTGCTCAAAAGAAAAAAAAAAAGAATAGATGAAATATTCTCAGTAAAACAGGAAAAGGGAAACTTTCTCAACTTGAAGCTTTTCCATTAGGATCAGGTACAAGGCAAAAATGTCACTTCTCACCAGTCTTTTCCAACATGCACTAAAAATCCTTGCTAAAACAGTAAGGCAAGAAAAGGAAATAAACGATATACAGATCAGGAAGAACTATTTAAAACTGTCTGTAGATAACATGATCATCTATGTAGAAAATACAAAAGAAATGACCGCCCCCGCCAAATCTGGAATAATTACTTATTAAAGTAATTACAGCAAGATTGGAGGATGCAAGGTTAATGTACAAAAGTCAGCTGCTTTCCTACAAACCAGAAGTGAACAAGTGAATTTTGAAATAGAAAACACAGGGGTGCCTGGGTGGCTCAGTCAGTTAAGCATCTGACTTCAGCTCAGGTCATAATCTCATCGTTCGTGAGTTAGCTCAGGGCCTGGAACCTGCTTCAGATTCTGTGTCTCTCTCTCTTTCTGCTCCTCCCCTGCTCACACTCTGTCTCTCTCTCAAAAATAAATAAACATTAAAAAATAAAACAAAGAAAAAGTTATTGGTAATTGTGTTAGGAGAGATAATAGTATTACGGATATGCAAATGAAAAAAATCTATATGTCTTTAGTAATATACATTGAGGTGTTTACTGGTGAAATATTCAAAAACAAAATAGAAAAAAATAAACAAAGTAAGAAATAAGTATGGAAAATTCGGATAAATATTGAATATGAATGATGACCAATAGGAGATTATAATACTACTGTCTATACACTCTCATGTCACAATTTATTTAATACCGCATTTTAGCAACAACAAGAAAATGGCAAACACTAAAAACTGAGCCTAGAGTTACAGTTCTTCCTGAAGGTGAGCAATTTTTTCCAGATCTTGTTATCCTTTAAGAATTATTCTACATATCAATAAACATATTGCTACATATTCTGTTTATGAGACCACGCCATCTACCCCGTTTGGTACTTTGCTTTTTCACTTATTTTGGTGTTTGCATAACATTATATACAGAACTGTATCATGCTTAATATCTGCATCCAATTCCATCTCACAAAACATTTTGATGAATGTTGTTTTATCTGTTCATATGCATGATAGAGAAAATGACTTTGAGGTTAAAAAAATCTATAGAAACATTTTTTCCCACTCTCTAATGATGCATGCCTGATCAAGTCAGAAGGAAAAAGGCCTTTTAGCCGTGAGCCCATCACTAATGGGAAAGCTGGCACATTTTCATCATTTCCTGGTCCTTCCTGACCCATTCAGAACACCGAATGCCACATGTACATGATATGCCTGGGTACCTGACAAAATTTTTTTTTTCTTTTCAAAATGAATGAATTAACATTACCCAGTGACAAGAAGAAACAATATTTTCAGAGGAGAAAATATATTCCCCTCCCTTCCAAAAAAAAAGAAAAGAAAAGAAAAGAAAATATGTTTCTCCCAAGGTGAAAAGGATATAACTTTTTATTAAAGATCAATTTAAAAGAATTTTTATTATCCAGAAAGTTGTAGGTACAAAATATCTTTCAGAATGAAATGCAGACTTTTTAGAAATTTGAAGCCAAAATAAAAAAGATAAAGTTTATTCTAGTTTAATTCTCTCTTTCCTTCTGTGTTCTTCTAAGGTAGCAATAACCATTAAGAAAATATTTTAAATATTAAAGTATTAAATTTAAAAGTTGTAATTGTTGGGGCACCTGGGTGGCTCGGTTGGTTAAGCATCTGACCTCAGCTCTGTGCTGACAGCTTGGAGCCTGAATCCTGCTTCCAGTCCTGTGTCTCCCTCTCTCTCTGCCTCTCTCCCACTCATGCTCTGTGTCTTTCTCTCAAAAGTAAATAAACGTTAAAAAAAATTTAAAAAAAGAGTTGTAATTGTTAAGGTTTTATTTTCAAGAAAGAAGGACAAACATATAACTGTACAGGCAATTTATACTTTATACTTTGAATATATTGACATTTAATCAAGAAAATGATTAAATGACACCTAGGAATTCAACCAGAAATAATAAATTATGAAAAAGTTCATTTTTTACTATCTCCCAGTATACTGTTATACAGAATGATAAAATTGAGCCTCAGTATGAAACAAAGAAATTTTATTTTTTTCTGTTAAACGCCATAGACATTGCTCCTCATGATCCCATACCCACCCACATAAAAATCAGGAAAATAAATACTATGTATGTCACATTTTTCTACTGCATAGTCAGCAATTTAACAAGAATTATGTGAATTATAAAATAATTCAAATTTAATATTTGTCTATCTCTCGAAACACTTTCTCTTCCCAATAATCCGTCCCCCTCCCCACCACTAAAGAATAAAATGTGGTTCATGATCTTTATGGTGATATTATAGTCACAACTATGTCCATAGTAGAGTTTCACTTTCTCTTTGATAACTTTAAGCAACTTCCAGACTTGCTTCTGAAAGCCTTGGACACTCCAGAGCACACATCCTTAGGATGTTAGTTTTGTCTGCATTTATTCCTTCAAATCTGATTTCATTATTTAAAACCTAAAACAGAATAACAAAATGGCTTCTATAGAAGGGACCTTGAGATGCCCAAATGTAACTCTATCAACTTTGTACTACTAATAACTAACATTTATTGAACAATAATTATATACCAGGACTGTGCTAAAGAACTTTTCCTAGATTACATCATTTAATCATCAAAGTAATTTTATGCAATAGATCTTATAATTATCTCCAATTAATGGTAAGATTAGAGGGGTTCATAAATGTTAACTATCTTCTTCAAGCTCACTGTAGGAACTAGTTAATTTTGCCTGCTCAGGATTGCTTTGTCTTTCTTTTTATGCCCCAGTCTTCCTTTAAGGAATGTATCATATCTTTCTTCCCTCAGTCAATAATTGAGTTGAAGATGACCCTGTCCTGGCTCCAGAAAAGGAACTCTGCTTAAGGCCATGAAAACCAGAAGCCTGGCTCAAGGGTACGTTAATGTCCTACATTGGAGTAATCTGAATAAACCCCAGGGTAAATCATAGTTCTTTGGGACCAGAACAGTCCTCATTCTGAGGCGGTTGCTGAACTGATAAGGTGTAAACCTGAAGCCCATGGTGGCCATCTTACCACAATTCAGGAAAAAGTCAAAAGGAATGAGACAGTCTCCTAATGGCATCCGTCAGGCCTGAAGTTTGAGCTACTCCTGGATTTGGGGTTATATATAAATGAACAAATTCCTTTTTGTAAAGTCTGCTGGACTTGACTTTCTTTCTTTTGCACTGGAATCAATGATGAATGATCCAATCATTAAGCTGAAACAGGACAGAGCCAGGAATTAAACCCAGGTGTCCTCTTCTAATCCCTTTATATCACAGTGTCAGGAATTAACTCAATCCATTGTTACCTCTAAAGAGCTGGAACAAAGTAGAACAAGATTTAGCCACAGAATGTGACTGAGTCACAGAAGGTGACCCAGAATCAGACCCTAAGGCAAAGATTTTCATGCAAGTAATTTAGTGAGGACATGCCTCCAAAGGCAACTAATAAGGTAGGGAGAAGCCAGAGCTGAAAAGGAAAAGAAACCAAGCAGGAGTGAAATTTCTGGCAAAGCTCCGGCTTGATGTCTGAGGGAGCTTTTGTGAATTACATTGCAGTCTGTCCTGCCTTGGGTAGGAAACTGGGATTTTTGATTGGGTTCTAGTCGGCCACTGGCAAATGGGCCAACCTCGGTGGAGGGAACATACATTCCCAGGTTTTTCCCCTCTTTACGCATATTGGAGACATAGCTTCAGTAACCCAAGGAAAGTTCTCTGAAGAACTACTACAGAAAGGAGGTCTGAATTAGAGGAACCTTTCCTGGATATCTAGCATGATCAGGTTTTCTGGAGGAGAATCCTGGATAAGTTAAAACTGTAGACAGGTCTCAGCAAGCGATGTGAAATTGAAGTTCAGCTTGTTTCTTTGACTCCTTACAATGTTTCCCAATTCATGGACAGAACTTCTCTAAGTCTATGATTTTATTTCATTTCTTTCAGTGCCAGAGAACATTTCCCCGTCCACAAAGCCTTGATGCTACCAAATATCCTTAACTTCACTTAACAAGAATTTTCTTACATTTTCAGTGGGAAAAAGAATAGAGTACATATTGATAAGTTGTCTTAAAAATTAAATGACAAAATGCATCATCATAATACCTAGTACTGAGCTATTTGTAAGCTATAGCCAATGTGAGTTGAATTGTGTCCCTGAAAAATTCATATGTTGGAGCTCTAACCCCAGTACTTTTGAATGTGACTGTATTTGGAGACAGGGACTTTAAAGATGTGGTTAAGTTAAAGCCAGGCTGTTTGGGTGGGTCTTAATCCAATCTGCTTGTATACTTAGAAGACAAAACTTGGACACACAAAGAGATACCAGGGATGCCTCCACGCAGAGGAAAGACCATGGGCACACACACAGCAAGATGGCTATCTACAAGCCAGGGAGAGAGGCTTGAGAAGAAACCAAACCTGATGGCACCTTGATCTTGGACTTCTAGTCTCAGTAATGTAAGAAAATAACTTCCTGTTGTTCAAGCCACCCACTCTGTGGCACTTTCTTATGGTATCCTAGTAAACCACTCACATGCATATCAAAACTGCCCCTTTCTTAGTTTTTCATTCCAGGATCTCATCATTCCTGGGTATGTATCAGTAGATGGCTATATGTCAGGGGAAAAAAAAAAAATGTGTCCTCTGTAGTGTTTTGGGCCTACCTACCAGGTTGAGTATATCAGAAAAAAAAACCTAGAAGAAAATAGAATAATTTTCCCAGAAGGAAATATTGAATAGATTCATATTCCATATTCACTGATACTGTAATCCCAGCAGGCAGGGAATTCTTCTCCATGCTATGGCTCAGAGACCACAGCAATGTTAGCATGAGGACCAGGTGGAATAAAGTCAGGGTTTAAGTGCATTTATTTTCAGAGAATTAGTAAAGGATGGGATGGAGTGAAGGTTAGTTCTTCCTTTGGTCTTTCAGGTCTAATTTTGACTCACCAGCTCTATAAATGCTTCTTAGGAACACTAGGTACTTAATAGAAGCTAAACAACCTCTCCATGACTTATCTATGATTCTGAAAAATGAATCTAGGGAATCAAAGTCATAAATCTCTGTATAACTGCCTTCCAAAGGAAATGATTTCTTGAATGATTTTTATTGGAATAGTAGATCCAATGCATATATCCAGAGATGCAACAAAGCTTCTCAAGATGGAAACAGAAAAACGAGTCAAAATATTAGAACAGAGAAAACAGAACTATGTGGTCCTCTTTTTGAAATCCTAATGATCCAACAATGGCTTGCTGTGTTCACAAAGCATCTTTATGTGTATTATCCCATTTGAAACCCAGAACAATGCAAGAGATACACCGGGAAGATAACTTAAGGTCAAAGAACTCATCAAGTATTTTGCCAGAGATCAAAACAGTGAGTGGAAATAAATAATATTTTCCAGCATTTCCTATATGTAGGCATTTGATACAACATTCAGAATGACAAAGGTAAATTACATCCAGATTGACTAACGTCCTGCCAATCAAGAAGACTTTATTTATCATACTGTTCTATCAAAAATATTGCTGTTCAATAAAACTTTAAATTGTATTCTTCATAACTGATGGACGGTAATTAACTACAAGAAGCCAAAGGCAGGAATAGAAGCAGGTTTCCTAAATACTGATTATTCTATAATATTCCAAGACAAGGAGCTGGAGCCTGTATTAGATCACTTTAGACCCACAAGTGATCTAGTTTTGTAGTCTCTTAGAGGAGTTGGAAAGATAAACTCTCCCAGCCGTTCTTCTGTCTGGTCATTTGTCCGGCCAGAAAAACCCAGCTGTGTACACACAGATGAGGGTCTGTATGAGTTAGGGTCTCTGGTGAGGAGACAAAAACCACAACGCGGTGGACTTCGGCTGTGTCCGCTTGGCCAGGCTGCAGCAATTCAACCTAGGTGCTGCCGTGGAGGTATTTTGTAGCTGTGGTTAAAGTCCGTAATCAGCTGACTTTAAAGCGAGGGAGATAAAATCTGGGTGGTCCTGATTCAGTTTGCTGAAAGGCCTTACGAGCAGAGCTGAGGTTTGCCTGATGAAGAAATCCTGTCTGTGGACAGCAGCTCAGCCATGGCCAAGGGTGCCAGGCTGCCCTAGGGAGTTCAGCCTTGCCTAGCCAGACCCCACATTCATGTAAGCTCATTCCTTGTTATAGATAAACAAACAAACAAACAAACAGTGAGAATTTAATACAAGTATTTGTTAACTACTTAAACAAGTTGTTAACTGGGTCAATGGAAGGGTAAAGCAGAGAATACTGAGACAGCACAGAGTTAGCAACAGAGGAGGCAGTTACCACCACTAGTTCTCAGGGCACAAAGGGGAACGTGAGGCTGGAATTATTAAAATTGGGAAATTTATGCCAGCCTGGGACAGCCCTCTGGGAAGCAATGCTGGCTGACAGCTGCTGATGTCTGCATAGGCATTGGAAGGCTGGTTTGGAGAAGGGGGGGAACTGTAAATCGGCTTCAGCTGCTGCTTGTAGAAAGGCGCTGTGAGAGGGAAGAGGCCAGGATAGGGTGATGCCGACGGGAACTGCCGACAGGTAGGGAGCAAACAGGAAACAGCATGTCCACCCGTTCTGGAGCCTTCCAGTCTCCTCCTTCCTTATGTTTGGGAAACTAACAAGCATCCAGCTGGCAAAGCAAAAAAAAAAAAAAAAAAAAAAAAGTGTTGCATCTGAAGCAAACGTTCAGAAAGATAAAGGTAAATTAGATTCAGGCTGATTAATTTCTTATCAATCAAGAAGACTTGACTTAATGCACTATTCTGTCCAAGCAGGTATGTTAGGCACAGAGACAAAGTAGCTTAATAACTGAACAGGGTATATGTATCGCTCAGAATATATATAAGTGAAAAAGCTGTGTTTTCCCAAAGAAGAACCAAAGAAAGTATATAAGTGGATATATCTGCAGCATACCACTTCTTAAGTCTTCTACCTTCCTAAATATAGATAAATCAAAATTATTTCCCACCACATTTCATTCTTTTCAAAAGCAGCCATTTGGGGGCACCTGGATGGCTCAGTTGGTTGAGTGACTTGATTTTGGCTCAGGTCATGATCCCAGGGTTTGGGATTGATCCTCGGCTTTGGGCTCCACACTGAGTGTGGATCCAGCTTAAGATTCTCTCCCTCCCCCCCGCTCTCTTCCCCCCCCCCCCCGCCCCCGTCCTTCCCCCACTCTCTCCCTCTCAAATAAATAATTGCCTCTATCAATCCACTGGAGTCAGCAATAGTCATACTAATTGCCAAAACGCTTTAAGAAAAATACTCAACCAAACTAATGATATTCTTGGTTTGGGTTAGAAGTGGGACAGAGTAGGAGTACACACTAGCTACTCAGGGGTTGTACAATGTCCCAGCTGTGAGTAGGAAGTGCCACAGGAATAGGAAACATGATAAAGTCGTAAATATTAGAAAGTGAGAAATGGCCAGACTGGGAGACCAACTTGGCATAAAGAATGAGGAAAGAGGAAAATCTGCATGACCCTGAGGTGGTTTGTGTTTTGTTTTGAGCAAAATGAGGCAGAGACAATCGCAAAAGCAGCAGCAGCTCACTGAGTGTGGCTCACAGATGTTTGCAGCACAAAGTCTCCTGTGTGCCTTCAACATCAGCCTGAAGTTCCTTGAAAATGCCGTGTTCATGTGCCTGTAACTCTTCATGGGTCCTGCCTTCTGCCTGAATGCTTTTCTTTCCTTATCTTTCCATGAGAGACTTGCCTAAACTTCCAGTTGGTTCAATCTTCTCCTCAGTAACACCTCCTGTGACCCGGGGCTGCAGCACTGCACAGCCCCAGGAGAGTATTCACATTTGTTTTATGTAACTGTTGTCCCTGGGAGTTATGCGACCTGACAGTCTCCCTCTGATCTCCCCTAGGCATCAGACATGCTGCTTCCTCTTCTTTCCTTCCTTCCTTCCTTCCTTCCTTCCTTCCTTCCTTCCTTCCTTCCATCCTTCCTCTCCTTCCTTCCTTTCTCCTTCCCTCCCTCCTTTCCTCTCTCCCTTCCTCCTTCTCTCTCTTTCTTTATATATAGGTAGATATATGTCTCTATCTCTACCTACCTACCTACTTACCTACCTACCTACCTACCTACCTATTATTATCAGTAATCTAGGGCTGCTGTAACAAAACATAACACAGAGCACAGCATGGGTGGTGGAAACAACAGAAATTTATTTTCTCACAGTTCTGGAAGCTGGAAGACAAAGATCAAGGGGCTGTGCTGTCATGGTTGATTTCTGATGAGGCCTCTCTACCTGGCTTGTAGACAGCCACCTTCTCCCTTCCTCCTTACATGACCTCCTTCTGGGTACACTCTGAGAAAGAGAGATCTCTGGTGTCTCTTCCTCTTATTAATAAAGATACAAGTTCTGGAAGATTGAAGCCCATTCATTATGAACTCATTAACCTTAATCACTTCCCTGAAGGTCCTATCTCTAAATACAGTCACATCAGGGGTTAGGGCTTGAACGATGAATTTTGGGAAACACAATTCATTCTATGACACTAAGTATCTATATTTGTTTCATGCCTGTTCACCCTTCGAGCCTGATTATACAGAGTATAATGTTTGTACCTAATTGAAAGGCTGGCACAGCTCCTTTAGAATGCACATTTGGAAGAATTAGCTGATTTGGATGAAAGATAATAAATTCAACATTACACATATAGATCTTAAGATGATGGTAGGACAGTGTCTAAATGGGGAATTGGAAGGAGGAACAGAAGCCCAGAATAAAAAGTGAAGTTGAAGATGCATTTGAGAAAGTTTAGAAACAGAAGTCAACATAACCATTGGCACATTGGTACAATCAAAACAACAGATTCTACCACATTCTTTTATTGTAGCTCCTGTCATTGTTCTGGCATTCAGTTCTTGAGCTCGCCACTAAACTGAAATTCTTTCATCTAATGAGGGCAGTGTGCAGGGGAATGGCATTGGCTCAGTGGAATTCATTTTCTTCATAAAAATTCAAGCTTAACTCCACACTGCTTTGCCAAAGGGTGCCATGATAGTGAATCCACATGCCTTTCCCATGATGTTCTCCACTTCCCCAACATGTCAAACTGTCTCATGATAATGCCTCACTAATTTTATGAGATAAGATGGTTTATTACATTGCTTTTTAAACCTATTAGGAAAAAGCAGATTTTATTGTAGAAAGAAAAATCTCCAGATTTGACATTCCACGTCTTCTTTCCAATTAATGGTTAATTAAGATTTAGATTCTATTCAATCATCCCCACCTAGTTTTGTACCATCATAAATCCTTTGACTGGATAGGCTGTGATGCAGATAAACCACAGGCACAGGTCAGAGTGAAGAAAAAAGAAATGGTATCTTATATGATTTAATGCCATTCAGTTGCAATTATTCATGTAAAACTGGATATAAATGGACTTATTCTACATTGGGCATTTAGGATTTGCCTTTTAATAGTCATTGGCATAAGTATGTAAGTTCAGAGTGTTCACTAGTGACTGGTGGTGTATGATTATTTGCAGAATGACATATCACTTGGAAAGAAAAAGGAGAGCAGCAGCATATTGAATAAATAACAGAATTTATTACTTATTTATTTAATTTATTTTAGAGAGAGAGTGTGTGTGAGTGGGGCAGAGGGAGAGAGAGAGAGAAAGAGAGAGAGAGAGAATTTTATATTCTCTCTTCATATTCAGAGTAGAGCCCCAGTGTGGGGCTTGATCCCACAACCCTGGAATCACGACCTGAGCTGAAATCAAGAGTTGGGCACTCAACCTACTGAGCCACCCAGACTCCTCTAGAAAACAGAATTTTAAAAGTTATTTTTAGCAAACACTAATTTGAATAGTATCCAAACGCCTAAATTTCATCAACTCCATTTTTCACTTTTATATAGTGTTGCAATATTATACCTTATTCTGATGATAAGAAAGAATACCGAAGCGGTGGTGCATTTAAGATGTTATTGTCTTTTGGTGATGTCTGTGAACCCCCATTTTACTTTTTAGAGAGTTTACATTGGCTCCCATGTGACTGATACTCGATTTTATAATATTTAAGATTTATCTGTCTCTTTACTGACATCTACCTTCTAGTTGAAATCTTTTTATAGGAGTTTTCATTAGCGGTTTTGTAAAACTATTATTTCTCTATTATTTATCTCATTTTTGCTTGCCATTTATGCAATCATAGGAAGTCAGTAATGCTTTGAATCATGGCTTGCAATATGTATCATTTATACAGCAATCTTATAACAAGAAGACTGTAGCAAACAGAATGGCGTCAAGAACATTAATCAAATTGTGATATTATTCACTCGGGCTTCATGAGACAGCTGCCCAACTATGTGTACTGGGATCTTTCGGATTTGTAGGCGACCGAGACTAACCTCATGAGAACTGACCGTATCTTACACCACAGATTATCTCTAAGACAGTCATATCACTTGAGACTCACTTCGTTTTAGCCAATATTACTTATTTGTATCTCTGGACAAAGGCCCAAATGTGGAAGCTATCTTAAGCTGCGTTTCTAGTGCTTTAGAAGACTTGTATACCAGTATTGGCCATGAATGTCATGTCCTAGTGTCAAATAATAACAGAAGAGTTTAAAAAAAAATATTTGAAACCAAGACTACAAGCTAGTGACAGGGATTTCTATCGGTAACTAGCTTTTGGTTGCAAGGCATAGGTTCCTTAGAACAATGGTTTCTAAATGCCCACCCACAGATCCATTTGGTTTCACAGGGCTTCCTTTCATTAGTCTGTAGTAGAACAAAACAACTACGGGCAGCACAATACATCTATCATAGAATTAAATTTATCTCATTCAGAGGAGAGTTCTTCTATCCCAGATGCATGTCTTTTGGTGTTAAAATGGTTTTGTATCATGAAATGTCAATAAAGACGGTATGAGATTTTATTTATTTGTGCCTTTTGTCATGTTTTTTAATGACAGAAACTGGCACCCCTACACGCATCCTCCATTTTATATGAAATTGTACTTATCTCAAGAATCTTACAGTTTGGAAGCTGCTCAGTGCAGGGATCCCTCAGGAGCCTTTTGAGATCAGCTATCCCCTTCGCTCTCCAACACACAGCCCCTTCCCAGCCTCAGGTTCATGCCACAGAAACACCAGAGTGTTCTTTTTTTTTTTTTTTTTTTTTTTATTAAAAAAAAAATTTTTTTTTTAATGTTTATTTATTTTTGAGACAGAGAGAGAACACGAATGGGGGAGGGGCAGAGAGAGAGGGAGACACAGAATCGGAAGCAGGCTCCAGGCTATACGAGCCGTCAGCCCAGAGCCCGACTCGGGGCTCGAACTCACGGACCGTGAGATCGTGACCTGAGCTGAAGTCGGACGCTCAACCGACTGAGCCACCCAGGCGCCCCAACACCAGAGTGTTCTTACAGAATCTTGCAAACAATAGGAGAGAGCCTGCCCCGAGCAACAAATGTCTTCCTTCTAGGCAATTCTAGCCGTAGCCTGGGCCATCAGAAGGGTGGCTTGTCATCTAGAAGAGCAGTCCGGTGTGGGAGATAACCTTGTCTAGAGAAGGAAGAGAGAAGGAATCTACTTCTGTCTTTCCTTAGGCAAGGACAAAATTATCTCAACTCTTCTTAGTTCACTTTAAACCTCACATCCCATTTACAGAAAAACATGATAGGATTCAGAAAGCTTTTGTGGTTTGTTTATGGTCTCATAGTGAGGGGTAGACTTAGAAATCACAAATCTCTGACTTTTCTGAGTTGCAAGCGGCAGCTTTTAAGAAAAGACTCTTGGAGGGAAGATTTGGAAATAATCCGCTGAGGCATACAGATGGCAAACAGCTCAAGTAAATGTTATGGGGGTTGTGAGAATGAAGCATCTGAAAACGTAACTATTATTGGTGAAATATTACCCTAATCTATTATTTCATGAAATGATCCTTGTGTTTACCCATGCCCTGAAACATTCTGCATCCATCTGCAACATTTATTCTGCTGGAGACAAATAGCTTCCAGTCTCCCTACTTAGTTCTACATGGTTAAATGACTCCTTCAGTTCACAGCTATTTTTTAATTAAAGGAAGTGCATGTTCCCCTCTGGCCATGGTTCTCAACACTGAGAAACGTCATGTAACAGAATCGAGGCAAATTTCCCCCTACAACCAAAAGCTTTGTGATCACGCCGTTTTCTAGGGATATTGGGTCTGGCGGTTCTGTGGCTAACGGACTTGTGCTGGCTTTTCCGAGAGAGAAGAAGCAGACGACGTGTAAGATTTGCTGAATGAAAGAACAGTTGGGGGACACAGGTAAACAGGTGGGGTTACCTTAAAGCTGTCCCCTCATCCTGCTCTGCAATATGGGTGCAGTGCAACAAAGCACTGTCTGCGCCCTACCTACAAAAGACTTAAACCTGGAGGCTGATTTAGAACGCGATTTTGAGTGGTCCATTTTACTTCCCACTGCTTTCTTCAATACTCTTAGTTTTCTTTTCTCTTGCGAAGTATTCCGGATGTTATTAATTTGTGGTTGTGAGGTCTAAAGATTGTTATTACACTGTTGGCTGTTATAGCTCAGATCCAAACAGGCCCCGAGAGGCTGTTATTCTCAGCAAAACTAGTCTGTCTAGATTTTATCTGGGTTGCAGGTGTCTGCAAAAATCAGCCTTCAGAGTAAGTCCTTTTATTAAGATTTCTCGTTTTGCCTTGTGCATTTGTTTTATTTTGCCCGCCCCCGGGGAACATTTAATGAGCAACAAGTATAAAGTTGCTCCCGAGCCCCAGCGAGTTCCCCCTTCAGGAGCCTGGAAGTTTGACATTTTGTTTTGACTTTGAATTGGAAAGCCAGAAAGAGGGAGCCAGGTAGGTGTTGTGGAAAATAGCGTGTGGGAAGTGACTACCACAGAGGCCAATGCCGGTCTCAGTTTGGATTAGTCAGTTTATTTCAATGAACAAGCCTATGAAACAAGATGAATATGTTTGAATATTTGGAGAAATGAGAGCCCTGAATAAAGAACTTTAAATACTGCTGTCTGTGCAAACTAGTCTTTCTGGAGGAAAAGGGGAAATGAGGTATTCAAAAGGGAGTTGCTGACTGCTGCATAACCCTAAACCATGAAGATGCTCTACAGTGTCATTGCCGTATCCACAGAAGGGACTGAGAGCTGGAGTGCTACCAAGGACCAAGAGGAAAAAGTGCCGTATACTTGAGGAAATTGAGGGGAAGTGAATACTGTAATAAGACACTGTAAGCCATTTTGTGAGTCAGGCTCTGCTATCCCAGTCTTGCCTTGTACAGCTCCTTATAGCTGGATGATCTGGCTTGGCTTCAGGCATCCCCATTCCTGGGCCAATCCTGAGAGAGGGAGGAAATGCAGCAGGAGCGCCACAGTCCCTGTGAACTGGGGAGTGCAATTGATTTGGAATCTTCGATGTGACTTCCATACTCTGTATTCTGCCCTGCTGTCCTGCCTGGTGCTCTAACCTTTCTGGAAAAAGAGAGTCTTCTACCCCTAGTCTGTTTGACTTGTGTCTTCGTGCCCTCCCCTACTTGGGTTGACCAGGGGAGTGGACCTAAGAATAGAGTTTGTCTCTTTCCTGCCTCCTGACAACTAGTAGGGGGTCCTATCCAACATGAACAGTCTTTCACAATGGCATCCAGTTCTGACACCACTCCTGCCTCCCAAAAGCCTGACTTTCCTTGGACCTATGAGAAACAGCGTACCAAAGTGGTTAATAATGCAGGTTACTGCCTGGGTTCCAATCCCTGCTCCGTCATCTACTAAAGCTGTTTAGTTTTAGTTATTCAGCCTATCCGAAATCTCAGTTTTCTAACCAGGAACATAGAAGTAGTAATATACTTAACCCTTTGAGTTGGAAAGAAAATCAACTGAGAACATAGTAAATTCTTGGGAAGAATGAGTGACAGTTATGTTGACGGTTTGCTATCCCCGTACTCAGTATGTCTGATCAAATCCCCCATTTTGAATGTCTGTGATTATTTGGACCAGCATACAACTAAGGAAGTACAACAAGGAGCATATTACTGTATTGCCCAGCTGCCTCTTCGGGTGCACAAGGAGATTACTAGAGATAATAGTAATTTGGGGAAGAAATGCTTTAATATACATATTTTTTACTTTCGAAAGTGACCTTTTAGAAAATTTGAAATAACATTAGACACAAGAGGCAAAAAGATTGCTACACAGAAATACCAATATACCCTTTATCCGGAGATCCTTTCAAGTTTTGCTCATTGTCCCAGCCATGTCCAGGGATATGACAACATGGACAATAGCACCATTCCCAGATTCCATTTGGCACCCAGCTGTCATGTGTCTCTAGGTCCCTTCAACTGGGGCCAATATCTTAGCCTTGACCAACATCTTGACCTTCATGACCTTGACATTTCTGAAGTTGCTGGGCATTTCTTTCGTAGAGTTTTTCTTATTGTAGTTTTGCTTACTGTTTCCTCCAGAAGAGAACCACATTATGCGTTTTTGGTGAGTATATTGCAGAAGGGATGTAGGTAGTGTTCTCATTGAATTCTACCAGGTGGCACATGTCCCATTACTGAGGGCACTAATTTGATTCCTTGATAAATACAATGTCTGTGAGGATTCTCCTCTGGAACATTACTTTGGAGTTACTAAGCATTTTTCTGTGGAGCGACTTTTGTTTCATGCAAATGCCCCATTCTTCAGCACACTTTCACCACTAGCTACAGTAGCCATTGAATTTATTATCACCATAATGCATAGAAGTGGTGGTTTTTAAATTACAATACTTTTCCTGTATTTATTATTTGACAGTAAAGTTTCTTTAATCTCTACTTATTTGTATTAGTTCAATGGCTTAGTTTCTTTAATCTCTACTCATTTTTATTAGTTCAATGGTTTATAACCCACCAATATGATTATTTATTTTGATGCTTAAATGTTTAGGAACCCCTTCGAACTAGATAATTTCTCCTAATGTGTTTCCTTCATTCTTTCAGGACTTCCTTTGTTTTTGGCACAAGATGTTCCAAGTTCATTTTCTACTTTCCTTGACCCTAATTGGGATAAGCTACTTCTCCATGAAGGCTGGGTTCTTTTAGTGGAGAATAGTATGTAGAAATAGAAACAGAAATAATAGAAACCAGGGTCTGGATGTAAGGTATGTTCATTGATACTGGGGCCTTGATGTCTGACGTGTGCCTTTCACTTACATTTTCTATTAAATCTCTTATTTCATTCTACACTACCGAATTTATAATTCATTTGAATCTTCCTCTGTTCCATATTCGTATTTACTTCTTCATCAGTGAGAAACCAAGCCCCGTCATCCTCAATATATTTGCTTATTTGCTCAATCCCCTTATGTAGGCAAGTTCCCAGCTCTTACCAAGTTTCCTCACCCCCACCCCCAACCCTGATACTCCATCGTGGCACAACCACCATTACTGGACCTGCCTGATGTCAGGAAGGAAGGAAGGGAGAGAGGGAGGAAAGAAGGAGGAAGGGAAGAAAACAGAAGATTAACAGAATTGTCATAATTTGGTCATGGTTTCAATGGGTGCTTATATTACTTAAAACATTCCTAAAACTACCGTTAAGTTTTACTTTTGTTGATCATTCTGTTCCTATGAAATTGCTGTTGGTTTTGTCTTTTGATTATTATTTGGTTCCTCTCACATTCTTTGTCATGACCAGGTTCTCAGACACTGAAAGTAATAATGGGAGGGAGAGGTAATCAGTTTGGTAGATCATGCACACAAACCTTGGACCTTTCATTGTGCCCGGATGATAGAGTACTGACAACTCTGAACGAAATCCTATGGTGTGTGTGTGTGTGTGTGTGTGTGTGAGCATGTGTGTCTGGGGAAGGAAGCAGAGACTAGTTTGTCAAAGGAATGGTAAGGTCTATTTCCGAAAGAAGGAAGAAAAAAAAATGTGTATCTTCTTTTCAATCCACATCTCTCTCCTGATTCATTGTGACAGTCTCCAAACTCATGTTCACCTTTGATCTTCTTAGCTTTTTTAGTGGAAGCCATTCATTATTCTCCACCAAGCTGACAACACTTCTTTATCCTCTACCACTCTGGGTCAAATTTGCCTGGTGGGCATCTCCATTGTATCATTAATGGCACTAATTTGAATTTTGTCGTTATCAAGAAACTCTGAGGTTCTCCGGAACAGGAATCTTTTGATTCACTTTCAATCCCAAGCCTGAAAGTACCTCGAATTTAATAAGTGGACAATAAACATTTGCTGAATGGATAAATTAATGGATGTATGAGAGTGACCTAAGGAAGCTAGAGTTAGATACTGTCATCTCTTCCTTTGCAAGTTAGTATTTATAGTTGATTATTTTGGAGCAAGGTTCAGGAGTCTGCACTTTTAACTAGAGTCCCCAAGTGATTCTACTTAGGTCACACTTCAGGAAAAATTGAGATATGCTTCCATGTTCTTGATTTCAAATTTTACAAACTAACTTCATTCTCCAGTGCCACCATTAGAGCACTTTGTTGAGCATTGAAGACACTAAATGATTATACGTTTTAAGAGGCATTGGGATGCAACCCTGATTACCTATTAGCCTTCCGGGATGCACATTAACACAGCATTATTTTCCTTCTACTGTATCATGTAGGCCACTTAAATATTTCTTTACATTCTTCCAAATAGCTCTTCACTACCTATGCATTTCACAGCTGAATCTAAAGTGAAACTTTCCATTTCTAAGAAATACGGACATACAGTTACTCTCGATTTGTAAAATGCAATAAGCAACCTTTTAGGATTACAAAATTGTTAATGCATGAGAACAAAGGCAATGGGCTTAAAAGTATTGACACCTAAGGGACATTTACAGATAACCTGGTCTCATAGACTATGCACAGGATTAGATAAGTGGCAAATGTGTTTTTTTTTTTTTTTAAATTTTATTCATTTATTTTGAGAGAGAGAGAGAGAGCACAGAAGGGGCAGAGAAAGAGAGGGAGAGAGAAAGAATCCCAAGCAGGCTCCGTTCCATCAGTGTGGAGCCCTATGAGGGGCTCAAACCCAAGAGAACTGTGAGATCATGACCTGAGCTTAAGTCAGACACTTAACCAACTAAGCCACCCTGGTGCCCCAACATGTTTTGTTATCATGGCATATTTTTTTTTCCTTTCTAAGTATTCAGGCGCATATTAATAGATTATATAGTTTTCTGCATGACTGGATTGCTTTATATACTTTCTAACTAAATGATCCCATAAGGAAAACCAAGATTTATTCCCACTTATATCCACACTTTGTTCAATAAAAAAACAGAGAGTGGTGAAAATTATGTATGAATTGCATGTTCTCTTTGTCTAATAAGATGGACGGTGTTTGTGTTTGAAGAAACATAATAAGAAAAAGCAGGCTTGTTTATGACTGTGATGTCTATAGGTATGAACATGTCAACTGGTGAGAGAAGAGTCTGCACTCGTTCCTGTGGGAGGATTCACTCTGGAGAGCGGGAATCTTCAGTGACAAGGTTTTACCCCAGGTCAGATCAGCCAGGCACTTGGCTTCTTGCCATTCTACTTAAGTGGCTGAAGTAGGGAGGTCAAGGCCATGGCCACCACTTCAAAGCCCCAGAGCCAGGCTCTGGGCCTCTCACTGAACCAGTCACATCCCATTTTCACATCTGATGCAAAGAGTTGTCTGTTCCATTCACCTGCTGGCCTTTGCATTTTATCATTATATTTTACAGCCTCTATTCTTCCCATGTCTCCTCTTTCCCTCTGCACATGGAAGTTTACAACAGAGCCCCAGGGCCCTCAATAAGTGGATCATGCGCTCAAAGTATGATGCCTATTTGGCAAGAGGAGTTTGAATTGCACTCCTCCTACACCGATTTACAGAAAGGAAAGAAAGGACGTTATCACAGATAAAATCTGTGGATTAATCTTTCTCTCTCTCTTTCATTCTTATTTGAGAGGGGAAAAGGGGGCCACATTTTAGAGAAATGGAGTCAGAGAAAGAATTTTTTAAAGTCTATCACAATAGAAAAAGTGGAAATAAACCACGTATGCACAGTAATAGCTACTGCAGAAGTGACTAATCTAGTATATCTCTATCATTGCTCAAACAATGACACAAAAATTCTACCACAGCCACAATGTTTATAGAATTTTGAGTGTCAAGCAATGCCAAAGCAAAGTGAAATTGAGTCACAAGCAGCTATTAGTCAATAAAGGTTACTCTCTAGATGGTGCGTTCTCCTAAGGGGATCTCTGCATTAGTGGCTACGGTTTCAGAGTCCGGTTATCCCTGAAATTCTCTGCCTGTGTTAATAGATGTTTATCCTCAGTCACCAGTTTATTCAGTAGACTGTTGTGTGCATGTGGTTACTGATGAGTGTTTAATCAGTGCTCACTAAACTGGCAGAATTTGGGTCCAGTAACAGTAATGCTCTCAAGAGAGAATGTACTATTAAGACAGTTCATTAAGAACAACAGGGACCAAGTACATTTCTTTCCTCCTTGAGTATACCTATTCAACCATGACGAACCAGCTGGGCTGGTAGTCAATGAAAAAAAGAGAAAAAGCCTAGCTTACATTAGTCTTTATTCTGCTAACTTGTTTTCCACAGATCAGGCTATGCCACTGACATTCCTCAGGGGAATTAGCAATGTAATTGCCACTTAATTACAGTGCTCTATCATAGATCAATTTTTACTTTAGAGAATTATGCTGGGAAATGTGCCTTAGGAGTCTTATTTCTCTGTACATATCGAGAGAGTTTCTCTTTGCTATCTTTAAATAAACATTTCACAGGAAAGATAGACTAAGGCTGTTTGTATCAGAAAAGCCAGAGCTGTCAAAGCTCCCTTAAATTTGATTTCTCTAGAAATGGAAGCATTCACAGAACCACAGGACTGGGAGAAATTTAGAGGAAGCTGCTCACCATGAAAGAGAGAGAGAGGAAATGCTCAAAGCTTGTCTTCAGCGAGCAAGGAAAGAAAAGACAGGCATGTTTTCTTGGAGAAAGGGAGAGAGGGAGTTTTT
The DNA here is from genome assembly GCF_018350195.1 of Panthera tigris. Lineage (NCBI taxonomy): Eukaryota > Metazoa > Chordata > Mammalia > Carnivora > Felidae > Panthera > Panthera tigris. The sequence continues at coordinate 131,142,854 of NC_056664.1, forward strand.
TGCTTCTTCCTACCTCGGATCCCAGATCAGATTATTCCCCAGAATGCATCAAAATCCATTAAGAGACCATCTCTCGTAGCAGATTTGGGCAAGATTTCATTAATGAATGGAAGCGTAGTTAAAGCCATCCTCACCACTAACTTGCTCTGTAACCTTGGACAAATTTCTTAGTATCCTGGTACATCAGGTTCCTCATCTATAAAATGGGAATAATACTAGTATATACTTACAACAGAAAAGTTTGTTATAAATATTAAAGAAACGAATGTGCATAAAGCTTAGCCTCTTGGTCAGACTCTTATTGTTTGGTTGATTTTTTTTTTTAGTAGAAGTTAACATAAATTAACTTTTTAAAGTTGAAATGTATTTGACATATGACATTATGTACATTTAAGGTATACATGTTAATTTGCTACATTTATAATATTTAATATGTTTGCCATTGTAGCAATAGTTAGCACCTGTATCACATCACATAATTATCATTTCTCATTTTAATAACCTCTTTTAATGTTTAGGCTTAGCATTGCAACTCTCAATTATATTACTAAACTGTAATTCTGTCATTCTTTTGTTCCTCTTCAATGGTAATTTTTGCCAGCAGTTTGAATTTTTCTATCAGTTCTTCCTCTAGTGATTTATTTAAAAAATCAGAATTGTGAAAAAAAATTGAGAATTGATAAATTTAATTTTAACCGAACAATTTATCTTACAGAGCAAAACCATGTTTTTGGTACACGTAGGTAAGGGCAAGTAAAGAAATTAATATTTACTAAGTTCCCTCAACATCTACTACATTTCCATATGGTAGATGATAAAATTTCTTTCCACAGTGAAAAAAAAAATCAGGCTCAGGGAGGTAAAATGGCATTTTTAATGCATCAATAATTTTCTAAGCTTTTCAATGATAAGGACCTTTCCAAAGACGTAAAAATATCACAGATCACCTCGTCACGATAGTCATAAGCGTTGTTATTGTTGAATGAGAATAAACATAGTGATAATAGTTGAGTATAATTGTATATTATATGAATTATAATTATAGCAAAATAAAAATGAAAAAAGCAGCTTATATTTTTATTCAGCCTACAAATTATGATGTACACATTAGTCCAAACCTAGACTTCTTGCAATAACTCTGCATGGACCTCCAGGGCTTTTTAATCAACAGTTTTAGGAACCTCACACTATATAATTATGTATAATTCTAATTATTAATTATTATAATCATTGATTATATAATCATACTATTGATATTATTGTATTATTGCTTATTATGTAATTGATTATATGATCTAATCATATAATCATTGACTATGTAACATGTTTCACAGCAGTTTTGAAACATTTTTAAATATTTGGTTTTTTCACAATTTCATTTAGATTAAGTTTACTAACAATATAATATTTATATAAATGAGATTTAATAAATATAAACTTGAATGGATGTCTTTCATTGCTATTAAAATAAGCATTTACTCACATAGAGTATGTGTGTTTTAGGGAATATTTTTGTGGGGCCTCACATTAACAAGAAAAACAGTTTTATAAGGCAGGGAGTAACGATTTTAGATCCAACCATTAGAAAGCTTTTTGTAAACAAATCTGCTTTATATTCTAGTCACAGTAACATTATGAAATGAGTAGTTATCATAAACATTGATTTAAAAAATCACCAGCTTGGGGTGCCTGGGTGGCTCAGTTGATTAAACATCCAACTCTTGATTTTGGCTCAGGTCACGATCTCACGGTTCATGAGTTCGAGCCCCCTATCGGGCTCTGTGCTGACAGTGCAAAGCCTGCTTGGGATTCTCTCTCTCCCTCTCTCTCTGTTCTTCCCCCATTTGCATGCTCTCTCTCTCTCTCTCTCAAAATAAATAAAAAAATAAATTAAAAAAAATCACCAGCTGATGAATTCCTTTTGTTTGATCTGCTTTAAAGTTCTGAGAAGAACTGGAAATTTCATCCCCTCTGACTCTATCTTATCTTATCTTGTATCTTATCTTATCTTATATCTTATCTATCTATCTCATCTATCTTTTAAGTAGGCTTTGAGCCCAGCCCAGAGCCCAGCTCGGAGCCCAGCATGGTGTCTAAACTCATGACCCTGAGATCAAGACCTGAGCTGAGATCAAGAGTCAGACACTTAACGACTGTGTCTGTCTTTATTACCTTATGTGACTGACAGTGTTGACTTTCAGATACCACTTCTTTTTTTTTTTTGAAGCAAGAAGGCAAAACACAGTAAAATACATACTGTAGCACTTCCTTTACTTTTGTTCTTTCCATTTGTATAATTTATGTAGATAGACCATAAGAAACAGAATATAATAAGACTACTGCACCATACTTTCCTAAAAGCAGTTGACAAAATCCGTACATTAAGAGAACAAAGCAGTATTGTCTCATGACAAATGACTATCCTGACATGTATAAAGCAGAGTAAGCTACTAAACTTGTATAATTTACTCAGTTAACAACTAATTGCTTCTTTTTTGTTAGGAGTTTGCCACCAGAACACAGGTCTTAGGAAAACATCACTAAATTTGAGCCAAAATGGAAAAGGAAAAGACTCATATCATATTGCTATCATTGGACATGTAAATTCAAGCAAGTCTATTACTACCAGCCATCTGTTCTACGAATGTGGTGGAATCAACAGAATAACCATCAACATTTTTGAGAATGAGACTGCTAAGATGGGAAAGTCCGCTTTAGATATGCCTGGGTCTTGGAAAAACTTAAAGCTGAGTGTGAATATGGTATCACCACGGGTCTCTTCTTATGGAAATTTGAGACCAGCAAGTATGTGGCCATCACTAATGCTCCAGGACACAGAGACTATCAAAAACATGATCACAGGCATATCTCAGGCTGACAGTGCTGTTCTGACAGTTGCTGCTGGTATTTGTAAATTTGAAACTGGTGTTTCCAAGATTGAGAAGACCAGTTAGCATGCCCTACTGGCTTACGTGTTGGGTTTGAAACAACTAACTGTTGGCCTTAACACCATGGATTCTACTGAGCCACTCTTCAGTTAGAAGAGAAATGAAGAAGTCAGGCTCTACATCAAGAAAAGTTTCTATAACGTTAGCACGGTAGCATTTGTGCCCATTTCTGGTTGCAGTGGTGGAACATGCTGGAAATGAGTGCTCAAGATGTTGGTTCAAAAAATGGAAATTCATTATAAAGATGGAAGTGCCAGTGGTGCTACACTGCTTGAAGTTCTGGAAATATCCTGCCACCAACTCATGCAATTGACAAGTCCTTCATCTGTCCCTTCAGGTTGTTTATAAAATTGTTAGTATTAGTATAGCTGCTGTGGGCTACATGGAGACTAGTGTTCTAAACCAAGCGTAATGGGGCACCTGGCTGGCTCAGTGGGGTGGAACATGCAAATCTTGATCTCAGGGTCGTGAGTTCAAGCCCCGGCATAGAGCTTACTTAATAAAAGAAAAATAAACCAGGCATAACAACCATCTTCACTTCGGTTAACATTACAACTGAAGTAAAGTCAATTGAAATGCATTTTGAAACTTTGCGCAAAGCTCTGCCTAGGAACACCACGGACTTCAATGTCAAGAACACGTCTATCACAGATGCCTGTTGTGACCATGTGGCTGATAACAGCGAAAATGACTCCACTGATGCAAGCGGCTGTCTTCACTGTTCAGGTGATTATCCTGAACCATTCAGGCCAGATCAGTGGGGACTATCCATGTGAGCTGGAGTGTCACATTGTTCACATTTCTTGTAAGTTTGCCAAGCAGTGAAAGAAGATTGATAGCTGCTCTGGTAAAAAGATGAAAGTTGGCCCCAATTCTTGAAATCTAGTGATGCTACTAACATTGAAACGGTTCCTGACAAAATTGTGTGTGTTGAAAATTTCTGACTATTATCCTCTGGGTCATTTTGCTGTTCCTGATATGATGGAGACAGTTATTATGGGTATCATCACGGCAGTGGACACCATAGGCTGCAAAGTCACCAACTCTGCTCAGAAAACCCAGATTGGCTGAATGAATATTATTTAGAACATGGCACTCTGTCTTGGTTGCTTGTGGAAGAGTGTCTCAGAGCCGTTTGTCTCGCTTGGCCATTTCAGTTTAATACCTAAAGACTGGTCAATGATAGAAGTGCTACGTAAAACATACAGAAAGGAAGGAATGTTTTCCCGACCATTTTTTGTGGCAATTTTAAGTTGTTAGATTTTAAAATCAGTACTTTTAAAATAGAAACATCTTGACCAAAATCGGTCAGAGAATTTTGAGACCAATTAAAACAAAGTTTGATAAACCCGTGTCTTCTTTTGGTCAGCACCAAAGCTTCCCATAGAATTTCCTGGGCAAAGATGTAAGGAGAAAATAATGTTGCCCATGATGTATTTCTGGTATTCCATTTGCCAGAACTTGATGAATTGGATATTTTAGAGTTAAATGATTATTCTCAGGGCAGTGATTAAAGTGTTTTTTCTTCATTTACATCTAATAAAGAGGATCATCTCTTGATTTAGATACCCCACGAAAAGTTATGGGAGGGATCTGTCATTTTCGATTTTCACATTTCTTAGGATAGAAGAACTAAGAGTAACTTGTTATGTTATGTATAACTTCATAAGAGGGCCAAAATTCTGCAGTATTAGAAGCCATGTATGTGACATAGAGAATTTAATTTTATGTATTCTATAAATATTTAGTTAACTTGTTGGTACAATCTCTTACACTTGGTTTCCCAGTTCTTAAGTGCATTGTCACATCTCCAAATAATGCAGTCAAGTTTATTAAAACAAAAGAGTCTGAATTATAAGGTTAAGTATTTTGGATTGGCCTACTTCTAAGAGTTAATGCTGTGCAGTTTCTAGGAAAATAAAGATACTAAAAGTTGAAAAGTAAAAAGAATAAAAGAATAAAAAGAATAAAAAAGAATAAAATAATTCTTTTTCTTCTAAGGGTGGAATAGCTTGTTGCATATTAGTACCTTTACCATAAACCAATAGAAAAGCTGGAAAAAAAAAAATCTGATACCACTGAAGAGATATCAAGGCAACTAAGATTTCAAGAGTTAGGATCCTGGAATAAAGAAACAAAAATTAGGGTAAACCCCACATTATAACTAGTCTAAACTTTTTACAACTGCTTTTAAAATGCCCTTAAGGCATTTTAAGCACTTTAAGATAGGCTAAAAGGACAAGCAGAATGTGGTAATAAGAAATTAGCAAGCTGAATAGAGATTCCAGCAACTATGTGGGACCATGAAAACAAAAATTACAATTAGGGCCAGTGAAGGACATTCTGCTTCCAGTTTATATCTAAAAGGTATACATTCTAAAAATAAGATCAATCAAAAATAGAGTAACCTTCATAAACGAGTGAAATCCAGCTTTGAATGCTATTTAAACTGCCTCTATTTTAATAGCTTTCCTGAAAGCAAAATTACATACTCTATGAAAAAAGGTAATGTCAGTAAGGGCCTCAAATTATATTTGCAATTAAAAAATAAATTATCTGAAATTCGACAAAAAATGATCAAGTATTCCACAAGAATAACTAGCCAAAGAAAAACAAAAGCACAAGAGTTAAAAACAGACAATAAGAGTGGATCCATCAGTGATTATAGGTATTGGAGTTATCAGTTGTGAACATTCATATAATTGATTGATATATTCAATAAAATAGATGACAAAATGAAGAAATTCAATATGATATAACTGGAATGTATGAAGATATTCTAATGGAAAACACAAAATTTAAAAATATAACAAATGGCATAATAAACTTTTTTTAAAGGGTACACATTTAACAGTAATTTACATGCAGCAGAATTGAGAAATATGAACCAAAAATAAAGTCACTAGAAAATATATAGATTAAAGCATGCCCCCCCAAAAAAAAACAAAACCAAAAAACAAAGAAAAACCCCCAAAAGATGAAAATACAAAAAATACCTTAAGCAATCCATAGGTAAGAAAGAAAAAAGCCCATTACATGTGAAATTGCAGTTTTAGAAGGAAGGGAGAGTGTGAAAAGGCAGAGGCAATTGCTGATGAGATCAGAGCTGAGAATTTTTTTTAAAACTTAGAAACCATAACAATCCACAGATTAGAGAAATTCTATGAATCCCCAGAAGTGTAAATCAAACAAAACTGTACCTAGGAACCTGGGAAATTTATATTAAAATTTATGAAAACCAAAGGCACAAAACAAAAACCCTGAAAGCAGGCAGAGGGCAACAAATCATATAATACTTTCGGTCCAAAGCCTGACTTTTCCACAGAAATTATGGAGGCAACTAGACAATGAATCACAAATTTTAAAATGTAGAAAGGGATTAACTGCCAGCTTAGCGAAAAGGTCCTTCAAAATAAAGGCACATCAAAGATACTTGCAAAAGCAAGAAAAATTTGGGAGAACCATTACCAATAGCCTCACACTAAACCAAAAGAAAACAAAGGAAAAAACACACACAGGGAATTCTTCAAGTAGAAGAAAAATTATTACAGTTGGAAAGTAGAAATACACAACAAAGTGATGAGAAATGAGACTCAATAAGTACTGGAAGTATAAAATAATAAAGTATTTAAAATATATGTAGAATTAAAGGGCATCAAAATAATAACACCAAGTTTGGAGGGAAAAAATGGAATTAATCTAAGATTCTTATATTGCCTGGAATTTAGTATTTGTATTTTTTAAATATTATACCCTATAAGTTAAGGAAGCATGTAATAATATCTAGGATGATAACTCCAAAAGGTGAAATAATTAACTAATAAGCTAAATAAGGCAAAACTGAAATGAAAAAAATGATATCAAGAAAGTAAGAAAGTAGAGAAATACATCCATGATGGAGAAACTGGTATTGGCTTATACTCCTATAGTCAACAATTTAAAAAGCTAGGGCAAAAATAAGAGCTATAAAATTACATTAAAAATATAAAAATTATAAAATTATTAAAATTTTTGAAACTTATTGGTGGCTTCTGGATAGCAATTAGCCAAAAGCTATGATATTTGATAGAAGGAAAGCCTGTGAAAAGAACCTCATATCTCTCCTGGCTTTCAACTTGAGGAAATTTGCAAAGTGCAATGTAAGACCCAATAGAAAGGGATGATCTAGGTGGGCAGAAGAAAAGGGAGGTTGAAATTTGGGGCTGACAAGACAGCCGGGATTTCTGGGCCATAATATTGGATGGGTCAAAACTGCATAAAAGTAGCCCCAAGAAAACCTAAACTGAAATTCATCTCAGGCCCCTGAGCATATATATGCTAAAACTCTGGAAGGCATGGCAGAGAAAGGCCGCTGGGAAACTGAGGAACAGAGTGAAGACCTCAGATGTCAGTAGGTGTGGAGAAGATGTAAGTGTTCAGCATAACCAGAATACAGAGACCATGGAGAACACCATGGGCTTTTAAATGAGACTCAAGAAAGTAAGAGTAAATTTCAGATCCTAGAAAAAGGCGTAATTAAAATAGACGTGTTCTAACAAAGCCTAAAATCAAGCATCAACAGAGGCATAAAAGATGACCTATCTCACTAGTTAAACTGCCTGAAGAGCAAAACCTAATACTCTTTAGAAGAGTATAACACAATCCATAAACTCTACACTAAATCTTCCACAATCTTTAGCATATAATAATTATTATTGACATTGCCAGAAAACTGAGGGTAAAGAGATACAAGGAAGTAAAAGCAGACACAGAGGATGATCATAGTATTGGAATCAACAGATAAGAATTCCAAAGTTTCTATGATTAATATGTGAGGGAAATAAAGAAGATGAAGAATTTTAGCACAAAATTAGAGTGTAGAAATTGAGTGTTCTAGAAGTAAAAATATTCTATAGTTCAGAGTCTAGTGGATAGTTTTACATTCAAAAGCCACAGCAGAAAACAGGATTAGTAAACTCAAAAACAAATTAATAGAAAATATGCAAACAGAGAAAGTAGAAAAAAAAAACCCAGAAAACATAAAAATCACATGCGTAACTAGAGTCACATAAGGAGAGGAGAGAGAGGGCAAGGCAGAACAAATATTTGAGAAAGTAAAGGAAAAACTTTTTTTCCAAATCTGATGAATGACATGGGCCCATTAATCCAAGAAAGTCAGTAATCCCCAAGTAGGATAAAAACAAAGAAAAATACAGCCAGGTATATCATTAGGCAACTGTTAAAGGAAAAAAATAAGAGATAGAATACATAATAAATAAATAATGAGATAGTGGATTTAATCTCAACTGTATCAGTATTTTAATTACAAATAACTTCTTTAAATATCATAATTAAAGCAGGGTGCCTGGGAGGCTGAGTAGTTTAAGCCTCTGACTTCAGCGCAGGTCATGATCTCGCGGTCCGTGAGTTCGAGCCCCGTGTCAGGCTCTGTGCTGACAGCTCAGAGCCTGGAGCCTGTTTCAGATTCTGTGTCTCCCTCTCTCTCTGACCCTCCCCCGTTCATGCTCTATCTCTCTCTGTCTCAAAAATAAAAGTTAAAAAAAATTTTTTTAAATATCATAATTAAAAGACAAAGACTTTCATACTAGATTAAAGACAGTGCAAACATAAGGCCATCCAAAACTTAAAAATAAAAGAACAGTAAAATATCAAGACATGCAATCACTAACCAAATCAAAGCTTGTTGATATAATCAGATAAAGTACTTTTGTGGTAAAATACACAACTAAGGAAGGGTCTTTGTTAAACATATTTAAACAACTGCAAAAAGCACGCAATTCAGAAAAGAAACAAATAGCAAAAAGTTTCAGCAGACATTGCCCAAAAGTGTCTATCCATTTGGCCGCTAAACATAGAAAAAAGTATCTAACTTTATTAGTCATCGCAGAAATGCAAGTTGAAACCACAAAAAACTATCACTACACACTTACCAGAATGCCTAAAATGGAAATGTCTGATGATACTGAGAAGTTGGAACTCTCATAAACATGTAAGATTATAAAAGAAGAAAAACTGAAAAGGATCTGGAAGACATATTTACTCTAGTGATGCCTGGTAAAGTCTCTTGGAGGTTCTAAATCAATACTAATGTTATACTAGAGTGTTTCTTTTTTTAAGGATCTGACATTCTTTTTAAGCAATACACACACACACACACATATACACATCCATTTGAATATATTCAAACATACAATCCAAGTATAGATTCCTATACATATAAATGAATATCGATTCATATATATAAACACACATACATATTTAAGATAAATATTTAGTGACTTTTATTTATTTCTCGTCATCCTGTGGATATGTTCATTCTCCAATAATGACTTCCTGGTCATCAGACCCCCTCAGTAGTGCTAATTAGTAAGTATACTCATTAGAGATTCAGATGTCCCAAATATGTGCACCAGGAAAGCCTCACACCTTATATATAGTGTGTACTTGAGTAAGACCTGTTCTTCTCTATGACTGTGAGTTATTTTAGAGATGTAAGCCTCCAAAACACAGAAATAGCCTCTTATTCCCTAAGTGAAGAGAAAAATTTCAGTTTGCAAAGCATTATTTTGGCATCATAAAAAATGGAATTTAATATATTATTTTCTAATTTTAAGGCTAAAGATGCTTAACTTCGTATGATTAGAATCTTCTCCAACCCTCCAACATTCTGGGGTCTTTTCCCTTCATGTTCAATAAAACTATTTGATAATCTATCTCAATCGTTGTAAGAACTCTTAGCCCGCTTCTTAAAATCCCCAGACTTTCAGGATTCTTCACATCGCCTTGGGCACTTCATACATCCCTCTTACCCTCCTTGCTGTACTTTTGGTCATCCCCTTCAGCATTTCGCTTCATCTCTCCTCCTGTCCTCCATTTGCAGAGCTTTACTCCAAATCAATCTAGCCTTTTCCTCTTTTCCTAAGGCGCCATCAACATAAATTTTAGTGAAGAATTGCTAGTGACATTGCACGGAAAAATATTTAATAACAAGCATTAGACACCACTGTTCAGAAAAGTATTGTGACCTCTCTCTCATTCTCCCAAGACTTGATTTCCTGCTGTGTTGTCTTTCTCTTTCTTTCTCCCCAGAACACTCTAAGAGCACTCAAACCTCTCTTTAACAGCCAGGGCAACAATCCCAAATACGTGTTACTCTACTATACAGAGAAATGAATCTCTTTTGTCTTCTTATTCCTCCTCATTTTGGCCAGTCCTAGCCAACAAGCATTTCCAAACATCGACCTCTCAAGACACACATACACCCACATGCATGTTCCCAGACACACATTTGCCAATCTAGCATAGCAATTTTTTCACAGGCAAATACATCAGGGCTTCTATTTTCCAGGATCTCACCTGCCTTGAGAGAGATATGTCAAAAAGTAATTACATGTGTAGGATGAGAAAATAAGGAGATAAAGAAGGCTCACCAGAAATAAATCTTAAAGGAAGGCAAACGTACATTATCTATAAGTAAGTGGGATTCCAGTAAGGGAACTCAGAGAGAGACAACGATGTGGGAAAGTCACCTTGTCGTCAAAGACCATGACATGTGCTGAAAATAACTAGTAATCTGAAGTTATTGGTGAAGAAATGGGGTGTGTGTGACATTTATGGTGAGACAGTCAAGTAAACACATACAATTAGGTATCCCAAAATAAAGGCTAGTGCCCCGGAGACAGATGCAGACTAGATATCATCTTCTGAAAAGAACAAAAACAAAAACAAAAACAAAAAAAACCTTTTAAAATTTTTTTATCGTTTATTTTATTTTTGAGAGAGAGAGAGACAGAGTGTGAATGGAGGAGGGGCAGAGAGAGAGGGAGACACAGAGTCTGAAGCAGGCCACGGGCTCTGAACTGTCAGCACAGAGCCCGAGGCAGGGCTCCAACCCATGAAAGGTGAGATCATGATCTGAGCCCAAGTGGACGCTCAGCTGACTGAGCCACCCAGGTGCCCCCCAAAAACGTTTTAAAATACAAAATCAGGTGCACCCGGGAGGCTCAGGTGGTTAAGCATCCAACTTCAGCTCAGGTCATGATCTCTTGCTTCACGAGTTCAGGCCCCACATTGGGCTCTGTGCTGACAGCTCAGAGCCTGGAGCCTGCTTCAGATTCTGTGTCTCCCTCTCTCTCTGCCCCTCTCCTCCTCGTGCTCAGTCTCTCTCTCTCTCTCTCTCTCTCTCTCTCTCTCTCTCCCTCTCTCTCTCAAAAATAAATAAAAACATTAAAAAAATTTTAAAAATAAAATAAAATAAATAAATACACAATCATCTCAGAAGTATGGTAGCAGCACACCATTTAAATGCTTAATCGATATGATTTCTTAGATGATGATAAGACAAATAGACTGATCCTGAAAAGGCAAATTTGCCAGGAGTAGAATTCATCTGTTTGGGTTGATTCTACAAATAGGTGAAAATCATTTCTGCCATCATCAATATTGTTGAGGCAACAAACCGTGAATGTATAAAACCAAAGTCTATGGGGAGCATCTAGGGGACTACTTCCTCCAATTCTTTTTTAACAAGAGAATTTGAGTATTGTCTTATATAAAACATGGCTTTTTAAAATGTCTATTTATTTCTGAGAGACGGGGAGAGAGAGAGCATGAGCAGCGGAGGGGCAGAGACAGAGAGAGAGAATCCCAAGCAGGCTGTGCTGTTAAGGCAGAGCCACACATGGGGATTCAATCTCACAAAGCATGAGATACTGACCTGAGCCAAAATCAAGAGTCAGGGCACTTAACCGACTGAGCCACCCAGACTCTCCCAAATACGGCTTTATTTAAATGAACCATTGACTGCTTCATTATCACACAAATACATTTAATAAAATTGCAAGCATTTATAACATTTTCCAATAGAGTGTGCATGATTTAATTTTCCAAAGTATTAGATTCTTAAGTTTCAGATATAACCTTTAGTAATACAATAGCATTTCCTTTTAGCAGTTGTGATACAGAAAACATTTTAGGATTTCATCCAAGTGTGTTCTGGCAGGGTGGGAGGGAGGCAATAACAAAGTGTTTTTTTTTTCTTCCCTTTTCCAGAAGTACCTTAATCATTAAGCCTGAATTATGCAACTTGAACTTTTCAGGGATGAATAGCGTAGGGACAGTCTAAAGCCAAGCGTTCATTCCTGTAAATACAGAAAACAAACTGATGGTTGCCAGAGGGGAGGGGTGGGGGTGAGCAAAATGGGTGAAAGGGATTGGAGATCCAGGCTTCTAGTTATGGAATGAACAAACTGTGGTAATAAAGGCACAGCATAAAGAATACAGTCAATGGTATTTAATACTGTTGTATGGTGACAGATGGCAGCTACATTTGTGGTGAACTTAGCATAATGTAGAGAGAAGTTGAGTCACGATCTTGTGCACCTGAAACCAATGTAAGTGTCAGTTAGACTCCAAGAAAAAATTTTTAAATAAAAATAAAAAGAAATAAAATCAAGTGTCCATTGTTTACCCTAGTTCATTTGAATCCTTACTATAATAGTCTTTAAAAACCAGAATTCACAAAGGATTTTGGAGCTTTTAATAGTTTCCCTTACATAATAGGAGGAAATAGTTTCATTACCACCATAGAATTTTACCATAATTCATAAGTAGAAAAAAATACAAAAAATAAAATGTAATGGAATTCACACTCAGATTGTATTGGGAAAGAGGGGACTTTGGAAGGGGTAAGACAGGGCTTGGATGCTCATGGATTAGTTTCTCTCCACTGCCTGAAGCTGCATCTCAGCAGGGCTACTGTTAGAGCAGGTGGATTCAGTGTGAATTTTAAAAAGAAGAGGACATTGACTAAAGAAAAAGCCAAAACAAAGGAAGGGACCTGATGTCTCGTGTATGTCCAATATTCTGGGAGCACTGAGTGGCTATACGGGGTACCCATGGCAGAGCAGAATTGATAGCATTTTGTGTTTAGACCTCTTTTAAAAGTGAGCCACACCTAAGGATGTGGAAAAAGGGGAACACGTACGCACTGTTGGTGGGAAAGCCAACTGGTGCACCCACTCTGGAAAACTGTATGGAGGTTCTTCAAAAAGTTAAAAATAGAACTACCCTGCGACCCAGCAATTGCACTACTAGGTATTTATCCAAAGGCCACAAAAATGTTGATTCTAAGGGGCACGTGCACCCCAGTACTTATAGCAGCACTATCGACAATAGCCAAATTATGGAAAGAGCCCAAATGTCTACCGACTGATGAATAGGTAAAGAAGATATGTATATACACACACATACTATATGTACAATATATATGTATATATAGGTGTGTATATACATGTGTGTGTGTGTGTGTGTGTGTGTGTGTATAATGGAATATTACTCAGTGATCAAAAAGAATGAAGTCTTGCCATTTGCAACAACATGGATGGAACTAGAGTGTATTAGGCTAAGTGAAATAAGTCAGAGAAAGACAAATATCATATGATTTCACCCATATGTGAAATTTAAGAAACATAACATGAACATAGGGGAAGGGAAGGAGAAATAAGACAAAACACAGAGGGAGGCAGGAAAACCATAAGAGACTTTTAAAAACAGAACAAACTGAGGGTTGCTAGAGGGGAGGTGGGTAGGGGGATGGGCTAAATGGGTGATGGGCATTCAGGAGGGCACTTGTGGGGATGGGCACTGGGTGTTATATGTAAATGATGAGTCACTAAGTTCTATTCCTGAAACCAATACTATGTTATATGGTAACTGAGTCAAATATAAATAAAAATAAATAAAATAAAAATAGAAATGAGCCATGCAATCTTCAGTCAAAAGCCTTTAGCTATAGGGAAGAGATCTGAAAGCAAGCAGGGGGAAAGATTGAATGCCTCTGGCTTAACAGCAGGTTCAGGGGATCAGTAGAGACAGCAGCATGAGGAGCAGCCCCTCCCATAACATCATGAAGAAATATAACCTGTTTTTCCTAGTCCTTCGGAAGAGGGGGTGTAGGGGGAAGGGGAGGGGGAAGGTGAGGGTAGGAAATTTGAATCTTTTGTTGATTTGTTTTTCATTAAAAATCTCATAAAAATGAACTTTACTTTTAGAACAGCTTTAGATTTATAAAAAAAGGGAGATCATACATAAAGTTTGCATGTACCTCATACCCAGTTTCCCTTATTACTAACACGGTACATTAATATGATACATTTGTTATAACTGATGAAGAAATATTGGTACATAATTCTGATTGCCTTAGTTTTTACCCAATGTCTTTTTTCTGTCTCAGAACACTTATGATCATTTAGTCATCTTGTCTCTACTCAACTTTCTGAATACATAGAATATTTTTGTAGTCATTTGTTTTAATGTCTTTGTCTTCTAATTCTATCATATGTTTCAGTTCTTGGTACATTCATATTATTTAATCCTTACAAGAACCCTATCCAGGTTATTATTATTATTATTATTCCCATTTCACAGATAAAGAAACTGGGGCAAAGAGAAATCAAGTAACTTGCCTAAAGTCACACAACAATAAATGATGGAACCAGGACATGAACCAGGTAGTCTGGCTCCATGGGAGTGAATGCAGACCAAAAATTTATTAGTCCAAATTATCTCAAATTTCTTAATGAGACTCTGAAATTTTAGGTTCTCGTAGTTCCCAGAGTTCCTGGGCTCCTATAAAGAAATGGAGACAAATGAGCTCCTGGACATCACATCTGACCTATAAGACAAACCAGGCTCTTGACCCTCTTCTGTGTACCTACCGCCTCCAGTCTTATCTGTCTAGCGAGGGGAATAGACTAGTGTGTCAAAAACATCACATCTAGCTACGATCTGTTATAAGTCAATGAGAAGATAAAATCCGATTCTGTTGTTCTGAGCATTTCAAGCAAGATCAGCTGAGGCTATGGCAACTCAGAGATTTGTATCGGTTTTCGTCTCTAAAGAATTATTTTATTTCTCAAAGCTCACTTTGTCTATAAAATGTGGTACCATATAATGTATCTTATGTGGTTATTATAAGGACCAGAGGAAATACATATAAAATACCTAACATGTTAGTTTCCTTTTCTCCATCATCATTATACATGGAGTAGTCAGAAAACAGAAATGACTCCTTGTAATCCTACAAAATGGTAGTGATTTTTCTAAGAAGTTTAAAATAATAAAGTCATAGTAAGTACAGGGCTACAATCTCCAGGAACTGCAGGTCTGGGACTCATCAGTTTGTATGCCAACGACTTTCTTCAGTCTCCAGAAGCAAAAGAAAGTACCAGCAGACATACCCTACTTAGAAACATCACCCTTCTTGTCTTTTATTGTTGATTAAAAATTGGGGTGCCTGGGTGGCTCAATCAATTGGTTAAGCATCTGATTCTCGATTTTGACTCAGGTTTGGGATTCTCTCTCTCCTTTTTCTCTCTCCACCCCTCTCCTGCTCATGCTCGCTCTAAATAAGTAAATACATAAACAAATACATATTTTTAAAAATCTTTTATTTATTTTTAAATTTTTAAAAATATTTATTTATTTGAGAGAGAGAGAGAGAGGGAGGGAGAGAGAGAGAGAGAGAAAGAAGTGCGAGAGGCAGAGAGGCACAGAGAGAGGGAGACATAGAATCCTCTGAAGCAGGCTCCAGGCTCTGAGCTGTCAGCTCAAAGCCAACTTGAGGCTTCAGCCCACGAACCATGAGATCATGACCTGATCCGAAGTCAGACACTTAACCAACTGAGCCACCCAGGCACCCCTTAAAAATCTTTTAGATGGCATCTTTTATATTAGATGCCTGACGTGAGTAGTCTGTGGATTTACAGGGAAAGTACAGTTCATTTCAGGGATACCCTTGGAACTTTCTTTAGGTTATAATAACTCCTTTTCTATGCTGCAAACAAACCTAGGCTAGGTTAAATCTTCTAACTCATGACATATTAGCACAGCTGGGTTAATATATCACTGTCTATCCTAGGCAAGTGGCTTTGACTGATGCAGGAAATGAGGAAGGAATAGAACTTAGGGCATTTGAAGAAAGGAAAAGCCATGAACCAGCAGACATCAGATTCCACAGTCTCTAGTAACCCCTGCCATTAACATTCCAAATGACCTCCCATATCTTTATTATAGGTATTGGAAGGTTCACTGACTTTGGAAACTTCTAGAAAATCTTGCCCATGAATTCTGAAGGTGGCTGGCATTTATACATCTGTTTCATATTGCAAACATGGCTTCTTTTCTAGCTTTTCTTATATTCATCATTCGAAATAAAACTACTGTTTCTGTTTTAATAACTGGATGACAGATGTGGGATTTTCTTCCAAGGCTGGTAACAAAAGAGTAGATCTTTTTGACTGCCCTCATGTTGAGATGGCAGCCCTACCCAATCCCCCTTGGAGATTAATTTGAACATACACAAATGAGTTGGCTGAGCAGTACAGGAAGTGGGGTTGTATCTGATACATTTCTTTCCCTCTGGGATGTCAGAAGAAGAAATTTCAGAAGATAACTCACTTGGAAATGGAACCACTATTCAAGAATTTGAGAGAAAAAACACCTTGCTTTTTACTATCAAAGAATGTTGATATCACATAAAAAATTAATGTGATCTTACTAGGTAAAAGTTAGCGATGGTAATTTCGCACCACAGATTGTTTAATTCTGATCAATGATCAGGATAAGGACAGGAGAGAAAGAAGAAGGCTCAGGGGAAAGTCTATACAACGAAGATAGGTACTTACTTCCATTCAGATTCAAAACTGCCATGATTACTTTGCTGTTTCTTGACCTTTCATGAAGCAGAATCCCCCATCTGATTGAAATAATCAAGCTCTGAATATTTAATACGTATAGATTTCAGATAGCAATCAGATTTATTGATATTCTAATTATGCTCCAGAAGAGATTGCATTTGAAGATATCCAGAAGGTAACATTCGAAGACCTACCGGTTTAAATGACAAGTGACACGTGGAAAGGAAAGAACCAGTCTAATGTTGAAATTGTGCACCTAGTTTATCAGAAGTAAGTAATCTCATGAGACAAGGTAATGAAAATTGTAGCACAGGAAATGGGTAGCATGAAACATTACCATTTTAAAGCGTTTTCATGGTTATGCATAGAACAAGACATGCATAGAAAAAGAAAAAGGGGGGAAAAAAAAGCCCTAGGCAGAGCAGATGGTTTGATGCACACTACCAGTGATTTGTATACACACAGTTTAAAATGACAGTCTTTATTGTTCCCTGCACATGACTTCTGATGACAGAAGCAAAGTCAACAGGCTTAAAAATATGCAGACGTGTTAATATAATTTTATAAGTGGAGATTGCACTTCATCTATTAAAAAAAACTCAAGGTCACTCCTTACCATATGTCTTAAAGATATTGGTTTTACTGATAGATGAAAAATACAATCTGGAAAGAGCTATGAGACAGCAGCCGCCGACTTCCAAAATAGACTCATGAAAGAAGGAAATACTGAGGGACATTTATCTTTGAAAAATACTGTGGCTACCACTAGAATGCATCAGCCCCAGCAAACCCATTTCAATTTGGAGTGTCAAAACCAAAAATATAAAATAAAATACAATTTAAAAAAAATTACAGAACAAAGCAAAAATACATACAGCACAAGATAGTTTGCAGAATAAGCATCTGTTTCTAAAAAAGATTATTCAATAGAAAATTTTGAGAGTGTTCAGGGGAAAATCTAGGTATAAAACTGACATAAGAACTTTTCTTAATAAGTACTGGGGAAAAAGTTAATCCAAGTCTGCCTATATGTTGAACACACTTTCTTTTTTGGAGGGAAAAATGAGGTAAAGTGAGGGATATAATGCTGGACATTAATATTAATATTAACTTTATATTAGCATTCCAAATAGGAATATAAAATGTATTCAGTAAAGATAACAGAAAACCCAAACTACATTTCTCTTTCGTATTGTGTTCAGTGAAAGGAAAGAACCAGAAAATTCTGGAATAAAAGAGAAAAGGATAAAAGAAAGCTGGGGAAGGAAAGAAAGGTAAGGAAGAGAAAAGCCAACAGATTTTTCACTTATGGATGAAGAGTGGACTGGTACTAAACCACAGAGAGGCTGATGTCATAGATGGTGCTGGAAGATCAAAAGGCAATATGTCCTTTGTCTGGTTACCAAACAGGGCCATGGGAAAATAAATGCCAGAATGTTTTCCTATTCTCATCCTGTGCATGTTCACAGAGAACAAGAATATCTACTTCTGTCTTAAATGTAAGAACTCCTGGGCTCTGCTGCAGCCTGCGAAACTGGAACAGATTTAAGCTTGGGGCCCCAGAACCAAGGTGATAATAGTGTATATGCAATCTGGATGTCTCACTCCTTCAGATAATGCTATCAAGATGGAACTTATGGATGGATTCTGGGGGTCCATGAGCCCCTTGACATTGCATGCAAATATTTGATTTGCATTCTTCATTTGCATTTTTCTGGAAGGAGAGAGTACACTTGCATCAGATTTTCACAAGGGCTCAATCAAAACAAAATGTTCAGAACCACTGTAAAATAAACTGAACTTGGTACATAAAGCAGGTGGGCGTAAGGTAAGAGCTACGCACAGACCATAATGCTAGATTTATTGACTACCTACGTGTGTTAGCCACTGTTACGATCCTATATTTTATTCTCCAGTTTAAAGATGATAAAACTGAGGTCTGGGGTAGATTAAAAAAAAAAATTAACTGTCACACAGGTGATTAACTCTTAAGGCTCTTGATTTAGTCTCCATTGTAATTGTTAGTGTCCCACAGGGCTCTGCCCTAAAGCCTGTCTCATTTTGTCCACTTCTTTGAGCATTTTTTCCTCTGAATTCAATTGCTATGTCCATGTTGTTAGTTACCAAATCTGTACCTTGAGGATACAACTTCCTCCTGAGCTCCAGGACAATAAATACATAAAATCGCATATGAAACTTCTCTTGTTATAAGACCTCAAAGTCTGTGTGTTTTTCATTCAAAATGAGATCATTTTCCACTAATATTCCCCTTCAAAGCATCTGGAACCAACACTATCAACCATCTAGTGGCACCAAGAGAAAAATTAAAAATAGAACTAAAAAAACAGAACTACATTTGATTCTTTATTGTCTGTTAACACATACATCCCAGACACTTGTCCTGTTCACTTGCCTTCCTAAATATTTCCAGAACGTATCACTTCTGTGTTCTCCCACTGCTTAGATCTACCCCTTTTTTCCATTTTATTGAGATATCAATAACATAACATTATAAAAGTTTGAGGTGTACGATGTATGATTTGATATGTGTATATAGTACAAAATGATTATCACAATAACCATAGTTAACACATCCGTTACCTTACACAGTTATATATTTTTTTCTTGTGGTGAGAACTTTTAAGGTCTACTCTCTTAGTAACTTTCAAATATACAATACAGTAGTACTAACTATAGTCATCATGCTGTGCACTACATGCTCAGAACTTACTTATCTTGTAACTGGAAGGTTGGACCTTTTTTTACCTCCTTCACTCAATTCTCCCTCACTGCCAACCTACCCCTTATGGCAACCAACAATCTGTTCCCTATATCTGTGAATTCAGTGTTTTAGATTCCATATACAATTAGGATCCTATAATATTTGTCTTTTTTTGTCTGGCATTTCACCTAGCATAATGTCCTCCAGATGCACCTAAGTTGTCGAAAATGGCAGGAGTTTCTTCTTTTTTAATGATTGAATAATACGTATATTTATAACATTTCCCACATTTTCTTTATCCATTTGTCCATCGGTAGACACTTACGTTGTTTCCATGTCTTGGCTATTGCAAATAATGCTGCAGTGAACATAAGAGTGTGGGTATCTTTTCAAGAGTGATTTCATTTCCTTAAGATATACACACAGAAGTGAAATTGCTGGATCATATGGTAATACTATTTCAACTTTGTGATTGTTGTAAGGCCCACCTTCACATCTCCATCCCAATCTAATCTCTAATTGTTAAGTCCCATAGATGCTCCTGTGATCCCTTTGAAAAAAGATTCCAGTGGACCTCCCATGTAGTGTCCCTCTATGCTGGGGGAGCTGGATGTCCACTGTAGACTCTCTTTTTCCCACTGGAGAATCCACAGACCCAAGGGGCCCTCTCAGTGCAGCTTTGTGCCAGCTGAGGAAAGGGACTATCCGGTTGGAGTGTAGCCATTCCTCTTACCCATCTAATGTGGTCCCTCCTGGTCCCCGCAGTGCAGAGAAGGGTGCTTCAGCCTCATCCTGGGTTCTGGAATTTTCACAATGGCGCCTTGTCTATGATAGTTGTTAGTTGGTCTTGTAAGAGGGCACTGAACTCAAGGATGTTCTATGTCACTACCCTGATGACCTACTTATATCTTTTATGCAAATTTGATCACATGATCTCCTCCATATCTATCTTTGGCTTGTTGAGCTTTCTGGAGATTCCCATTTCCTTCAGGATAGCATCCAAATGTCCTGCTTCCAAGGCCCTTCGTAATCTGGTTCCTGCTTCAGACTCATCTTTTGTAACTCCAAACTCCAGTCTCAGTGAACCATTTGCATCTTCCTGTTCAATCTCATACATTTGTTATTTCCTCTACCGGTAGCACTTACCCTGCTCCTTCCTCTGACTGAATCCTACAAATTCTTCGGATTCGGATTTAGTCAGATGCTCAGGGAAGATGTTTTGACCCCTCTGGAATAAGTTGGATATTCTTACAATGTGCTCGCATAATACTCCGTGTTTCCTCCACCACAGCACTTACATACAATGGTCTTATTCTCCCACTAGGCAGTAATATATTGAACAGCAAGGTCACATCTGTCTTGGTCACTCTTGTACTCCCAATGTTGAGCAGAGTGTCTGGCAAATGTTAGGTATCCATTAATCCTGTTGAATGAATAAATCTAACTCAGTCCTACGAATGGATCGCCTTTACACAAGCCTGACTGATGCTAACTTGTTTGGGATTGCCAGATAAAATACAGTTTGCCCCGTTAACTATGAATTTCAGATAAATAATGAAAAAAATTATGGTGTAAGTATGTCCTAAATATTGCATGGGACATACTTATACTAAAAATATACATGTTGTTTATCTGAAATTCAAACATAACTTGGTGACTGGTATTTTTATTTGTTAAATATGACTAGCCCATGAATTTTGGCATTTGCCTGCTCCTTTTTCAGGGGTTTTGCAGGTCTTTTTTTCCCCACACCAAAAATGCATCTCCCACAGGCTTCAGAGGTGGTCAAAATTATTTGCCAATAACTTTCAAAATGTACTACCTGAACTGCTGAGGCTCTTCCTCTGGCTGACCTCCAACTTTATTACTGACTTAGCTTCTGGGTTTTTCCTTACATAGCTCCTGTGCCCACTTATTTTCCCACTACTGGCCATGACCTAATGAATGCATCCTGATGACATGTTTTTCATTCACTCATGTCTACCATTATGCTACTAAGTCTATTGCCCTGGACTCTGCCTCTCCTATACTCCCCTTGGAAGATCACAGCTAAACTGACGAGAGCTCCCAGATTCCCTGTTACATTTGTGGGTAGTTCTAATTGTTAGGGAATTTTTGTATTAGACTGAAATTGTCTTCCCTGAAGCTTTGACCTATTTGAGTTTCAATACAGTTTCCTCCTTGAAAGTAGAGAGATATCTTATTCACTTTGGTATCTTCAACATCATTGACAGTGACTGGCATGTAGAAGGTTCTTATAAATATCTTCTGAATAAAAATGAATATTATTGCCTTTGGAACTATACTGTGTACGGTGAATCTCTTATCCATAGTTGGTTTTTCAAATATGGGAACAATGTTATACAGAGAGGTCTGCATCAATCTTGTCTGCCATAGGCTGGGTCTTCCCATTTCCTTAAATCATTTTGCATTTAAGAAGTGTGCCTGGCACAGAAGAAGCACTTGAAAAATATTTATCTGTTAAGAATTTATCCATATTTAACTTAAAATGGCAAATATTGATATGAAAACATAATGCTAAATATAGCTTCAAAGAAATAGACTTTACTGGAGAGTATAGGTGAACAAAAAATATTAATGGTCAAAGCGATCATTATATCCCCTAACAATGTATATCATGCTAACTGTTCCATGAAAAGGAGACTTAACTAAACATATATTGCCTAGATCTTTTGAAAATGCATGTGTGTGTACACATACCCCAAAATGCCCACAATATGAGATATTTTAATTTTGAAAACATTTCTCTAATTTTTGTGTTATGTTTTAAAAAATGAACAATGCTCCAGTCTTATTACTTGCCCACATGCAGTGTTCAGGTACAATTGGCCTCAACATTTAACATGTCAGGAGAGTATCCAGTATTTGTTTTTTATGAAACCCATTTTTTCCCATTTTCTATTGAAATAGTAAGCAAGACGAACGATTATACCATTCATTGTTTTTTTCCCAAAGAGATCTATAGAGGAATAAATAAAGAAGGAAGAGAAACCAATGATTCAATGCAATAATTGGAAGAAAAATCATGCTAGAAAGATGGTAAAGTGCACATCTAGGTGCTAGATACACCTTAATTAGGTTATTAAAAAGGGAAGTAATTATCAACATATCTTCAAAATTGCATACTATCCTTCAGCTCGCTTATTAAACTCAACAGCTATATTTGATCATTTATAGCCACTGGAAAAACTAAGATTTTTTATTACTAAATTATTATTTTGAACCAGAAAACTTTGAAGTAGAATGAGAAACTTAACACTTTCCTGCCTTTTATTTAGAACCCATGCCAGTTGCTAAGATGGCATATTGACATATTCTTTATTTAAATCTGACTTGAGGTTGTATAATAGTCTATTTCCTTTTTAAAAAAAATAATTTATTTTGAGAGAGAGAGAGGAGGAAGGGCAGAGAGAGAGAGAGAGAGAGAGAGAAAACAGCTTCCAGTGCTGTCACTGAGGAGCCCGACATGGGGCTCGATCCCACCAACTGTGAGATCATGACCTGAGCTGAAATCAGGAATCGGACCCTCAACTGACTGAGACACCTAGGTGCCCCATCATCTATCATTTTTATTGCCTTAGCAATATGAATGGGTTGGGAGGAGGAAGAATCTCATTCCTCATTAAGATTTTCACGTGGCCACACTACCAAACCATGACTAGAAACTTCGGGCATAATTAAATGGATGGAAAATAAACAGGATTCCTCGCAGCAAGATTCCCTAAAGGAAGCATGTATTCATCACATAAACAGGGGAAACTGCTGAAGAAATTTGGTTGCACCTTGCCGGTAGTCAAAGGGTTTGTTATTAAAGACAACAGTTTCTGAATAGAAAGCCCTGGTATAGAGTGTGAGCATGGGTGTAGATGGGTGGGTGGGTCTACTTACACAGAGAGGGAGAAGGCAAAAGGAGAGGGGGATTTCACCCACCGTCATGCTAGTATCAAACTATATAGGAGCTTAGCTCTGGGAGTAATAATGAGATTCTGCACCATATGAAGTCATTTCTATCTTAGTCTAAACATTTGCTATCACAAAGTGCCACAGACTGGGTGGCTTATAAACAAAAGAAATTTACTTCTCACACTTCTGCGGGCTGGGAAGTCCAAGATCAAGGTGTCGGCAGATTGGGCATCTGGTGAGAGCCCACTTCCTGGTTCATAAACAAGTAACTTCTCTGAAGTGTCCTCACCTGGTGGAAATAGGTAAGAGAGCTCCCCGGGGCCTCTTTCAGAAGGGCACTAATCAGCCCCCAAAGGCCCTGCCTCCCAACTCATCACATTGGGGTTAGGTTTTAACACATAAATTGTAGGAAAGCCATAAACACTTGCTTCATAACAGTCTTTTCCCCAGCAAACGCAACAGCCAACATGTGTCAGATTGTAGGGGAGGCTCTGTGTTCTGGCTACAGAGCATGTGTTTATCTTCCCTAAGGGACTCAACATCAGTCTCCTTGCCCCTGCCCTCTCTGTCACTCTCATATTGCCTCTGCCCCACTAGTAAGCCCTTTTCTTTTTCTTTTCTGTTTCTTATAAAATGCTTTCCCTTTGCTTTTTCTTATAAAATGCTTATAAGCTTTTTCTTATAAAATGCTTTCCCTTTCCCTTTTCTTATAAAATGCTTATTTACTTATTTTGAGAGAGAGAGAGAGAGAGCGAGTGTGCATGAGCAAGGAAGGGGCAGAGAGAGAGAGGAGAGAGAGAATCCTATGTGGAATTGATCTCACGAACCAGGGAATCATGACCAGGAAATCAAGAGTTGGATGCTTAACTGATTGAGCCACTCGGGTGCTCCTATCCTTTTTCTTAGATAGAAGATTTGAGAGGGCATCCCTGGAATAGATTATAATAGGTTGCCAGAGAAAATGGTTCTATTTTAAAAGAAAAACAAGATTCTGCTGGCTCTATGTTACTCCTTCTGACAAACTGATGCTTAGAAAGCAAATCTATGGCTCCTGCCACCGGCCAGAGTATCTGGAAGACAGTTGTGGGAGAAAACCCCTGTACTGAAGAATTTTCTTTTCTAAGGGTACAGTGTGTGAGGAGTGGTCAACTTCCCATAAAAAAAAGGAGATGAGGGTTCTGTGCCAGAACACTCTTGGGAAGACATACATTGCGGGCCCTGTTTGGCAGAAGATAAGCCATATGTCACAAATGATGGTGAGATTGAATTGCTTTCCTCTCACCTGACACTCTCCTGCGGTGTCAGAACCAGGAAGCCTGAGATACTTAGAGTTTTATTTATTTGAATTGTTGCATTTGTTCAAACTGTATCCCTAAACCCCTGACTGAGCTACTAAAAATAGTATGACTCCCGAGACAAATAATGAATAATACTCAACACAGCCATAGGAGAGGGAGGAGAATGCTTGCAGCTGAGATTTGGAAAAGAAGTATCAGTGAGGGAGAGAGATTCAAAATGACTGCCAAGACCTGAGATACAAGACACTCAGGTCCCGTCCAGTTGTCTTGTTCCGTCTGCTCCCACGGATAAAACAAAGGAGTTTCAGAAACACTCAAAGATATTGAAGACATCCTCTGAGAGTTGCCCTTGGGTAGTTCAAGAAAGAGCAATGTGAAATGATTCTTAAAACAAAAACATGATATCCAGGGGAGATGTACACGACCTTATTGATTAAACCACAATTTATTCTTGTAAATCAGAAACACATATTAATTGCAAAAGGTTTAGTTCTAATTTGAACAACTTGATAATGTCAGTGCCATAAATATACATACACAAAAGCTTACCCTGGGACCTAGTTTCACTCTTTTGGAGAAAGAGGAACAATCTAATCATACCCCAGCCTAGATTCTTCTTAGCACAGAGCCATGAAACAAAGCCCTTGCCTTTTCATCACATTGGGACAGCTGAAAAACTCTAGTTTTGTACCTTTTGTGTAATTCCAAGTTAAACTCTAAATAAAGAATAGGAACCATCATTAATCAGGCATACCTCAAATCAATTAAAATAGATGGGATTATTTTGGCAATTAGCATAAGATGTTAGATCCTTAACCTGAGGGTGCTTTGGTATCAATTCCTAAATTCTTCAACAGGGACTAATTCAGATGATACTTTATCAATTCAGACAATTTTTTTAATGTTTATTTTTGAGAGAGAGAGAGACAGAGTGCAAATGGGGGAGGGACAGAGAGAGAAGGAGACACAAAATCCGAAGCAGGCTCCAGGCTCCCGTGCGGGGCTCGAACCCACGGACGGGGAGATCATGACTTGAGCCAAAGTCGGACGCCCAACCAACCAAGCCACCCAGGCACCCCTCAGATGATTTTTGAAGTTAATGTGATTCAGATAATTTTGCAAGTTAAATAGTCTTCATAAAAAGTCAATTTAATTTTTATAGTTCAGAAAAGTACAGGAAAAAAGCACTCTTTTCTACCCAAGTGAACGACAATGACTTTGAGGGCGGTTGTCTTCAGACTTCAAAATGGAAAAGTAAGTGCCTCCCATGCCACCCCATAAATCAATTGTTATTTTATGCTTTAAAGCTTTCACCAAAACCCTACTGTGATTATTGTGGCAGCTATCTCAGAACATTCAATAAGGATTTATTAATTCATTTTTACATTGTATTAAGACATAATTTTGATATAATTGTAGGAACTCTGCCTTCAACTTCAAATGATACTCATGAATCACCTATCCAACACTATTATTATTATTATTACTATTTATAGACAGGGAGAGACCCACATTTCCCCAAACACTGAAGATTGATTTTTAAATCAATGATCTACTGGTAAGGAAGTGATGAATACTTCTCTCCAAGTATCAAGTGAGAGTTTCGGAGATCATCACGGAGCAATAAATAACTGACAGATTTTGATGGCCTCATCCAAATGTAGTCACCTCTACAATCTCATTTCAACAGTAGACTTAGGGGTACAAACAGGTTGAGAAGGCACTCTGTTGAAAGTTAATTTTGGGAGAAAAAAAAACTATTTTCTATATAGTCCAAGATGATCTTCTCATGAATTCTGGTAACAAGAGAAGGGCTAACTCTGACATAATCTAGAGCACTTGTCTAAAGTAATGATATAAATTCTATTTCATGGTGAATCCAGTGTGATTTTTTTTCCATTTAAAAAGAACCTAGCTCTCCCTAAATTGTGGCCCATGAGATAAGAGTTGTCTTGTTTCACTTAATCTCTAGACTATTTAAGATTTGGAGCCTGGCTCCAAACAATTATACCTGCTGTGGGACACAAGCACAGAATTAAAAGGCTAAAAGTTTATCAAAACGCCAGATATTCTGGTAAGGAGATGTGGATCTCTGGAGGATTCTCAGTGCCCCTGAGACACAACAGTGGCTTCTAGTGGATCTGCAGGAGAAGGAATAGGTTATTTTTTGCTTAGGCTGAAATACAAATCACAATAAAAGTTAGACTCTATGATCCATTGTGCCAAAATAGAGAGAGAGAAAGAAAGAAAGAAAGAAAGAAAGAAAGAAAGAAAGAAAGAAAGAGAAAGAAAGGAGGGAGGGAGAGAGAGAGAAGGAAGAAAAGAAAGAAGGAAGGAAAGGAGGAAGGAAGGACGGAGGGAGGGAGGGAGAAGAGAGAGAAAGAAATCAGATGGAGCAAATGTAAATTCTAGAATTAATTTCAGCAGCTCTTTAAAAGAGGCTAACCCAATTTTATTCTACAAACCTCTTAAGCACCTGAGCTGTATACTGTGGTAAGCTGAGAAGCAGACAGAGCAAGGGCATGAAAAGAATAATAACTTAATTCTATCAATATTTAACAAGTGGCACATCAGGGAGATGCTGTGGGAAACACCCTATGAGGGGCCTGAGCCCTGATGGGCCATGTAATGGTGTCCCTTTCACAGGAACACAGGAGGGGAACAGGTGCTGCCCACATGCCCCCTCTGGGAGCCAGCCTGCCCATCTGCAGTGAGGGAAGAAAAAGGAATGTCTGCAACTCTATGTAAAGATCTTTTGTTGAGAAATCATGCCTGCTGGTGTTGAAATTTTTTTTTTTAATATTAAAGAAAAGCTTGTTTCTCTGTAGTTCAAATCAAGCAGTAGGAAATTATAATTGCTTGCCATCAAGGACACCAGACTCTATCCAGGGGAGTGTGAATAGAAGTGAGGAGAACACCCTCTCTCTGCTGGAACTCCTAACGGGTTTCCCTGTGGGATTCAGCTACAGAGTGGGGACAAAACAATGCTGCATTTTCCAAAGCAGCTCCACCCCCCTTGAGGTCCCAGAAGCCTAGGAATCCTGAAGAATTGCAGTGGGGGTGGCAAACATGGTGAGGACTAGCTATGTGGAATATAGCATTGTGGTTAAAGGGGAATAAAGGGAGAGTATACGCCTTCTATGGTTTGCCTTTCATGTCCTGCAATTTCTGTATTATCAAGATTCAAAAGAATTCAAGGAGGGTCTCACCCACAGGCAGCACTTCCCATGATGAAGCGTCTTCTGGGATCAGGGATTTACAAAATTCAGTCCTTGTCCTTAAGGCTCTTCCTTTCAGGGACAAAGTCAATAAACATCTAACAGTAAGGCTGAGAGATACATAAGAGCTGAAAATCTAGTAATTAATAATAGTCATATTTGATCACTGTTAAGAAAAGGAAAAAAGGAAAAGAAGTACACCATGTTATTAGAAGAAAAAGAAAAGAGAAATTATTTCGAAGACGTTCGAAGGATGATCAATGATCACCGGATACTGAAATTAAGTTTTTTTTTTTGGTCAATACTTACATATTACCAAGAGAAGTGCAAAAACTAGGAATGAAGCTCTAAGAGGGAAATAAAAACAATATAAACTAGTCGGGTTATTTTCTAGCTACATCTTAGTGAATAACTGAGTAAGCTTTGTTCGCTCATCTGTAAGCCCAACATATGATGGAAAACAAGCTGGAAATAACCATTTCCTTCCTATTTGATGGAGAATCTTATGAGGATGTATGAATTGATCCCAACACGATGTTTTGAGCTCTTCAGCAGAGAAAAGAGACGAATTGTATTATTGTAAACAAGGTGCTTAAGGAGGCACTAACACACACAGAATGCTATATTACACTGGTCTGTGCATCTGAGATGGGAAAAGACATTACTCTGATGTACCCTGTTTCACATGAACAAGTT
The DNA here is from genome assembly GCF_018350195.1 of Panthera tigris. NCBI lineage: Eukaryota > Metazoa > Chordata > Mammalia > Carnivora > Felidae > Panthera > Panthera tigris. Next base: position 131,171,357 of record NC_056664.1, read on the forward strand.
GGCATTATGTGAGATTCTAGAATCTTTAGAAGTTTAAAATACGCTTTATAGAAATCATAATACTTAAAGGCCGTTCTCTTAATTTCAATAGACAAAACGATGAGAAGATATTACACTATGAGAAGACATTAGGTTAGGTGCTGGAGGTATAACAATAATGAAGATATTTCTTATCCTCAAGGAGCCGACAGAAATGAGGTAAAGTCACAAGCTAGTTAATGCAGTCAGGTTATATAGTAGACATAGGTACAGTGGATATAACAACAGGGAAGAAAAAGCAACTAAAACCATCAAAGGGTTCAGAAAAGAGTTGACCAAGAAGGCATTATTGGAACTGGATCACACAGACAGATTTGCAGTTAAGGTGACAGAGCAAGGGCAGATCAAGCATATGAAAGGACGTGTAAAGGTTCAGATCTATCAAAGAAGACACATAATGGTAAAATGCTCTTTGTGGCTGGAGCTGAGGTGGGGGTGAGTCGGGTAGTGGTAGCTAAATAAGAGCTCACTGTTCTTATTGCATAATACCTTGTCTTTTATTTACATTATTTTTTTTCAGGGCTGCCAACTCATCTTTTTTTTCTGAAAAAGATCTGTATATGGACTCCTTTAAGCCGCGATTCCTCAATCATGCCATTTGTAGTAATGTGGATGGGACTGAAGGGTATTATGATAAGTGAAATAAGCCAGTCAGAGAAAGGCAGATATCCTATGTGTTCACTATCATATGTGGCTCTTGAGAGACTTAACAGAAGACCATGGGGGAAGGGGAGGGGGAAAAATAGTTACAAGCAGAGAGGGAGGGAGGCAAACCGTAAGAGACTCTTAAACACAGAGAACCAACTGAAGGTGGATGGAGGGTGGGGCAGAGCAGAAAGTGGGTGATGGGCATTGAGGAGGGCACTTGTTGGGATGAGCGGTGGGTATTGTATATAAGCCAATTTGACAATAAATTACATTAAAAAAAAAAAACCCACAATTCCTCAACTGCTCTAGCTTTCTGCTGGATTGAAATGGTGTCCTACGAAGTTCACTATCTAAGGATCAACGTACATGTAGTTATTTTCTCTGTACATAGTTCACCTGACTTCATAGTTTATCCACATGCTAACTTTGAGGTGATTAATTTGACACAGAGCCACAAACCACCGAATGCTGAGTCCTTGTCCTACCTCCCGGAGGCCTTGTAACTGTCTATTTCCGGCTCTCTGTTTAACAGTTTAGCAAATATGGAAAACTAGTCACAATGAAGAGACAGGGTACTTAATCTTCAGTCTTGAAAGTTTACACTTAATCTGGATAGAACAGAACGTCAATGAGGTCACAGGGAGCTGGGCTTCCCTGCTCTCGAGCCACAAAGGGCACACACATCTAGTATTAGCTGGCCCACAAACACAAACCCTTTGTCAAAAGGACTCTATATCAACACACTTGGAAATTAAATTATAGAATTCCAGGACTGAAGATAATTCAGTAAATATTTACTGAGTGCATAATTTTTTCTGGGCACTGCGGTAGGAGACAGAGATACAGCAGTGAGCAAAACGGCGTCCCAGCCTTCGCAGGCTTACCTTTTAGATGGAAGAGATGGGCCAGATGTACATACAGACATGCATGTGTCACACAGGGAAGGGGAACAGAGAGTGACATTGATACCAGTGCTGTTGTATGCTGAACATCAGAGAAGCCCTCCGCAGTCAGGTGATAGGCCAAGTCCCAAGAACTAGGGTCTTGTGTGGTGAGCTGTTTAGGGTGTTTGGGCAATAGCAAGGAGGCTGGTGTGGCCACAGCCAAGTCAGAGAGGGCAGGGCGCTAGTGAAGGAATCAGAGCAATAGCAGGGCCCAGACCATAGAGAGCCTTGTAGGTTTGGTTACAGACTCTGGATTTTGCTCACAGTGAGTTGAGACCATCGGAGGGTTATGTGCAGAGAAAAGGTGTGGTCTGAGTTATGTTTTAAGATGATCACTCTGGGGGTGCCTGGACGGCTCAGTCGGTTGAGCATCCGACTCTTGATTTGGGCTCAGGTCATGATCCCACGGTTGTGAGATCGAGCCCCTTGAGCCCCACATCAGGCTCTACCTGCTTGGGATTCTCTTTTTCCCTCCCTTCTGCCCCTCTCCTCCACTTGCATTCTCTCTCAAAAGAAATAAATAAACATTTTAAAAAAAATGATCACTCTGGCTGATGTGGACAGAAGAGACTATAGGGGTGCAGAGTGGAAGCCTCAGCTCCTGCACAACCTGGGGAGAGGTGGGTGGCATTGTCTCTAGTGGTAACAGCTGTGATATGTAGGAGATGAAAGGTGACTTGATTGTCGATCTGTTTTTTTAATTTCTTTTAATGTTTATTTTTGAGAGAGAGAGAGAGAATAAGAGAACGAGTGGGGGATGGGCAGAGAGAGAGAGAGGGAGACACAGAATCCAAAGGAGGCTCCAGGCTCTGTGCTGTGCCCAACACGGGGCTTGAACTCACGAACCATAAGATCACGACCTGAACCAAAGTCAGATGCTTAACCGACTCAGCCACCCAGGTGCCCTGATTGTCAATCTGCTTTAAAGTCTTCAGGACCTGAGCGCAGGACTTTTGTCTGCTTTATTCTCTCTGTATCTACAGCTTTTAGATTAGTACCAGACACACAGTGGTCCATTTGAAATATTTTAAAAACACTGAGTGAAAGTAACGGCTGGTGGATTAGATGGGGAGCGAGAGAAAGAACAGATCAAGGATGGCTCCAAGATTGGGGGGCCTGAACAATAGGAAAGTGGGGATGACACTTGTTGAGATGGTGAAAACATTGAGAGAACATGCTGTGGGTTGGGGATTGAGAATCTGCTTTAGGCTGTGGTAAGCAGGTATAAAAGTCTGAAATTCAGAGCACAGATCAGAGGTGGACACTTTGGGAACACCCACATCTCACAGTCTTGAGGATGATGGAGAATCACAGAGAGAGTCCAAGAGAGAGCAGCCAAAGAAGAAGGAGGAGAAGCAGGGGGAAACCAAGAGGTTGTGTGGATAATGGGGCTCCTCCCCTATGGAAATGCAGCCAAGGGGGCCAGTGAGGAATGCTCAGGGCTGACTCTGCACTAGTCCTGGGGAGATTACTGTTATCCCTACAATGGAGAAAAGGAAGAATTGAGTATAGACAACTTCTGTCATTTGGGAGTTGGCGGGGTGGGGGGACGGGGAGGAAGAAGCAAGGTTGTAGCTGTAGGAGAATGTGGGGTCAAGGGAATGGTCCAGTCATGAGGAAACACCTGGTGATCTAAGAATGAGCTAGATAAATTCAAGGTCATCTGGCAATGCAATAATTCACGAGCAATAGAAACATTGAAATAATAGTCCTTTGAATCTCATAATCCTTCTTTACTTTCTTATGTTCTTACTGAAACTAAACGGACTTCAAATATATCTGATGACTGGATTCTTCCAGCAATGCGTCTGATTCTGAAGAGTGTTCTTGCCTGTGCAACACCTTCTGTCTCCTTCCTCCCTCTTCCTCTTCATTAATATGTAGGTCAGAACTGAATGATCCAGGTGAGTGCATTTAATGATGCATTTGATGATGACATTGATCACCAGTCTTGCGCTCATTCCTGTTTAGCACCAGCGCATCTTTGGATTGGCTGCCTCTTTTGCTGGGAAGCGACCTGTCCTCTGGACCTCCACCTCCAAGCCCTTTCCCTCAAAGAGGCAGAGAGGCATTTCTTTGTTGCTACTACTTGACAGAAAGAAACCTCATAATTATCAGCCAGAATCAAAAGGTGGTGGTGGCTAAATTGTTACACAGTTTTACAGAATCTAGTATGAAGGATGAATTATTTAAAGCCAAGAAAATTGCTATGAAAATTTCAAAAGTCATGCTATTATTATTTCTGAAACACTGTCAGCAGAGATACCTAAGCATATTAATTGGAATGGCTCTACAAAATAAACTTATCATGCAAAAAAAAAGCAATAAACCTTAGGATATTTGGAAAATTAGAATCTAATGAGAGAGCATCTTCGATTTAATTTATTTCACTGAAGCTTACCTTGTACAAGGCACTATGAAGTCTTGTTGAATAAGAAATAGCTCCATCATTAAAAAAGGAAAGACCAAAATCAAGTATCAAGTTATAATTATAGCAACCTGCAACACACATACAGCCCCCAAATTCCTCTCCAAACACATCAAGCATTTTCATATTTAGTCTTTCTGCATAGTTATTCCAACTCCCTAAGGCATCCTTCTTCCAGTTCTCTGCCTTTGAAATCATCACCCTTCAAGATCAGCTTCCTGGGGACTTGTGGGTCTTTATAATAAGAATTAACCCCTTCCTCCCCATTTTGCAACTGGACCATTTTCTTGCCAATATATCTATGTCTGCTCAGTCCTTTCCTCCCCACTTTGCAAATGGACCATTTGCCTACTAATATGTATATGTCTCTTCAGTCCATCAGACTGTGACCACTTTGAAGACAGGACTTATTTTTTATTATTTCTAAGTGCCTTTCCCTCAGCATCTAGACTAGTGCCTTGACCATAATAAGAATATGATAAATTTTTGTGGAAGATAAATTATTTCATAGATCATCACCCTGAGAAAGCTCACTCAAAGACAAAAAGCCAACATACTTGCTGGAGTCTTGATAAAATTGGCTAGAATTTATTGGACTTAGTCTATGCCAGAAACTGTGTGTGTGTGTGTGTGTGTGTGTGTGTATGTCTAATACATTACGGCTAATCCTCACTTTAGTCCTTATCTCTTTGAAATATATTTTATTAAGCCTCATTTAAAGATGAGAAAACTGAAGGTCATAAAGGTTACCTAGAGTGATCAAGACAGCATGCTTGCAAGGGGCAGGTCTGAATCTAGTCTGGGTCTAAAACTAGACTTGAATCTAGTTTTGTCTGACTCAAAGTCTGGGCTTTTATCTACTACTCAAGCTGTCCCCGCTTCACCCCACAGCCATCGGCACCCCCCGCCCCATCATTCTGACAGACAGGAGGAGCTGGTCAATTACTGAAAACTCCCCTGTGCCAGGCATCACACAATTGCATGTGTTTCATTTCATTAGATGCTCACAAAACTTCTGTGGGAATGACTTAAAGAGGCTTAGAGAATGTAAGTACGTTTCCCAAGATAGCATGGCTAGACGCGGCAGAACTGAGATCTCTGCCCTGGGCTCTGCCCCTAACGAGGACACTGTGATAAACCTTTTAGACACTAAAAGAGTTATGCCAGACTCCCCATTGCTCAGCAAGCCCCCTTTGCTTTCCTAGATTATTTTTACTGCTCCTGATGCCACTTCCTGTGCTCTTTTCCCACTTTGCACTTCTTAGAAAAGCATGTTTTTCGGATCCTATGTCTGTAAGCTGTAGCTCCTTCATCGCTGACTCCTTTTCAGTAGCCCCGGGGTTTCCCTTCTCTGGATGCAGCGGGAGCCTGTCTTCCAGTGACTTCCCAGGCACGCACGGATGAACCTCTGGGGGATTCAGCCCAGAGGAGGCTGTCCCTCCTGCACTGCACACCTTCACCCCTCCCTACCCAAGTCACAAAGACACTGAAACTTCCTCCCTGAGCTCTTTCCCATGATGCTCCACCTCTCTTTACACTACTCCCTGCCCATAGATCTCTCCAATTTTTACTCTTGCCAAGGTTTTATCAAAGCGAGTTTACAGAAGCTGTCCCTCCCACTGTCAGTTTTTCCCTGCAGGGAGCACCTGGGGAGATTGGGTGGGGGTGAGTCTGAGTGAGGAATTCTTGCCCTCCACCAACACAAGGTCCTGCTTAGAGCTGCCAACAGTGACCCATGCAGAAAGAGCCAAATGCAGAAAGTGAGGACTAATTTTAATGCCCAAGATCAGGAAAAGAGGTGGGATTTCAAACAAGAGGCAGGCAGGACCTGCCCAGAGGGTAAAGTGAGCCTGACATGGTGAGATAATAGTGGCACAGGAAAAGGAATGAGTCACTCTTTGCTAGTTGTGAAGGCAGGTGACCTAAGGAACACAGCAATATGGGTAAAGGGTAAGAGAGAAGTGAACGGATTCATACTGAAAAGAGCACGGAGGACCTAGATGCTCCTGTGTGGGAAAATAGCCTTGCACCCTCTCTGGTTTTCAAACAAGGAACCTAAAACACGTTTTACTCAATAACAATCCCCAGGATCCCAAGTGAGAGTTTAAAGTGCACGGCCCGTCTGGTACACTTGAGGTAGTGTGCCGTCATGTAATTGACCACATTGTTAAATTACGCATTGACAGATAGTCACCCTTAGCTAATGAATCGCCACAGTTTTGAAATCTTTCTCAAGCTGCAAACTGAGTGAAATATTTAAATATCAGGACATAGTCAACACGAAAGGCAAGACGAGTTTGTTCCAAGTGACCGCAGTTCAACCCTTGGGTAAATGAACTGTCCGCTGAGCTTCCAGCAGGTCACACTTTCTAGAAATTATAGTGTCTGTCATCTATACGCGAGATCCCTTCTTTTAACCTATTCTTGCTCATTTACTTTTCTTATACTTCAAAGATATAGAGTTTGAGCTTTTTTTTTTTTTTAATTTTTAATGCTTTTCTGTGATGCTCAATGGGATTCATTTGAATCAACAAACAGAACAGCTGTGATGTGCTGGGTGTTAGTGTCTCTGGCAACTGTTCAGACAACACCTGCCTGCAGGTTTGGGGATTAGCATTTTTTCACAATTCTTCCCTTTCACAGCTCAGACTATCATGCTTTCCTTTCTTTTTGATCTGCTCAGGAGTGCTGTCTATTTCAGCTCCTTTTCTCTGCAGTGAGTCAGAAATGGAATTCAACATTCTCGTTGTTCCCTTGCGTCCTATCATTCCTTCCTTTCTTCTGCAGTATCTCCACTGCTTGCCTGAGACTCCTGCGGGTGAAGTGCCTCCCTCTGAACCGCTGGAAACCTTTCTATCAGCACTTAATTACCGCCAATGTAATTTTACGTTAATTTGCCTCTTTCATCCACTAGACTCGGAGTCTCCTGAGAGCAGGAACTGGACCTTTTATGTATGTATCCTCTATAGCTACAACAGTGCCTGTCGTACAGAAGGTATTCAATAGACTTATGACTATTTATGAGTCCAGAGTGAGAGGTTTTAGAATGAGTTGTCTCCCTGCCATTTACTCACCTGAAATGGACAGAGCATTTCACCTTTTCCAACTTGTTTCCTTGTGTTAAATATAACAATACCATTCTCTTCTAATTATCGTATGAATGGAGATGAAGCCACGTAATGTGTTTTATAGATTGCAAAGTATATACGCATAGCATAAGTTACTGTGTTAACTCAAAGGTTTGGGGTCGACAATTAGAGGGAGGGTGTTTCAAACCAGTGGTTCTCAACCTTGAGTGATTTTGCCCTCTGGAGGACATTTGGCAATGTCTGGAGGCATATCCGGTCATCACATCTGGGTGGTGAGGGGTCTTGGTTACTGGCATCTTGTGGATAATGACCAGGAATGCTAAAAGCCCCCTACAACAAAGAATTCTCCACCTCAAATTGTCAATAAACCAAGGTTCAACACTGGTCCAAGCTTAAGCACATATAATGGGCAAAACACTTCCCGTAATATATTTGCCACTAGACAATTGTCTCAGTTTTAGCGTTTTATACTTCAATAGGGATCATTATATAATGCACTTATAACTATTGAAATAACTCCTTGTCTTTCACAATATAAATGTGTTTGCTTATTCTCTGTGTAATCTAGAAACAGTAATCTAACATATGGGAGAAATTTCTGGTGTCTTCTCCTTCCAGCCATATGGTAGACTTCTACTTTTCTAACCCTGTGGATGTAGACAGGCTTTCATGACTAGCACTCACCAATGCCCTGTAAACAGAAGATACGTGTGTCACTTCAGGGTTAAGCATTTAATAGCTGGTGCAAGACTGTTCAGTCTTCTCTTGCTCTGGTGTAGCGATTTCAGATGCAGAAGTTTATATGGCGATGACACCACCACATGGAAGCAGCATGGATCCCAATCATCATGTGGTGGGCAGCTGCCTAGAGCCTCGCCCAGATCCACATAGGATTCCACATGAGCAAAAAATAAACGTGTTCTAGGTTAAGACACGGCAGTTTGAGGGTTTTTGTTAATAAAGTTTAACTTAGACTTACTTGACCACCACACTAATGAAAGTAAAAACAGTATTGGTTGCATTGACATTTCATATTTAACCCGAACAATTCCTAAGATGGAATCAATAAATACGTTAATGTAGAATTGGTGGGAGATGGGAAAAGGAAATGATTGACCCAGTATCTTGCTTTTCAGAGTATCTCTATGTAATTATGACAACTATGCTGGGTCTGGCCTCACGGTTTTGTTTTCAAAGGGCCAGAGTCTGGAAATTTTGACTAAGTCATTTTGTTGATAGATCATCCTTCAACCACTAACACGTATTTAATTAATATGTAGCAAATCTTGAAACCTTCTTGATATTCTAATTGACTCAAAATGCCATAACCATATACATTGGACAACACATTACTGACTGAGACTTCATGGCCTTTGCTTCAAGGAAACTCCTAGGCAAATTAGTCTTGAATTCCAGGACTTTTTCTGTCAATTCAGCCGGATTGAATTTGCAAAGCTTGCCCTCTTGAGGCCAAACAGTTCCAATCGACAAATTATTATACCTGGATGATAGCAAATAGTCTACTTGCTCTTGAAGCTACTAACTGCTGAGTTCTGGAATAGGCAGCAATGCAGAGTGAAGAGTATGGACTCTGGAACCAGTTGTCCGGCTTTGTGTCTGGGACCTACCACCTCTTATCTGTGACATCTGAGGCCCATTCCTTCATCTGTAAAATACGAATAGTAAAAGTACCCATATTATGGAGATGTTCAGTTAAAGGTGTTGATAGATGTATAGGACTCAAAATAATATTTACTACAGAGCAAGTGTTCAAATAAAGTACATTTACATTGTCTGTAGTGACTCTGAACTAGTATCTGCACACAATTTCCTCAGAGTGTTACATACATGAACTAAACAAGAAGTTACTATTCTTTGAGGGGCACCAACTGAACATTTCAAAATATATTCAAAACAGATACATTCAACAGTTTAGAAATATGACATAATCTATGTTGAAATGTCCTATCTCCAACAAGATCTCCATCAAACCATGAAGACAATCCCACGAAGACATTTGGGTTTTGTTTGAAACATTAAGATTTGTAAATGTATCTTCACAAATGATGTTCTTAAATGGCTCTGAGAAAAGAGGTATTTGTTAAGTGTTCTTTCTCTCTTTTTTATTTCCTTTTAACGTTTCCGGGCAATCAAATCAACATTGCAATGACTAGTTTAGACATGAAAATCGTACTGCAGATAAAAAAAGCAGATAAATTTACTTTAAAAAATGGCCTTTGGTGGATTCAAAGAGGATTTTCAATTCAATATAGGAATTAGTCATAAAATTGATTACTGTACATTTTCTGGAAGATGGTGTCAATTGGCTCCGTGAAGAAATAGTTAAAAGTATATCCTGCTCCCACACAATAGTGGGACCTCCACACTAAGTCTGCCACACAAAATACAATCTCCTACAAACTAAGATGTTATCATTGTATTTGGCTCTTTGATCTCATGAATATTAGATTATCCTGCACAATGTGAAAACAGAAGGCCATGAAGAGAATTGTCAAAATTGGCTAGAATTTCATTTATGTTTTGCCAAGCTGTTCTGCATCAACTGTTGAAAATTATATAAAAATGAAACATGGAATTAAAATTATAATGGTTAAGTAGGAATACATAACCTATGGAAAAATATTGGGAAATTTAATTGTCTGATACTTTAAAAATTAATACATTTTTAATTACTTAAGATTATATTAATAATGGGGCACTTTGTGCTTTTGATCTCAATCATATCATGTTACTATAGACACTTAAGAAAAATGAGAGGCTGATAATTTAATCAGAAAGACACACAGAAAATCCACTTCGACATGTATAGCAAAGGACTTGCCAGGGACCACAGTACGAGCTACTCAATAGCCACTTAAAGCATGATTGATTTTTAGCATATTTTATGCATTGATAAAATGAACTGCATATTTATGAATATTATCTATATATCACTTTGTGAGGACAGCAGGGCATATATTTGAGCTCCATTTAGAGCTGCAAAAACGGAGACTGGAGAGTTGATGATCTCCTGAGGTCACATAAGAAACGGCAGAGGCAGAAATTGACCTAACCGTGCTAGATATGCTCTTTATCTATTCAAAGATCACAGAGTTAGTCAATGGAAGAAACTAGGATGTGAGCTCAGATCTTTGATTAGAGTCTAGTGCTCAATCGATATTCATTCATCAAATTTTTAATGAGTACCTGCTACATAGATATTGAATGTTGATGTTCTTAGAGTGACCAAGCCCAAGTCCCTGATTAGACTTTATAATGCAGAATGAGACACAAAGTACTAAATGTACATTATAATGCAGTGCCAAAGTGAGTGGGGTAACACAGGATGCTATTGCAGAGGAAATAAGGGGCTTCCTTCCTAGACTGGGAGAAGGGAAAAGAGGAAGTGTGGTTTAAGTTGAAAGCTGAAGGCTGTTAGGAACGAGACAAAGGAAGGGAGACGAAGGGGAAGGGGAATTCAGAGTAAGTGCCCCAAGAAAAAAGAGAACATGTCATCTTAGGAAAAAAGGATGGATTTCAGCAATGACTAAAAGAGACAGTATGAGTGGAAGTCGAGATGTTGAGAAGCAACAAATGTCATCTTACAAACTGAACTTCGTGTGGAAACACTCATGATTTTTTTAAATGTTTTATTTTTGAGACAGAGGGAGACAGAGCGTGAGCAGGAGAGGGGCAGAGAGAGAGCGAGACACAGAATCCGAAGCAGGCGCCAGGCTCCGAGCTGTCAGCACACAGCCGGACTTGGGGATTGAACTCACAAACCGCGACATCATGACCTGAGCTGAAGTCGGACACTCAACCGACTGAGCCACCCAGGCGCCCCAGAAACACTCATGATTTTTAAACAGGGTTGAGACACAATTTAGTTTGAATTCTGGTTAAACATGGCATATTGAATGCATGTATTTACCTCCATTTGCTCCTAAAAGTCCAGTAACATGACAACAGATGAATTTAAAAGCTAAGTGGTGCCTGGGTGGCTCAGTCAGTTAAGCATGTGACTTTGGCTCAGGTCATGATCTCATGGTTCCTTAGTTTGAGCCCTGTGTCAGGCTCTGTGATGACAGCTCAGAGTCTAGAGCCTGCTTTGGATTCTGCATCTCCCTCTATCTCTCTGCTCCTCTCCTACTCACGCTCTGTCTCCCTGTCTCAAAGGTAAACAAACATTAAAAAAAAAAAAGTTAAAAAAACCCAAATCAAATAGACTGAAAAAGGAGACAAGAGGAAATGAGAAATGGCTACAAATATTTTGAAAATGGAAAGCATACCAGAAGTGGTAATTGACATAGCAGAGCTGAGAATGCAGAAATCTAGGCACTTGTAAGAGAGATGCTTATGAGAAACTATGCAATGTAGAAGGTAGACCTGGAAAGACTTAGGAGCCTGCAGGTAAAGATTCTTTTGAGGGCAATGAGGTAAACTCTGAGCAGTTTAAAGTTAGTTTAATATCACTTCAAAGTTCAGTTACTTGATGAGATCCTCTCTGCAAGTCTGTACAACATGTTACCATTCACCTGCCTATAGAATCCATAGGGTTTGCTATCAGGAGGAATTACATGGAAGGGGATACCAAGCATGGTGTAATGAAGGGCAAAGTGACGAGGTGGGTGGGGAACATCTGCAGGCTGAACATGGAGACTTCTGTGCTCTCTAACTAGCAATGAGGCTTATAGCTCTCAGAAAGGAGACTGAGAAATTATTTTCTGGAAAATGTGAGCAACCAAAGAGAAAAGCACTGCAGACGCTGAGTTGGAGAGGGTCAACAAAGTAGTAGCTGGGTCTCCCATCCAATCATCCAATGGTGAAACTCACCAGTCAATAATCCCTATTCATGCTCAAAGAATTCCACTAATGATGGTGTCTCACTCTTGAATCAATGAAATATCAGGAGACATTGAAATATAGCCTCCAGTATGTAAGCCAGAGACATAATAAAGATTAAAAACACTCCAAGAGAAATGTAGAAAATTTAGAAAAAATTTGGGAGAAAAATAGAGAAAAAAAAAGATCAATTTTTCAGGCAGGTATGAGAAAATATTTTTTTGTTTAAAATAAAATGGTGCTATTAGAAAAAAAAATGGTGCTATTAGAAAAAAAATGGTGCTATTTAGAAAAAATTTGGGAGAAAAATAGAGAAAAAAAGATCAATTTTTCAGGCAGGTATGAGAAAATATTTTTTTGTTTAAAATAAAATGGTGCTATTAGAAAAAAAATGGTGCTATTGGAAAAAAAGAATAAAGAACCAGAAGAATTCTTGGAGGTAACATATATAATTGCAAAAAAATCAATAGGAAATCATTGAGGAAGAATAACCTCACTAAAAAATGAAATATAAGTGTGAGAAGTTGGATTATTTTTTAGAAAATATCTCCTCCTTTCCCCCACAGAGTAGAGGATATTCTCCCACTCTACTGATGTTGAGTTAGAACCACAAGGCCGAAAGATGTACGTAGAAGTGACAGTGTGCTGTTTCTAAACGAAAGTCTTAAGTGGCACACGAGTTTCTATTTGGCTTCTTGAACATCTGCCTGTTGAGAAGCCACTGGTCCAAGGAAGATGAGAAATACACATGGCAAATAACCCTGATCTGCCAAGCCCAAGTGACTCTAGCCAAACCTTGCAGAGCCCCAGTCAACTAGAGACCAGTGAGCAATAAACAAACAAACAAACAAACAAATAAATGCTTTTTTGTGACACTGAGCTCTAGAGAATTTTATTACACAGCATTATTGCAGTAATAACGAAAATAATATAAGACAAAAATATAAAAGTCAAAACAAACAAACAGGACTCAATCCAAGAGTTTAAACAGCCAGATAATAGATATTTCACAAAGAGAGAACCAAAAACATTTTAGGGGAGAACATAGGAAAGAAACAATACATGAAAAATTCCCAGGATTGAATGACATAAATTTCTATATTCAAAGAGCTCAGTGGGGATGCCTGGCTGGCTCAATCGGTTAAGCGTGGGACTTGGGCTCAGGTCATGATCTCACGGTTTGTGAGTTCAAGCTCTGCATCAGGCTCTGCTCTGACAGCTGAGAGCCTGGAATCTGCATTAGATTCTGTGCTCCCTCTCTCTGCCCCTCCCCCATTTGCACTCTGTCTCTGTCTCTCTCAAAAATAAATAATAAACATTTAAATTTTTTTAAAAAATAAAATAAAAGAGCCCAATGAATACAAACAGATCTACACCAAGGAAGATCTGATGAAATTTCAGAATATCATGGATAAAGAGAAGGATTAAAACTTCCAGACAAAATAAATAGGCTACATATGAAAAACAGTCAACCACAATGGAATTGGTCTTAATAAGGTAATACTGAAAGCAAAAACTCAATAAACAAATGCTTTTGAAATTAAAATTGAGAAGGTAAAGATTCTAAGCTAGAATCATGGAACTATTCAAACATTAAATCAAATATGAGGGTAAAGTAATAGTATTTTCAGTCATGTAAGCACTCAAAATTATTTACTTTCAAAACCTTTTTTCCAGAAAGTTATTAAAGAATATGAGAATAAGATGAGGTAGACTTGAGATCAAAGAAGTGAGAGCTCCAACATATTAGAAGAAAAAAATTCAGAATTATGGCAAGAGAAAGTTCTAGAACAACAGCTGTGCAGCCAGCCCAAGATTTCAGTCCCAATTAGAGAAAGACAATGAAAGGCTTTAGGAGGAATATCTTCATGGAAAATAATACAGCCAACAGCCTAATAGTTTACCTAACATACTTGACAATCTTACTAGAGATTTTATAGGTCTTTTTGAGAGCTTGGAGGACATAAAGCAGAAACATAAGGCAGAAAAAGTGAAATGAGACATTACTTTTATAGTAAAACACAAGATCCCTTTGAAGGATTGAAGTTTCCATAAAGTACCTTTGTACGCATACAGTATTTTTTTACTGCATGTTTGAATTATATGTACTGCATGCCTTTGTTTGGATTTCCTCAGAAGCTGGCTCAAAGATAATGTTTCAAATGTAAGTAGCTTATTTGGGAAGTAAAGGAAACACTGGGAGGAGAAAGGGGAGGTGAGAGGAAGGAAAAGAAGCTCACAAAGTAAGAGGGAAACCAAAGGCAACTGCAAATTGTTCTCCGTACCCATAAAAATAATTTTGAAACCTAGTTTTTTCACTCAACCTTGTATTTTTAAGCTATCTCTACATATCCATGTAGTATTTCGCTTACCTTTATCTCCTGTATGTTAACCCACTATCTAAATAAATCATAGCTGGGGTGCCTGAGTGGCTCAGTGTGTTGATCACCCAACTCTTGGTTTTAGCTCAGGTCATGATCTCATGGTTCCTGAGTTGGAGCCCTGCTGTCAGTGCAGAGCCTGCTTGGGATTCACTCTCTCCCTCTCTCGCTTCCTCTCTCTCTTTCAAAATAAATAAACTTTAAAAATGTTACAAAAAATTAATAAATCATAGCTTATTTACTCATTCTTTTTGTTCCTGCCTTTCCCGATTACACTGAATGATGCAATATTTTTGCCCATGACTCCTTGTGAATATTTGTAAAAGATTGGGTTTTGTTTTATGTTTTTAGCACTGATGTTGGGTTATTAGGTGTGATAGGTTAATTTTTTATGTATGTATGTATGTACTTAGGTAGGTAGGTAGGCTTCACACCCAGCGCAGAGCCCAACACGGGACTTGAACTCAAGATCCTGAGATCAAGAGTCAGATGCCCAACTGACTGATCCACCAGGCACCCTATAGGTGTGATGGCTAATTTTATGAGTCAGCTCGTCTAGGATACGATACCCGGATATCCGGATGCTGCTGTGAAGGTATTTTTTTGGATGAGATGGACATTGAAATCAGTAGACTTTGAGTAAAGCAGATTACTCTCCATAAGGTAGTTGAGCCTCATCCAAGCAGTTGAAAACCTTAAGAAAGAGCCCTACTTACCATCAGCAGCTGGCCTTCAGAGTTGAGCAGCAACCCTTAATTCTTTCCTGGTCTCTATCCTGCTAGCCTACCCTGCATATTTCTGACTTGCTAGTGTTTATAATCATTGTATAAGACATCTCTTTAAAATAAAGGAATTCCTCTTTAGATCTACAAATTAGAGATTAGAGATATGTGTGTCTTTATATTTATGTAAACACTGTCAGAAAGCAAACATTTCCTGTCCCCTTCAGGTTCCTTCTAGCCAGACTAAGAATCAAATTGACATGAGACATTAGAAAATCAAGTTTGCTCTTATATGTATGGGGAATCCACGAAGATCTGGAAATTCCAAAGACCGTCAAAGACAGTCAGGCAAAATGAGATATATATGTCATTCTGAATGAAGGAGAGTGGGGCAGGGGTCTGGAACTTCAAAGGGAAGGAATGCAACTCACAGGAAGATGAAAAAATAAATGCTTGTTAAACAAATGTTCGCTGGGTCCCTCAGAAACAATGGGACAGACAGAACTTGAACAAAACCGACCTTGCTAGGTCCCTCCCTGTCTACCATACCTAGTTCATAGGATAATGTAGTTATCTATGGTGATAGTGCTCTTTTTGGAGCAGGTCCTCTATCTAAATTCTTTTTAGGCTATTGTGGGAAAGGCAAAGAATTTTTCCTGAAACTCCTGGGTTTTGATTGCTTCTTAACTCAAAATCATCTTCATGCCAAAGCGACCCATCTTGGGGCAGCCTGCTGTGGGCCCCTATAACACATGCACATCCTACTGAGTCTGTTTCTTCAGAGAACTCTTCTGATACATCTAGTGAGTACACATAGAACTTTACCAGATATTGCCAAAATGTTCTACAAATATTCTAGGATTTTTACATTCTCATCATCAGTTAGGAGAAGGATCATTTCTTCACATTACTACCAGCATTTAACTTTGTCACACTATAATAGTTTTGACCAATGTGATGATTGTGAAATATTATCTTGTTATTTTATTTTGTATTTTTTTCACTGCTATTATTTCTTGATTTAGAAGCTTTTCATATATCCCATTTGGTCATTCGTATATAAGCTTCTTTAAAAAAACACATTAATTTTTTTAAATAAACTTTCATCAGTGTTTTGATTTACAAAGAAAAAATTACACAAGTGAAAAGTGTAGAATTGGATGAATTATCACTAAACAATTCCACCACAGCTATCATCTAGGATTTAGATTCTAGATTTGAAAAAATCAAACACTGCCAAAACCTAGAATGTTCCTTCTGAATACTCCACCCTTTCTTTTCGCCAAATAATAAACACTATCCTGAATGCTAATCTTATTGTTTAGTCTTACTATTTTATAGAAGTGGAACCAGACCACACGAACTAGATTGAGTCTGGTTTCCTTTCCTCAACCTGTCTGTGAGGTCAGTCCATGCTGCAGAACAGATTGATAGGTGATCATTTTCACTGCTGCTGCATCGTTCATTGCATAACTACACAAAAATGTATTTCTCTAATCTGTTGTTGCTTAACATAGGATGATATCAGAAAACTTATTGCATGTTTTTTCAGTGCACACAAGTGCGTACCTAGCAGTAGAAATGTGTACCTTTACTTCAGCAGATGAAAGTTCTCCATATGGAGGTGCCTGGATGGCTCAGTCGGTTCAGTGACTCTTGATTTGGGCTTAGGTCATGATCTCCTGGTCCCTGAGTTTGAGCCCTGAATTGCACTGTGCACTCACAAGGTGGAGTTTGCTGGGGATCCCCTCTCTCTTTCCCTTTCTCTTTCTCTTTCTCTTTCTCTTTCTCTTTCTCTTTCTCTTTCTCTTTCTCTTTCTCTTTCTCTTTCTCTTTCTCTTTCTCTCTTTCTCTTTCTCTCTCTCTCTCTCTCTCTCTCTCTCTCTCTGCCCTGCTTGCTTTCTCTCTCTCTCTCAAAAATAAATAAATGGACTTAAAAAAAAAAAACAAGCAAAAAACTTCTCCATATAGTTGTACAAGTTTTCACTCCCAACTGCAATACATGTGAGCTCTGGGGCCTCTATAGTTTTGCCAACAATTGGTACTATCAGCGCTTTTTTTTAAATGTTTATTTATTTTTGAGAGAGACAGAGACAGAGAGAGAGAGAGAGAGAGAACAAGCAGGGGAGGAGCAGAGAGAGGAAGACACAGAATCGGAAGCAGGCTCCAGGCTCCAAGCTGTCAGCAAAGAGCCTGATGCGGGGCTTGAACCCATGAACCATGAGATCATGACCTGAGTTGAAGTTGGATGCTTAACTGACTGAGCCACCCAGGTGGCCACCCCGACACTTTTTAATTTTAGCCAATCTATGAAGTGTGAAAAGATTGATTTGTGGTCTAAATGATCACTTCCCTGCTGACTGATGAGACTGATCACATTTGCATATGTTTGTTGGCTATTTGGATCCTCTTTGTTTTTGTTTATTTATTTTGAAAGAGAAAGAAAGCATGAGCAGCACATGAAGGGGCAGGGGAAGGGGAGAGGCAGAGAGAGGGAGAGCAAGAATCCCAAGCAGGCCCCTCGCTCTCAGCACAGAGCCAGATGCAGGGCTCAATCTCACAAACTGTGAGATCATGACCTGAGCAGAAATCAAGAGTGAGAAACTCACCCAATCGAGCCACCCAGGCACCCCTATTTGGAGCCTGTTTTTATGAAGTATCTTTACAAGTCTTGTTCTCCCATTCTTCTATTTTGTCATATGTATGTTCTTAATGAGTTTTATAAATTATTTACATATTTCCAATTTGAGTTTTTTGTTTTTATTGTGTAGTAAATATATTTCCCTACTCTGTTAACTTACGTTTTACTCTCTTACTGGCTTATTTAAGAGAAAAATTTAAATGTTATGTAGTTTAACTTAGCATAATTTCCTTTATAACTGTCAGTTTTGTTATTGTTTAAAAAATCCTAACTTATCCTGAAATCATAAAGATATCCTCTTTTGTCATGTTCTATAATGGTATTGCCTGAAATAGAACTACCATATGATCTAGCAATTCCGTTTCAGGGAATATTTCTAAAGGAAATGAAAAGAAATACCTACATTTATTGTAGTATTATTCAGAAGAGCCAAAATGAGGACATAATCTAAGTGTCCATCAATGGATGATTGGATAAAGATAATGTCACACGCACACACACACACACATACACACACATTCAGCCATGAGAAAGAAGGAAATCTTGCCATTTGCGACAATATGGTTGGATCTTGGGGGCATTATGTTAAGTGAAATAAGTCAGGCAGGAAAAGACAAATACTGCTTGGTATCGTTTATATGTGAATTCTAAAAAAGCCAAACTCCTAGAAACAGAGTAGAATAGTAGTTATGAGGGAGTATAAAGGTATAAACTCAAAAGGTATAAACTCCCAGCTATAAGAAGAATAAGTCCTGGGGATCTAATGCACTGCATGATGACTATCATTAACAATTCTGTATTATATACTTGCAAGTTGCTAAGAGAGTAAATCCTAAATGTTCTCACCACAGAAAAAGAAATGGTAATTATGTGAAGTGATGGAGATGTTTCCTAATGCTACAGAAGTAATCCTTTTTCAATATATAAGTTTATCAGCTCAGCACGTCATATATCTTAAACCTACACAATGTTATATGGTTTTTTTTTTTTTTTTGCCTATTTTTGTTTTAACTGGAGGCTCAGATGCCACAATGTTATATGTTAACTTTATCTCTGTAAAAGGGGGGGGGAATTGCTGCAGTGATAGAAATGATCTTTATCTACGTCAAACCGTTACCATAGCCATTAAACACACGTGGCTGTTGAGCCCTGGAAGTATAGCTAGTGACTGAGGGAATACTTTCAAACTTTAACTTTAATTAATTGAAATATAAGTTGCTACATGTGGCCAGTGGCTGCCGTATTGAATAGAAATCACTCAGTTACGTCCTCGGACTACAGTAGGATTAAACTAGAAACCAGTAACATAAAGATAGCTGGGAAATCCCAAAATATTTGGAAATTAACATAATTTCTAATAATACATGGGTCAAAGGAGTATCAAGATAAACTTAAAATTTACTTTGAACTAAATTAAAGAAACTCCAGTTTATCAAACTATGGAATGCAATGAAAGGCGGGCTTAGAAGTAAATGTATAGCACTAAATTCATGTTTGAAAAGAAGAAAGTTCTAAAACCTAATCTTCTTAAAAAGCTTCTGCACAACAAAGGAAACAATCAACAAAACTAAAAGGCAACCAACGGAATGGGAAAAGATATTTGCAAATGACATATCAGACAAAGGGCTAGTATCCAAAATCTATAAAGAGCTCACCAAACTCCACACCCGAAAAACAAATAATCCAGTGAAGAAATGGGCAGAATAAAAATGGGCAGAAAACATGAAGAGACACTTCTCTAGAGAAGACATCTGGATGGCCAACAGGCACATGAAAAGATGCTCAACGTCGCTCCTCATCAGGGAAATACAAATCAAAACCACACTCAGATATCACCTCACGCCAGTCAGAGTGGCCAAAATGAACAAATCAGGAGACTATAGATGCTGGAGAGGATGTGGAGAAACGGGAACCCTCTTGCACTGTTGGTGGAAATGCAAACTGGTGCAGCTGCTCTGGAAAACAGTGTGGAGGTTCCTCAAAAAATTAAAAATAGACCTACCCTATGACCCAACAGTAGCACTGCTAGGAATTTACCCAAGGGATACAGGAGTACTGATGCATAGGGGCACTTGTACCCCAATGTTTATAGTAACACTCTCAACAATAGCCAAATTATGGAAAGAGCCTAAATGTCCATCAACTGATGAATGGATAAAGAAATTGTGGTTTATATACACAAGGGAATACTACATGGCAATGAGAAAGAATGAAACATGGCCCTTTGTAGCAACGTGGATGGAACTGGAGAGTGTTATGCTAAGTGAAATAAGTCATACAGAGAAAGACAGATACCATATGTGTTCACTCTGATGTGGATCCTGAGAAACTTAACAGAAACCCATGGGGGAGGGCAAGGGAAAAAAAAAAAAAGAGGTTAGAGTGGGAGAGAGCCAAAGCATAAGAGACTGTTAAAAACTGAGAACAAACTGAGGGTTGATGGGGGGGTGGGAGGGAGGGGAAGGTGGGGGATGGGTATTGAGGAGGGCACCTTTTGGGATGAGCACTGGGTGTTGTATGGAAACCAATTTGACAATAAATTTCATATATTAAAAAAATAAAAAAATAATAATCAAAAAAAATAAAACCTAATCTTCTACCTCAGCAAGCTAGGTAAAGTAAATGAAGCCTAAGGTAAATAGAAAAACTTAATAATAAAAATTATAGTGGAAAACAATGAAATCAAAGGGGAAAAGTTAATAAAACCAAGTTGTTTTCTTAAAACGAACAAACAACAAAATCCATACATAGAGCCTCATTAACCAAGGAAAAAGTAGACAAATGGCTAATATGCAAAATGAAAAAGGAGTCATCACTATCACTACAGAGCCCGTGAAAAGAATAAGAAAAGAATATTATAAACAACTTTATGGCTACAAATTTGATAGCTTAAATTAAATGGACCATTTCCTTATACCAACCCTCACAGGGATAATTGGATAACTTGAATATATGTCTATCTATTAAAGAAATTGAATCAATAGTTCATAAACTTCCAAAAAATAGAGCACCAGACCTATGTAATTTCACTGGTGAATTCCACTAAATGTTTAAAGAAAAAATAATGCAAGGTCTTCACAATCTTTTACAGAAAATAGCAGCAGAAGGAACACTTCCTATCCCTTCCTATAAATTCAGAATTATCCTAATACCAATCCAGATAAACTGATATAAAGAAATAATTGAATAAGGGCACTGCGGCTCAGTCGGTTGAGCATCTGACTTCGGCTCAGGTCATGATCTCATGGTTCGTGGGTTCGAGCCCAGCATCGGGCTTTGTGTTGACAGCTCAGAGCCCAGAACCTGTTTCAGATTCTGTCTCCCTCTCTCTATGCTCCTCTCCCACTCGCGCTCTGTCTCCGTCTCAAAAATAAATAAACGTTAAAAAAAAAAAAAAAGAAATGACTGAATCAATAAATGAGAGAGAAGAGACAAATCTACCATGTAGAAGAATTCCAAAGGATTTATGTAGCGATTGTACCCTAAAGGCTGTGGCACGGAACTCCCCACTCCCTAAGTGCTGGCTGTTCACAGTGATTTCATTCCAAAAAGAACACTATGGAAAGGGAGGGGGTGGGGAACAAACAGCCTTAGATTGGAGAAATTTGACATGTTACCTCAGCCAAGTGGTCTAGATCAACATCGACAGCGTTGACACGTTGATTGTATATACCCTTGACGTGACATGAGAGTGGCACTTCTCTGTGGTCTTCCTCCCCAGACCCATAACTGTTATCATGAGGAACATGTCAGAGAAGCCCAACTGAGGCACAGTCGACAAAATACCTAGCCAGGACTCCTCAAAATTGTCAATCGAGGCCATTAGAAACATGGAAAGTCTGAGAAACTGTCAAAGCTGAAGAAGGCTACGTGCAATGTGGTACCCTGGCTGGGATCCCAGAACAGAAAAAGGGCATTAGGTCAAAACTAGGACATCTGAATAAAGCAGGGACTTTATTAGTTGTATAAATGTTGGTTCATTAATTGTGGCAAGCGTACCATAACTAATATATTTGCAACAAGGGAAACCAGATATGAGGTATATAGGAACTCTCTGTACTATCGTTGAACTTTTTTGTAAATCTAATACTATTCTAAAGCAAAAAGCCCATTAAACTAAATTAATGGGGATATGCTGAAAACTTTCTCTCAAAAACTGGGTTGCCTACTATCTCCATTTTTATTCAAAATCATATTGGAAGCCCTAGCCTGTGAATTGAAATATGAAAAAGGAATAAAATATATAAGAGTTGGAAAGTCAGAAAAAAACAATATGTTTCTATACATTAAAAAAATGCCAACTCTGTGGGGCGCCTGGGTGGCTCAGTCGGTTAAGCATCCGACTTCGGCTCAGGTCATGATCTCACAGTCTGTGGGTTCAAGCCCCGCATCGGGCTCTGTGCTGACAGCTCAGAGCCTGGAGCCTGCTTCCGATTCTGTGTCTCCCTCTCTCTCTGTCCCTCCCCTGCTCATGCTCTGTCTCTCTCTGTCGCAAAAATAAATAAAAACATTAAAAAAAAAATTTAAAAAAAAATGCCAACTCTGTAAGTTAATTTTTAGAATTATCATAGTCATTGAAGCTAAATTCATTCTCCACAAATGTTTTATTTTCATTGTTATAAATCAACTATAAACAATTCAAGAACTTGACATATTATTGTAAGATATTAAGACATACATTAATGCTAGATATACCACATCAATATTTTTGAAGACTGAGTATTTTCAATTCTTCTTAAATTAATCTATGAATTCAATGTAATTCCAATAAAAGTCTCAGCAGGTGTGTTTGTGAAAACTGAGACGTCAATGCTAAGATTTATCTGGAAATGTAAAGGAACAAGAATGGCTATAGCAAACTTGAAAAAGAATTACAAAATGAGAGGATTTGACTTGCCTGAAAAGATTTATAATAAAGCTATAGTAGTTAACACACATAAGAATGGGTCCAAGTATAGACACATAGACTGGTGGAAGGAGAGAGTGAAAACAGACCTTTTCTTTCTTTTCTTTTTAATGTTTATTTGTTTATTTTGAGAGAGAGAGGGCAGAGGAAGGGCAGAGAGTGAGAGGGAGAGAGAGGATCCCAAGCAGGCTCCGTGATGTCAGCACAGAGCCACACGTGGGGCTAGAACTCACAAACTGTGAGATCATGAGCTGAACCCAAACCAAGAGTCAGATGCTTAACCCACTGAGCCACCCGGGAACCCAGAACAGACCCATTCTCATAGGAGCACTTGAATTAAGACCAAGGAGGTGAATATTTCTGCATCAGTTGGTTATTTGTGTGGGGGAAACAAATGACACTTGATATCTACTTTCAATATTTCCTTTAGAACAGTCCTGCTGATTAGCTTTTATTCTTCATTCAATGATCACTCACTACATGGCATTTTTCTCTAGTTTTCTTTGTAAAATCTGCATCTATCTGAAATTATCTCATTTGATTGCTTTTTAATATTCTACCTAGCTTCCACTACAATATAAAGTCCTTGAGAGTAAGAATCTTGTCCATTCTACTCACTGTTGTACTTGGAGTATCTAGAACATTTCTTGGCACGATCATAAGCTTTCTATATAAAAAGCATTTCTAAATAAACGAATGTGTAAATCTGCCAGGGAAATTCGGAGTGAAAAGAGCAGGTAATCCGCTGACCCAGCATTTGAATGATGAGGAGGAGTTTACCTGGGAGAGTCTTGGATGAGGTAATGGTTTGGAACATATTCCAGATAAAGAGCATAGTAAGTATGAAAGGTTCGATGAATGTGTGAAAGCATCACTGGGGGATTTTCCAAGCAGGCCATTCCTCTGTGTAGCAAATGGAAATGTTAAAGAGTCATTTACTCAGTCACAAGTCTCAGATTACTTGTATTATTTTCTTTTCATTTGATAGATGAAAAACACTTGCTTCCACACTGAAATACCAGCCCAGGATTCTGAAGACTTCTCCATTTGCCCAACCCAACTCTCAGCCTTTTCCAGTTTGGGGTTGCATGAGCGGATGTTATTCGGCACTTATTTACATTACCTGGTATTATTTTTAAGTCAGTAGTTCTGCAAGTCAAGTGCATGCCACGCTCATCTCATTTTTTTTTGTTTGTTTGTTTTTAAATATAGCTTCCTGGGCTCTCCTTCTGAAAGATTAAGCCAGAATGTCTGAGTAAGCTCACTAGCCAGCTCCCTAGATGTCTTAGTCTGGGCTGATACAACAAATTACTATCATAATTACTGCAACATTAACCTAGAGTGAGTGGCTTAAACAACAAACATTTCTCACAGTTCTGGAATCTGAGAAGTCCAAGTTCAAGGTGTCAGCAGATTCAGTTTCCGGTGAAATCCACTTCCTGGGTTACAGGCCTGTGTTTTCTTTCTGTGTCCTCACTGGGTGGAAGGGGAGAGAGCTTTCTGAAGCCCCTTTCATAAGGGCACTGATCTCATTCATGAGAGCTCTACCTGCATGACCAAATCACCTTCTGTCCACCTCCTAACACCATTATTTTGGGGGTTAGGATTTCAACATACAAATGTCGGGGATTACATGTAGTCTATAACTTCAGGAATGCAGAGCAAATGTGCTAACGACTAAATTCTCATCTAAATCCTGCTAACCAAAGTGTGGTCCACTCAAACCATTCACATCACCTGGGAACTTATTTGAAATTCTGAATCTCGGCCCCCACCCCACATGTACTCAATCAGAATCAGCTTTCCCAAGATCCTAGATGATTCATATGCACTTTTAAGTTTGAGAGGCATGCACCGATCTAAACCACTGTGCTCCTACACTTAAGGCGTCAGCATCACCCGGGAACTTGTTCGAATGCAAATTAGCTGACTGCACCCCAGTTCTGGGGGACCAGAACCCCTCTGGGGGTAGGCATAGCCATTTGTCTTAACAAACTCTTAACACTCAAGTTTGAGAAGCACTGGATTCGAGCCATTTTCCTGCTTTTAGCTGTGACCATTTTTAACTTTAAGCCATTTGCCGCCTATGAGTTTTAGCACCACAATTCTATTTCTAATGTCAGTGGGAACCTAAGAGAGTTAGAGAAGGAGGAACCTGTAAAAATCTATGGCGATATGTATGTATGGAACAATATGCTGCACTTATGGCAATAAATAGAGGATTTCCTCTTTCCTCAAGCTGGAGACATATTGAAAGGACTCTCTAGTTGGGTGAACATACAAGCCATATGCTGGCAGGCCATAAAACTTGTTTAAAGACATATCCATGCTTTTTTCAATAGCTATTTTAGTAAAGGTTTTACTCCCACCTTGATGTCTAAATTTTAAGACGCCTCCACCTCTGAAAAACATTTTTCAAAGATTGTCAGATTATAGCAGAGTGAACAGCTTCTTTAGTTTATTTCAGGACGCTGCCAGAGCATTGTCGGCTCCAGGTGTTTCTAAATATTACGGGTGGGGGGCTTCCCTCGCTTTTATAAACACAGCAAGGCAAAGCTTCCTATCTTTGTTCTTTAAATAAAAGCCCTCAAAACTACCTATTACTTCTCAATCAATTCCTGGGGTTTATGTCACAGCCTCTGGTAGCTGAAGGCTTAAATAAGATTGTTTTACAGATCCTCGGTCTTCTTCAGACCCACTCCTTCATTTAAATACTAAAGCGTTATAAGTCCTTTGCCAAGTTCAGAGTCGATCTGCCATTCCCTTTCCCAAGCGGCCGCAAGAGAGAAATCGCAGGCGGGAACTCCAGGTGTTAAACCCTCTGGGGGCAGAGGCTGGAAGGAGGTTTAACCCCCGGCCAGAGCGGCGCCCCCGGACCACTACCCCCGCGCCTGCGCGCCCGGACCCGGGCGTTCGCGAGCCGGCTCCGTGGCCTCCGCACTTTTTCAGGCCCACCTCGAACAGCCCAGGGCCAGCAGGGGGCGGCCGGGCTCCGCGCGCCCCTGCGAGGAGGGGACGCCCCGGGAAAGGAAGTTCCCGGCTCCCGCCCGGCCGCCCGCCCAGAGCGCAGGCGGCGGAGGGAAGCGGCCTCCCCTCCGGGTCCTCCCCCGCCGGCCAGTCCCCGGCCCTTTCCCCGCCCCGCTCGGCTGCCGCCGCGGCAGGTTCCGGGTCCTGTGACCCGTCGGGCGGTGGCGCGGGCGCAGGGCGGCCGGCTTCGGGACGTTGCGACGGCCGACGGGGGCTCCGCGGGCGCGCGGGGAAGACGCGGCAGGGCGGCGACCCCGGCGCGGAGCCCGAGCTCGCGGGGGGCAGCCGGCCGTCTGGAGCGGGGCCGGGGGAGCTCATGGCGGGCGGGGCAGCCGGGGACCCGGTCCTGGGGACGGCGGCGGCCGCCGCGCCCGAGACCCGCGAGCACCTCTTCAAGGTGCTGGTCATCGGCGAGCTCGGCGTGGGCAAGACTAGCATCATCAAGCGCTACGTCCACCAGCTCTTCTCCCAGCACTACCGGGCCACCATCGGGGTGGACTTCGCCCTCAAGGTCCTCAACTGGGACAGCCGGACGCTGGTGCGCCTGCAGCTATGGGACATCGCCGGTAAGTGGCGGGCTGCGGCCTCCGTCGAGAGCCGGCGGCTAACTCAGGTAGCCACACGGAAAGGGACGTGGCTGGGTGGACCCCAGTGGGATCACGACAACGGTAAGGGGCAGTAGTAGTTGAAGGGTTTAAAAGCAGGACAAGATCGAGAAATGCGTGTAAGTAACTAACCCTGGTTAGATGCCTCTACTAAGTCTGCAGAAAGCATCTCATTTTTAAGAGATGGAAAGGTGGCCCTCTCCACTCCAACATGCTCTCTCTCTTTCCCTCCCTCCCCTGACCAGAGGTGAAACAGCCATGGGGGCTTTTCCTGGAGTTTTAACTCTGAATGATGACAAGTTATAATACACGAGGAAGAGTAGGAGGGGGGGGGGGCAGGGGCCAGCTCCTCTCAACCAGCTTTAATATTTCACAGAGGAGCACAGAAGTTGAATGATTGCCCCCAAGTGACCCTCTTAGATAGTAACACAACCAAGGCTAGCAACCAGGTGCCTTTTCAGAATGTTTTTCATCACCCACCTTGGATCTGAGACCCTTCTTTCTGAGTGAAATTCTATTCTTCAGGTAGGGTGATCTCCTAGGTGAGTCCTTAACAACCCCTGCACCCCGGGGAAGATTTGGGAAAGCTACTCTTGAATCCTGCCTCCCTCCTTAAGCCAAGGCCTAACCCCACTCCTGGCCCTGCCCCACTCCACACCACAATAGATTGTTTCCCTGGCATTTGCTTTCAGTTGACAATTTGGGAGCATAATGCCCCTCTTTGAAGGGGGTGCATATTCTCCTTGCTCTAATTTATGAAAACTTGAGCTCTGTCTGGTGGGGTGGTGGAGTGTGGGCATTTAAAAAGATGGTGACTTTTGGAAAGTTTAAATATGGAAGTGATAGCAAAAGTTACCCTGTTCAATCATTGCTGGTAAGAAGCTCAGTCTGCAATAGAGAATCTGGATGGGAGAATGTTCAGAGCGAGAGAGCATCCTTCACGCTACAGATGCATCAACTGTAGAAGGTATGGTCACCCAGCTGGCAAATGAGTGGAGGGGACACAGGTCTGTCTGCTAGGCAGTGTTTTTTTCACCAACAGCTTATTACATATGAAAAAGTATTGAAGAATTAACCTATGTATATTAACCTAAATACTCACTTATTCAAGAACAGACTTTTCTGCCTCAGATATGCAAATAAATTTATGTATGTCAGTCCCTCACAGAAAGGAGGATAATCTGCCCTGGGCTCAGCTTTTTTTTTTTTTTTTTCTTTTTTCCCTTTTGGTTACAGAAAACCAAAAGTTCGTTTGAAAAGTCATCTTTTAAGTCAGGCTTCTTTTGAAATACTTCCTGCTGTTTCACAGACACTTATGAATAGTAGTATTGCTTCTTGACAAAGTCATAAATTCTAAAGGTTGCCTTACCATGTGATAGTCATTCTGCAGGAATCTTCATTGTCGCTACAGATTTCCGTGAAGATTTTACACCCCTCACCTAGGAGGTGGTTGACTTTGCCTTATTCTTCTTGTTAAATAATATCATAT
This sequence comes from Panthera tigris, assembly GCF_018350195.1. Taxonomy (NCBI): domain Eukaryota; kingdom Metazoa; phylum Chordata; class Mammalia; order Carnivora; family Felidae; genus Panthera; species Panthera tigris. Next base: position 131,199,118 of record NC_056664.1, read on the forward strand.
TTAGCTATTATGATTGGATTTCACTGCAGGTAAATAAAAGATTTTATTGGCACATTTGTGTTTTTAAGCTTCAAGCAAAAATGCTGGTATTTGGAGGCTTGGGAAAGCAAAGTCATGAGTAATTTTCTCCCTGGGTATCACCTCTTATTTTTTTGTCCAGCTCTAACAGACCTATGCAGCCAGGAAAGAGACATAATCAGTCTTGTCAGACTCTGGTACACATTGGCCTAGATGGAATGTGCTTGCACTTTTCCCTAAATGCAAAGGTTGAGCTTTGCCGGGACAGAAAGCAGAATTTTAAGATCTCTAAAAGGGATTCCTGGATGTTCAGTACCATTCAGCAAGTACACACGAGCTGTTAAAAAGATTAGGGGTAAATTAATGAGGTAGTTGAAAATTATTAGTCTCACTTTATAAATAAAATTTCCAGAGATGGAGTCTTAATATATAAGGAAGTTAACACAGAAATAATTTGGCTTTCACTTGGGGCTTAGGGAGCTACATCATTAACTATGTTTGCTTTGAATATTTGACCTCTTAGTGAATCCTAGCTCATACCATTTGAGTTAAGTGGTCATGATGTAATGAAGCAAACTGAAGGCCACTCCAAAAAGTTCCCCATGGCTAAACATATTTGCCTTATGTAGTTACAACATTGAATGATCTTTAATTGTGAAAGTTTAGAAATACTCCTTGATTGCAAAACAGTAGGTAGAGCTGGCCAGTTGATATGACTAACTTAAGGTGTGGCCCTGTGACTAGTTTTTCACCGTTGGTTAGAGATGAGAAAGATGGTCAAGGAATTTTGTTGGGTCTCTATACTTGGAAACTTTGGCAGGGGTAACAGGGAGGAGTTGGCCAAATGTTTTCCATAAATGTGGCCAGGCAGTTTAAGCTAAACTCTTCAGATTAGGAACCGCAGTGATTCTTGGGTACAGGCCTTCCAAATGCTTTCTTATTGCATCAAATGAATGTAGCTACAAAATACCGATGCACCTCAATATAATTTTTGTGTTGGGCAACCATCTCTTACCCCATACCTGTTTGAAGATGGCTCTTAACACAGGACTGAAATATATACTAAGACACTGAAGTCTTCAGTAAGCTTTTCAAAAAGTTTAATAAATACTACTAAATTAAGAGGTAGCAAGAGATGTCTCTGATCTTCTTTTTGTTGCTGTTACATAAATGAACCCATTTATTATAGGCCAGCAATGTTTTAAATAGTGGTCTCTTGGGGCGCTTGGGTGGCTCAGTCAGTTAAGCATTGAACTCTTGGTTTCATTCAGGTCATGATCTCATGGTTTGTGAGTTCAGGCCCTACCTGGGGCTCTGTGGAGCCTGCTTGGGATTCTCTCTCTCCCTCTCCCTGCCCCTCCCCTTGCTCCTCCTCAAAATAACTAAATAAACATTTAAGAAAAAAAGAAAGTAAAGACAAGCTTGTCCATTTAGAACTAACATAATTTAGTCTTCCCGTATTCACTGAAGTGATTGCTTTTGTAGGGGAGGCAAAACTTTATCTCTGCCTTCTTAGAGTTTTCAGCAGAGCCTGAAAATTAAAAAAAGAAAAAAAAAATCAATCCGAGACAGATTAACAGCAGAAATTTATGTCACCTAAGTTTTACCTGACACAGGAGTCCTCATAAGAAAATGAACACCCAAAGAAGTGACAAAACCTAAGTGCTTTTATACAGGTTGAACAAAGGGAGGGAATTGTGGGAAAATAACTAAAATATATGGGGAGGCTAAAGGAAAATAAGAGTTATTTTGTATGGTCTGTTTATAGAGAATTCTCCCAGCTTCAATTCCTGTCCGTGGTGATAGGAATGTTTCTTTCCTCCTGGTAGAGAGAGGACATCTCTCCTATGGGGGTTTTCTCGTCTGCTTTCAGGAAGAAAAAAGAGAGCTTAGCGTACCTTTTGGGCACCTGCTCTTTTTGAAGTCCCTTTAGTTCAAATTAATCCTTATGCCAAAGTGGCATTTTCTGGGGGCCTGGTCTCTTCTGCCACGCTTCACTTTTTAGGATTAGTATTTCTGTATAAAAATCTGAGTAAAAATCTTCTGTAAAAAAAAACTTTGGACCAACGAACCAATCAGGAACATTCTACTCTGAAGTTCATGTAAATAGTATTTACCAAAGTATAAAATGCATGGTTGGAAGACATTATCAATTATATAAACTATACTTAGATTCACTTTTTATTTTTTTTTTTGATCCCCAGCCTAAATTAGAACGTTGATCCTGCTTTTCTTATCCCATTTTCCACAGTGGCAGTCACTGATCACTGTACCTCGTGGCCTCTTGTTGTCTTTCATAACTCTCCTTTAACCCTCATGAGCAAGAATCTTGAATATTATCTCCAGTGCTTTCTTGACCTTCAAAGTATCTATTAGTCAAAATTATTAAAATTCAGTTTTTTTCTAAATATGCAGAAGAAGTGCTCTGAGGAATCAGTCTATAGTTATTTGTAGTCTCCCTCTTCAACACTGAATTTACAATGACTTTCCAATTACTTAATAACTCACTTAAAGGGATTTTTAAAATCTTCCTTATGTCTGACTTCCGTACAGTCTTCCTGTCCTTAGCCTTATACAGACTAAAATGCTGTGTTGAATTACAAACAAAACCTACTGTTCCATTTTACATCTCTTTTTAAAAAATTTATTTATTTTAAGAGAGAGAAAGAGAGGGAGGGGAGGAGAGAGAATCCCAAGCAGGCTCCCGGCTGCACGGAGCCTCGATATGGGGCTCTATCCCATGACCCTGGGATTGTCATGACCTGAGCTGAAATCAAGAGTCGGACACTCAACCCACTGAGCCACCTAGGTGCCCCCATTTTACATCTTTAAATCTTCCTCAGTTTGTGAATCCTGAGACACTTTGGGTGCTCCAGTCTGGATTTTGTATCCCCAATTGCCCAGGCAGAATGGTCAGTGTAACAACATATTAACATATGCCTATTGCCCTTTTTTTTTTAATATGTTACCATTTTCAGTTGCCTCAATTGGCCCACATAAACTGAAAAGGGCCCAGGTTAGTAGTAGAGGGAGTGGGACATTGATAAAAGTACTAAAGTTTGACTTTTTCCCCATTTTCCTAATCATTCTACTATTTGAATTGAACTATATAGGCTTTTAGAGATCCCATAGTCTAAATACAGAGAAGTATAATAACTTGACCAAGGAAACACAGATAATTGATGGCACTATACAAAGACATGTCTTCTGATGCTGGAATATGAAAATAAGCTTTTAATTGTTCAGTGAATTTTTGGTTCACTGGTGTCAAAACACTCCAAAGAATGTCATCTGAGAGTCTAACAGACTCTTGTCTAAATTAGCAAATGTTCTGGTCATCCGCATAGTAGTGCACATGATTCATATGTTAAACCCCTTTGCAATAATTATCATCTCTTTATATTATCAGTCCAGAATTTCCAGTTATTATACTCTTCTTAATTATAAAACACCGAACTTCCAATGTAGACACTCTTTGGTCGGCTCCATCATTTTTGGAGGGCATTTTGAAAGACTTTCCACACTGGACTTTCTGAAGATAACAAAGCTGTTTATTGCTATACGCTTGTAGAGCACACCTGGAAAAGCAAGGTAATAATTATAGATGTTTGCATGGTCTACTCTGTAATCTCACTGATTAAACCTACAAGCCATGCGTTATTTTTGAGAGGCAGTATTACTTTCAGATATATTATAGGAGAAATTTTATCCATTATGAATTTGTTTTCTTGACCTTCTGATTTTCTTAAGCTTCTGATATGGAAATTTCAGTGATTCATTCATATTCTATTTTAAAGTGTACCCAAGATTTTTGTTTTTATCAGGTATGGTAAGGCCAACACACCAGAAGATGATCACCATTGAAAAGATGGTTTGTTACTCATAGATCCCAAGAGGAGGGAGTATCCACCCCATGCAGGGCCACATGGGGAAGCACCAGGGTTGGTCAAGAGGCAGAAGGAGCAAGGGATAAGCATGGGCTAGAGCCTTTATTGTGGTTTTTGCAAGAAGGAATGGCCAAGGCAGTACAGGCAAGAAGAGCAAGCTTAGGATTGGTTAGTTTGACCTATTTCAGTGGGTGTTGGGCTATGGGGATGGTCCCTATTTGTTTAGTACCTGGCCATGGGTGATTTAGGGCAGGAAGATAGTGACTTAGACTGCAGGAGCCTTAAAAATGCCTGAAAAAAGGGATGGTAAGGATTCCGAATTGGTTGGTTTGCCTATCCAAGATGTGCTTTCAGCAGGTTGTTTGCAGTCTCTCAGAACTAGCTAACCCTGGGAGAGGCAGGCTCTCTGCTGGTCCACAAGGCCCCAAGACATCAAAGAATTATAATATAGAAAAAAAACCCATCATGAATACATACTTCTAGGCATTTGTTAGAAAAGACTGAGAGATAAAGTGCTCTTCCAAAGAAGAAAACTTTGAAGGCCTCAGATTTATAGTTCAAGAACAGCATATCCTGAAACTAGTGATGATTTCACACTTAATCAACACTTAAGAAGTAGACAGTGGGCTGGGGCGCCTGCATGGCTTAGTTGGTTGAGCATCCAACTCTTGATTTTGGCTCAGGTCATGGTCTCATGGTCCTGGGATTGAGTCCCATGTCAGGCTCCGTGCTGAGCATAGCGCTTGCTTGGGATTCTCTCTCTCTCTCTCTCTCTCTCTCTCTCTCTCTCTCACTGTCTCTCTGTCTCTCAAAAATTAAAAAAAAAAAAAAAAGGAGAGGGTAGGCTAAGTGAACAAGTTTAGGTTGTGTTTTGGTTGCAGAGATCTGGATGGTGAGAACAGTACAGACATAAATGATAGGGGTTGCAGATTTCTGCAAGATGAGGTAAAAATGCTTTAGAATTCTACTCAGTTGTATTTCCAAAAGTGCTTTTCTCACTTTTTGCAATCAAGGAAGCTAGAAACATGTAATTTCTTCAGTCTTGTTTTGAGAAAGATGAACCATATAAAAATAAATGGACAGTACGGGTTAGTTTATGGATCTTTGTTGGTCTTTCTAGCTGACACATGGCCTTACATTCTCCTCTTCTGCCTTCTTTCCATTCACTTCTGTCCAGATATTTTCCTTAAGCATCCTCTGTAGTGACTTTTTTTGTTGCTTTTTGAAATTAAGCTAAATACATTGTTTTATTTTAGTGTGATTATATGGAGACTCCTCCATCAGGCTCACTAAAATGCAGATTCGTTAGGATCAACTGTTTCGATAGATCTGCCTTCCTCTGACACCACTATGCATCGTGATTTTAACAAAGAGGTTAATTCTCTCACCTGGGAAGTCCATGGTTGGGCAGTCCACAGCTGCTGAGCAGAACCTTAAAGTCTCCATGGGCCAAAGCTGACACTGCATCACACAACCATTCCTTCGTCATATTGTCATATTCTTCGTCTTTGCGCTCTAGTCAGATATGCATGTCTTGCTGCAAGGGCAGCTGGGAAATCTAGGGCTTCACCCTAGATGACTAGCACTGTGTTCATTTTCTTCATTCCCATTGCCAAGATTAGATATCTTTGAGCCTAGATGACTAGCACTGTGTTCATTTTCTTCATTCTCATTGCCAAGATATCTAGTTACAATAAAGATTCCGTCTTCTAGAGAAGGAAGTAACACACTTTTTTAAAAGAAAGCATTGAGAGTCATTTGGAATATTCTGGAAATATGCCTACAGCAATATGGATAAAAGAGGCTGCCACTAGTATTGGGGTCACTAAAGCACTCAGCAGTGGGGCATTTCTCGTAGCTGCTGTGGTAAAGCCCTAAGAGACTATGAGAAAGGGACCTTGTGTAATAGGGCTCTGCTACCCTTAAAGAAAGTCACTGTAGGCTGATGGCACTGCCTTGGGTCTATTCGGAAGTATGGGACATGTGGAACAATGTGTCCTCCAGAAAGTATTTGGCTAACAGATTGGACAGCACATCAAATAACAAATCAACCTGGGCAATTTGAGTAATTCTGTCTCCCCGGGATTTTATTTTCTCATCTGTAAAATAGGAGAGGTTGGACTAGGTGATGTGAGGTGGCATCTGGCAGTTACGATGTTGTCCATTTAAGTGTTGGTCAGGAAGGCATGAAAGTGGTCCTTCCCCACCCCCCCACCCCCCATTAAGAAATGACTACAACACCAGTTAAGGAAGATGGTGTTGCTGATTCCCCGTCACACTCTTTGAGCTACTTCTATAGATCTCGTGACAGGAAGATCCCCCAGGTCGTGCTGAATTTTTATATTGCCATAAGCTTTAACTCTACACACACACACACACACACACACACCCCATGAAACAAAACTCATGCATCTGTCTTTGTATTTAATAACTGCAGACTTCTCTACCCCATCCTCTCCTGTCCTATGATACAACCCAGGGGCACTCAGCATAGTGGGAATTTCCTGCATTTTATTTATGCATTTGTGGAAAGTAGGATCGAGAACAATAAAATTTTCTTGGACTGAACTTAGAATGGTTGACTGACTACTTCCCAGGGAGCATTCTTTATATTTCTTGTCTAAAATTAAGGGAAAAAAAAAGTCCAAGATTCTACAGAATTCCAGTGCAATTCTAATGTAAATGTGAAAGTCTTCCCTGTTGGTAGGTTTGGTCCTTACCTCTGTTTTAAACTTAGAAAGGGCTAACTCCTGAAGTGTTGTGAAAGGTAAGTACTAGAATGCATTATTCCCATGAGAAAGACTCAGCACTGCTGGAGATTGTATCTAGAGATTAAATACCTGAATCTGTTTAGTCCGTTGATGGTGAGCCTGGCTCTGACTAGGGTGACTGCTGGTGGGTTTTGGGCATTGCTGCATCTACAGTATAGAGACAAAGGAATAAAGACAACTGATTTTCATGACAGGTAAGCATTTGAATGGCATTTCTTGATAATGTGTCTTTCAGAACTACTAAGATTAGCTTACGTACCTCAATGAAGAGCATCCCTTTGTTTGATACCATGATATACTTTTCATATCTCTGATGACACCTAACACCCTGTGGTGCAGTTTGTCTATTTCCTCCGATAGATTGTGAGCTCCTCAGGAGAGGAAATCATATTGATTGTTCCATGCTGTTCACCAGTATCTAGCACAGTGCCTGATACATGCAAGGAACTTAATGCACGTTTTTTAGTGGAGATCAAATCTAGACACGATTTGGGGGCTGTTTTAGTCAAGATAGATTAGGTTATGTTGGAGTTCCAACCACATTAAAAACGTCAATGGCTTAAAATAATTATTCCTCACTCTTTCTTCATGCCCACGGTGAGGGCAGAGGTTGGGGCAGTGGTAGAGATGTGAAGGCATTTTTCATTGAAACTACCTGAAGACTCAGACTAATGGAGGCTCATCTCATGATACTCTCCTCTCAAAATGAGGGTTCGAGCCTGCTGCAGTAGGACAGGGACACTGTCAGCCAAGTGATTCTGCTTAAAAGTGACACTTCTGTTCACCTTTCATTGGCCGAGACGAGTTCGTAGCCACTCCTGACTCAGTGGGGGCAGAAGAGTGTGATCCTTCACACACTTAGAAATGGAGGAAAATGGAATATTCATGAACATTAGTTTTGTTTTCCACTGTGGTTCTTTCTTTTAGACAATAACAAGAGAATAGATAAAATTACCCAAGGAGAAATAACGAAGTTGTAGGATGCAGCTCTTACTCCAGTGGCAAACTTTATGTTATTTTCCGGTTTAACGACTGGAAGAGCTTGATATATCTATGTATTTAAACCTTTGAAACCAAAATAGTTAAATCTAGGTTTTGCCTTGTTAGGTTTTTTGGGAGAACAACTCTCAATTTTATGTTAAGATTATTATTTTAAATGAATTCATTGTCTCTTTATTCTCTAATTAAAGATTTTTTTTTTTTTAAGTTCATATATTTTGAGAGAGAGAGAAGGAGAAAGAGAGAATCCCAAGCAGGCTCCATACTGCCAGCGTGGAGCCCAGTGTAGGTAGGACTCAATGTGGGATTAGAACTCACGAACTGTGAGATCATGACCTGAGCGAAAACCGAGTCAGACACTTAACTGAGCCACCCAGGCGCCCCTATTTTCTAATTAAATGTTACATATTTTAGAAATTTGTGCTTTTTAGGTTTTTTGACCAGTTCAAGAATATCTCTGAAGCACTAATGGATTACTTCAGAATTTTTCAGAATTACTTCAGAATTAAAAAGATAATGAACTCAGTAAAATAGGAAGTATATTTCACTATTCTGTTGGAAAGTAAGCAATTTCCCTAAATGCATGGCTTGGCCTTTTCATGCTGGATTATTTATATTTGATCCCCATTGCTGTCTGGATTCAGTGATTGAAGAATCTTTAGCAAATCATTATAACATTAAAGTTATCACACAGAAACCTAAAACATCAGAAGGAAGAGCTGGGAGGGCTTAGAAGATCCCTAAAATCCTCTAAAGACACATGACTTACTGAGGCTGACAGAGTTACTTGCCTAGGATTGCTTGACCTTTGGGTGCTTGGTATTTAAATTTTTTTTTAATGTTTATTCATTTTTTGAGGGACAGAGCATGAGCAGGAGAGGAGCAGAGAGAGAGGGAAACACAGAATCCAAAGCAGGCTCCAGACTCTGAGCTGTCAGCACAGACCCCAGTGTGGAGCTTGAACCTACAAACTGTGAGATCACGACCTGAGCCAAAGTTGGATGTTTACTTAACTGACTGAAGCATCCCTGGGTGCTTGGTATTTTGATTCTCTAGTACATTTGTACTTTCCTCAAGTTCATTTTCCTCTGCCAACTGTTTTCACCACTACAGTTTACAGCATATAACTAGCTAATAGTTTAAGGTTTTGCTATGTTTAATTGTACCATTTTAAAAAGGATACTTAGGCTTTCATCATGTAATACATTTATTGAGCACTTAATACTAGCTAACATTTACACAGTGCTTACCATGAGGCTGACATTTTACTTTTTTGAACTTAAAGTGTAATTTACATACACAGATCTTAAGTCCTTCATGAATTTTTATATACCAGTGTCAGTTCAAGGTATAGACTATCCCCTAACCCTCTAGCATAGAAGTAGCAAATACTTTAGGTTTTATGGGCCATTCACTCTTTGTTGCAACTACTCAACTCTGCCATTGTAGAATGAAAACCAATGAAGAAACCCATAAACGGATGAAGGTGATAGTATTCCAGTAAAACTTTATTTAGCGAGGTTTGACCATGAATTATACTTTGTCGTACTCTGCCCTAGAAGACTCTCAGGCAGACATTTTGCATTAAACCTTCCCAGTGACCATCTGTAGGTATTATTTTTTATAGCTTTATTGATATATAATCGACAGTACAACAAACTGCACAATTTGATGTTTGACATGTAAACAGTAGTGAAACATCACTGTAATCAAGATTGCAAAAGAATTTCCGAACCTATCTCGCTGCCTTGCCCAAGGTAATCACTGATGGGCTTCCTCTTACTGAGTCACTATAGTTTTTATTTTTAAGGATTTGATATAAATGCATTCATATAGTATTACCTATTCCCTCTCTGGTCTAGTTTCTTTCACTTAGCTTAATTATTTTGAGATTCATCTATTTTGTTATTTTTATCCATAATCTATTCCTTTCCTTTCTGTTGTTATATTCCATTGTATGAATATACCATATTTTATTGATTACCATTTTTGACTATTAAAAATAAAGCACCTATGAGCATTCATGAACATGACTTTGTGTAGACATGTGCTTTCATTTTGTTTGGGCAAATACCTAGGAGTAGAATGTGTTGGTTGTATGGTAGATATATGTTTAAATTTTGAAGAAACTGTCAAATCGTTTCCCAAATGGATGTACTATTCTAGATTCTTATTCTTACCAGTAGTAAGTAAGAGTTCTGATTGCTCCATTTCTTCACCAATACTTGGTAAACCCAGACTTTTTATTTTAGCCATTCTCATAGGCATGAAGGGGAAGCTGGTTATGATTTAAAATTTTTTTTTTCTTTTTAATTTTTTAGAGAGAGCGTGAGCAGAGACGAGGGGCGGGGAGAGAGAGACAGAGAAAATCTTAAGCAGACTGTATGTTCAGCACGGAACCTGGTATGGGGCTCAATCCCACAACCCTGAGCTGAAATCAAGAGTCAGACGCTCAACCGACTGAGCCACCCAGGCACCCTAGTTGTGATTTAAATTTGCATTTCTCCAGTAATTAATGATGCTAGGCGTCTTTTCCTCTGCTTGTCATTGTATGCATTCTTTGATAAAGCATCTGTTCCAGTCTTTTGCTTACTTTATTAATTAGATTTTTTATCTTCTTACTCTGGAGTTTGAAGGGTATAAGTCCTTTACCAGATAGAGGGTTTGCATTTTTTTCTCCCAGTTTGTACTTTTCCTTTTCATTTGCTTAATAGCATAATTGACACTATTTTGAATTGCCATATAGTATGGTTTTTAGAAAGCACACTCTGAGACTATCAGAGAGTTTTGAATACTAACCTTGGAACCTAGGGAAAGTAACCTGATTATTTCTTTTTTGTCTTTTAAAGATTTTTTTTTAATGTTTATTTATTTTTGAGAGACAGAATGTGAGTGGGGGAGGAGCAGAGAGGGAGACACAGAATCCAAAGCAGGCTTCATCCAGGCTCTGAGCTGTCAGCACAGAGCCCGATGCGGGGCTCGAACTCATGAACCCTGAGATTATGACCTGAGCCAAGTCAGATGCTTAACCGACTGAGCCACCCAGGTGTGCCAGTAACCTGATATTTCTAATCCACAGGTCCATCTCGAAAATTCCTTGTCATATACATTTCTGATTTTCTTATATTTTATCAGAAAGTTTATGTGAATACAAATTTGTATATGACTTAGTATGATTGGTTGAAAGAAATCTTTTTAGGGATTTATAGATGATTCAGTAAACAAAGCAACACTCACTAAAGCTTAATCATTCTTTATTACTTCTGGATTTCTATACTTTTACTAGTTTGGCACCCCGCCCTCTTTTCTAAGTTGAAGGGATAGTTCAAAAGAGTACTTTCTTATAATATGAAATAATCATGTAATCTGGACTATCTTAATGAGGCTAATTTCCTTTTTTGTCATAGTCATTTTATATTTAATAATTAAATTTTATAAAAACAAAAATTGGTAGTATGTGTTCTCTAGTTAAAATTGAACTCAGAACCACTTTAATGCATCTACATAGTCTTTTTGCAGATTAGTGATACTAACTTTGATCAGTTGGTATATCCTCTGTGAACATGCTGTGTGTAGTTATGAAGTATAAGTTTAAGGAAAAGGTACAATGTTAATTTCTTATAATTGTCAGCATTGTGATCCAGTAACTATATAGCTGGCTGGGCAGATTTACATTACCAGTAAAATATAAATATGATAGTGGGGTTTCATATGTGACTGTTGTAATAAAGTTCAGACATCTGAACTGTCATAGTACAACTTCAGGTTAGCCCATATGAGGAGTTACGACAAACCACAAATGAACTTCAGTTTTATCCATTTAAGCTTGCCTATTGTGTTCTTTTCCCATTATTTCATTAAGCAATATCTAACATTGTATGATGCTCTAGTAGAATTTGGAGGAGAGAGAAAATATTTTTTGTGGGCAGCTTTGCATTTGTTACTATCAATGAAATGTAGATAAAGTGTTTTTTCATCATATGTTTTAACAGGAAAGTGTCCTGTCAGCTTTGTTTTTATCATTGATCAGAGTTTCACATCTTCGATTTACATTGATTGCCAGTCATATTTCCTTAGTACTCTAGTCAGTAACTCGACAGATGGAAGGTAAATGCCTTAGAAGTCAGGGTAACTGTAAGATAGTTCAGAATGGCTGGCAACAGGGGTGCACGGGACTCAGAAGACCTGGGTTCTAGTGCTGTCTTAGTTACTCAGTGCCACTGTAATCCTGGCCAAGCAGCTCTTTGCATGGTTTTTCATCTGCCAGATGAAGATAAGGGTCCTTCCTATGTCAAAGAACAGTGTGATACCAGACAGAAAGAGAACGCTTTGCAAAGTCCATGTGGTATGCGAAGCAGTAGGATTTTCCCCAAACTATTGAACATGGTAAGTTATTTTAAAAGTATGATATTTGAAGAACTCTGCAGTTGGTCCTTCTTTCAATCACACAGATAATTGTGCCACTTTTTGCTAGTAGGTTTGCACGCGTCTGCCTTCTTAGAAGACAGCAATCTTGCAAGCAGCGTCCAAAGCGGGTACAGCCTAGAGACAGGGACGAAAGATGAACTCCTTTATCTCTTATCCAGTCTTAGTCTTTTCGACTGCGTTTTACCCACCATACTTATCTCTTCCTGCAAGCTTCATTTTCTTCTGTTCTGTCTCTTCTCCCCTCCGCTCCTGGCTTTCTTTTTCCCTTTAGTACCTTTCTCTTAGACTGGGGAAATGCAGGGGGAAATGCTGGGCTCTGTAGGTTCAAGCACTGTCATCTGGATGTTTATGGAGCATATGTTGTACATTCACAGAACACAACGCTAGTTAGTTCCGTACTGAGACCACACGATCGGCCACATGGTTCTGTGCATCCCACCAGTTTCTTTGCTATGGAATGGGAAACCTGTGTTTACGGCACTGTTCTAGAGTCAGAGGCCTTATATCTAAATATAGACTCAGTCTGATTATGAGTTCTTAATCTCTTGTTATATTTACTTCTAGGGCAGGAGCGGTTTGGCAACATGACCCGAGTATACTACAAAGAAGCTGTTGGTGCTTTTGTAGTCTTTGATATATCGAGAGGTTCCACGTTTGAGGCCGTCTTAAAATGGAAAAGTGATCTGGATTGTAAAGTCCATCTTCCAAATGGCAGCCCTATTCCTGCTGTCCTCTTAGCTAATAAATGTGACCAGAAAAAGGATGGTGGCCAGAATCCTTCCCAGTTGGACCAGTTCTGCAAAGAACATGGTTTCACTGGATGGTTTGAAACCTCGGCAAAGGTGAGGTCTGCTTCCTGTTTGTATCTGCTCTGCTCTTAAGTCCTAAATCTGAGCTATAGCTATAAAACATTTAGACAGGTTTATGTGAGTGGGTTTTGGGAGCCTAAAAGAAAGCAAAACATAGCATGGATATGTTATAGTTTCCTTCAGTGGGCAGCAGAAATGCTTTCAAAATTGGCTAGTGGGGAGGTGACTAGAAGGGCAGGTTTTCCATCAGACTAAAAATTAGCTGTTATTTAGAATAAAGAACAATGACATTCTCTGAGTTTGAGCCTTTAAATGGAGCACTTCTGCAACTGGAGTTTATGGGGGATTTAGGGATCTTGTCAAGCACAAGGATTTTTTAATTTTTACCGAAGGCTTGACAAAATATAGGCACAGAGATGACCCTGGCGAATATGTGGGTCACGTGCAGTACTAACAAAAATGGACCAGAAACTGTCAGAGCGACAATGTATTCAGGTGATGTTTGAAGAGTTTCAGATTAATTGTGTATGAAAGAATTTGAACTAGAGGCAAGTGTCAACATTTGTGACATGCTTCTTCATGAATAGCGGAGTGAGAATTCTTTCTTTCACATATTATGGGATAAATATTTTTTGAAGAAAAACAAAAACACTTAAGTCGGCTGTTAAAAATCTTACCAGTCTAGATACACAAGAGAGCAAAGGTGAAATTCACAGGCACAAAGTATTGGTGGGGAGAGAACTTGTTTATGCACATTGGGAATTTCACATTAGAGGTCAAATAACAATTGGACTTACATAAGAATGGTGAAATGTTTGAGAAATTCTCAACGACAAACAAAATCCGAAACCAGAAGACTGGCGTATCTTAACACAGTCCCAGCATTTGGAATGCCTTCTGTGGATTTCTTGCAGACGTTTTTTTGTTTTTTGTTTTTAAAAGAATTTTTCCTCTTAGGTAACAAATGTGACCGGATTTATCTACTGGTCTGAGTACCTGCTTACCACTAGGTTACTTTTAGCTTTACCAGAAACCCACCCTCATCGCAGAACACCATTGGGTGCCACCGACGATCGGAATAATGAAAGGAAAGCTATTGAGTGATGTTGGGGTCATCGGCACAGCTGGTGTCTGCTGGAGGCAGAGGTTTTTACTCCTAAGCTAAAGGCTATCTGTTGAAAGAAAGACATTCCAGAGTCTTAAAATTTCGTTTCATGAGTAAAAAGTAGCAGCAGAAGAAAGCTGCAGTGCAGGGGGGGGTGGGTGCGGCAAGAGCACTTAGCCAGGCAGGACGGGAGAAATGGCAGAAGGGGGAGGCTGCTCCTGGAGGCCCTTGTCCTGGAACCCGTCCCCCTTCCTGCGGCGTGTCCGTCGGGTAATTTGCTTTATTTCCCAGCTTTGTTGGGAAATAATTAGTGGTATGTGTAATGTTTATTAGAGCATGAGATTTGTTGGAAGAGATGGCACGTATTACAGATAAAATTTCTTCTCTAGGTTTTATGTGAATTAATCACTCAGGTAATAAATCCAAATTTGTCCCCAGAGTCTAGATGGGAGATTCACAAATGATAGTGTCATGTGGCCTGCAGCTTGAGACTGTGCAAGTCATCAGCTTTGTTAAATTTATAGACAGCGTTACATGTGGAGGTGAGAAGGGACACACTGGTTAGCGGTAGAAGTGTCAGATGTGTTCTGTGCTTTCCTACAAATATATTAGCAACACCTTCTGCAGAATCTCCTTAGTAGTGAACCAGGAATGGCCCAAGAGAATAACAGTAGCATAAAATCTAGGTTAAAAATTTTAGGCAAGCCTTAAAAGTACTGCCCACATGTCACTAATGTCTGTATTTCTGAGCCGGCTGGCGCTAACTTCACATCTGATTCCTGCTTGAATCCCAGTGATCTGAATTTTAATGGGAACACAGCCAAAAGACAGTTTTGAATTTGTGAACTTCATCTTTTCACCTTTATGACAAACAATGGATTTGTAGTATGAAAATGTGTGACTAATTACAATATGGGAATTTCTGTTCCTAGTCAATTGCTGCTAAATGCAGTTAGAGAGCATTGTAGTTCTTTGGGATAATGGGAAGGGTGGGGACCGAGTGACATTTGGACATTTGGAGATCTGTACTTTAATTAAAGAAAACTTGTGTTGATGCTGGAAAAGATACCTGACTAAATAGCACAGGTCTTACAGGTTTCTCACTGTCTGAGAAACTTATAGCAAATAAGGAAGAAAGCTGGAATGAACCTCATGTTGTTAGACTGAAATTGGAGAGATCAGTATGAACTTAATGTTTCATATGTACATATAAATATATATATATGTTTCTGTGTATATATGTGTTTCTATATATACACATTTGCATAAACAGAGAGACAAACGTAGAAATAGATGTCTACAGGTCTGTGGATGCATATATATATTTATTACCTCTCTCTGCTCAGAGGGCTTAGGAGCAATGATACCACAGATCCAGTGAGCTTACTGGTCCCCAGAATTTGTTTTTTAAATACTGTTCTCCCGTAAAAAGAACAGGGGTTTTGTGGAGAAATGATTGATTCCAGGACTAGTGGGACAAATAAAGATGCGCCAGAGATATTTTGCGGAGCCAGAAACTAAGGGAGCACAAAATGATGGAGACGTGTCAAAAAGAAACAGGACCGTTCTTACAGAAGCTCCAAAAATGTAACACAGTTTGAGGAATGAAGTAAATAGCTATTGTAATGGATCTAATCTGTGGAATAAAATAATAATCCATGACATGAATAAACCAATTAATAAGTAAGGGAGAAGAGAAAACTTTTCCTGACGGTAGAATTCTAACTAATATATGTAGAAGGAATGATGGAAATAGAAAGTCACCTTTAATCACCATGGTAGTAAATGTTTCAGGGAAAAATTAATTAATGGTAAAGTTAATGGGTAAAACTGGTAAAAAAAAAAAAAACAGGTGATTTATATATTGGAACTTACTAAGGGCAAAGGATAAATAGTAATTGTTCAGTGGAGAAGCCTGGCAGACGTGACTCTAAGCAAGTGCCTCCTTGTACACTGAGAAGGACACATCCCTTCTTCCTGCCAATAATGCATAACTTGAGTTTAATGATACGAAACACCAAACAAGCCCAGACTAAGGGATATTTTCTGGCCAGTATTCTACAAGAGTGTCAAAGTCGTGGAAGGGAAGGTGACTGAAAAACTGTCCCAGGTTAAAGGAAACCAAGGAGACATGAGCACGAAATACAGCTGGTCACCTGGATGGCAAATAGGACATTGGGACGATGGTAAAATTTGAATAAGGCTCATAATTCATGCCCACACTATTATCTAATTTCCTGGTTTTATCTGAAAATCTGGATTTCCAAGCTGTTAATATTTTAGGAAGATGAGTGGAGGGTATGTAGGAATTTTTACTATTTTTGCAATGGTTTTGTAAACCTGAAATTATTTAAAAATGAAGTTAAGTACTTAAATAAGCCCAGATTTTGCTCTGTGTTGTTACTCGTGTAGTGAGTGACAGCTAATAAATCTGTCACACAAATGTTGTGATAGCTTGTGACTCATTAGAATATTTTTAATGGCCGTTGCACCCACCACATTGTTTCAGGTTAATTTACACATGACAATTAAAAGTAATAATCTGCACTCAGAGATGGGGGACGACATAATGCGTTTATCATATTTTAGTGTGGTATGAGCCCGTTGACATTCTTCTTCATAATGTGTCGTGAACAACTGACTTAGATGTTCTAGGGCGGAAGGTTTTCATCTTAGTGCCTTCATTTATGTGAGTGGGAACCCATTGTGGGAATGAAGATTCCTTTTCAACCATTGAGATAGTTCATTGAATCTCAGCGGCAAGAAGTTTGAAACAGGAGCATCAGAAAGGGCGATCATTTGTGAAAAGAAAAGAGTTCCCTAGCCACATTATACTCAATGGCATTAAACTCTTAGGGTTTAACCCTTTAGTATGGGAGAAGAAGACGGTAGCTCGTGTATTATAATGTCCCCTCTGACAAACTCGGCTAGTCCCGTTAATACTCTTAATGCTTACTTCCAAGCATTAATCTGAAGAATTCATCGTGTTCGTCATTTCTGCATTACAGGATAATATAAACATAGATGAAGCCGCCCGGTTCCTAGTGGAGAATATTCTCGCAAACCACCAAAGCTTTCCTAGTGAAGAAAACAACGAGGACAAAATTAAACTGGATCAGGAGACCTTGAGAGCAGAGGGCAAGTCCCAATGTTGCTGACATGGCTTCTGCTTCTGGCCTGTGTGCAGAGTGCAGCCTGACCGGGCTGGATCCAAGCCCGAGAATGGATAAGGGGGCGGCTGTGCTGCTCTGTGAATCTTCACAGGGCTGCACTTCAGACGAACGCTCCAGTTTTTCTTCAGGTTGTGTAGACCTTTCTCCTTGTACAGAATGGCCGTGGTGGCACCCCCAGGGAGCCTACGCTGACACGGGGCGTGTGGTAAAGTGGTTCTGCCCGCGACCCCACACTTTAACGCAGGCACACTTAGGCCTCTAGGGTGGTCACCTTGAATTCAGGATAATGTTTACGTCCTCTTTAACATTTTTTAAAAATGATGGTCCTCAGGATTTGGTAAGATTTTCAAGTTGTGCCTTTTAGTGGAAGCACTGGGATGGTCATGAAACCTGACCTGAGGTCTTCCAGTAATTTTATGGGCCTGTGTTTTTATCTCCACATTACATTCTCCCCAGGGAGGCTGTCATCTCTGTTAGTCACAGAAGGCTGTTTTGCAGTTCTTTTTCTACTTAAAACTTTGATACTTCTATAAAATTGTTATCATCACATGTTATGTCATTACTCCTGGCCAGCGTGGTGTGCCCTTGCTAACAACGCAGGTGCACTGGTGTCCTGGCTTCTGGTTGCTGCCAGTTGGAAACAATATAAATGAACATTCCTGCTTTCCTCTTCCTCCCGTGTGTTTATTTTTGTACCTGAGAGCCTGGCTGCTATTACTGTTGGAGTTCTCTCTAACTGGAGCTAGTCTTTTCAAATCTGTATTAGTAACGGTAACAGAGAAGTTACTTGAAAGCATATACAATTAAATCTGAGATTCCCTAAGTATGAATTGTGAAGGAAACTAGGTCATGCGTAGTTTTTATGTAAAGTTTTGGACATTTAAAGTAGAACACATGAGAAACTTAGGACAGCCTCGTAATATTTGTATTACCATTTAACCCAGTTAAGGAAAAGAATAAATATTTTGACTGAAGCCTCTTTTGTTTTTCTTTAACTAATGTGGTTCTAGAAAGGTAAATGGGGTATACTTTTCTGCCTTAGAAAACTTCGTGTCTGCTCACATTTTCCTGTTGTTTTTAAGGGAGTTGATACCTTCTGAAAGGTCCAACTTATTTTTCAAAGGAATTTTAAAGGTGTTTGTGCCATAATCCAATGCTAATGCAAATGAGGCATTGACCAAATTGTCTTATACATTATTATGAACATGGGATAGGAAAAGATCCATGTATTTATTGAGAGCAGGAAATAAAAAATTAGCAAGAATTGCCTTTGCTCTGACAGGTGTATTCTGGGAATAAATAGTTGACATGGGCCATAAAACATAGCTTGCTCTTCTCATTAAGTCTAAGTTTTGCTTAGGAATCACAAAGGTGTTTATATGTTCTGCACTTAATAAGCTCTTTGATCTTTTGGGACATGTATTCTATATAGAATCAGATTTTCCAAAGCTAAGGAATATAAAGAACACCCTTATTTAAATATTACTTCTCATATAGTTAATACAGTCCCTCTTAATTTTTAAAAAGGTATTGCATTAAATCTTTCTAAGAAACCTATGTGTCTAAAATGTTTAAAATTTTTTTTTAACGTTTATTTATTTTTGAGACAGAGAGAGACAGAGCATGAATGGGGGAGGGTCAGAGAGAGAGGGAGACACAGAATCTGAAAAAGGCTCCAGGCTCTGAGCAGTCAGCACAGAGCCCGACGCGGGGCTCGAACTCACGGACCGCGAGATCGTGACCTGAGCCGAAGTCCGACGCTCAACTGACTGAGCCACCTGGGTGTCCCGTGTCTAAAATGTTTAAACCTATACTCTGTACTCTAAAATGTTTTCTGGTCTCAATACAAAGTACAACTTCTTAATTTTTCTTTAATTCCAAAGTCCAATAATGTAAGTAGTATGAAAAATTGGTGCCAGACCTAAACATTAGAAATATAAAGCTCACAGGGCACCTGGGTGGCTCAGTCGGTTAAGCGTCCGACTTTGGCTCAGGTCATGATCTCGCGGTTTGTGAGTTCCAGCCCTGGGTCGGGCTCTGTGCTGACAGCTCAGAGCCTGGAGCCTGCTTTGGATTCTGTGTCTCCTCCTCTATCTGCCCCTCCCCTGTTCATGCTCTGTCTCTCTCTGTCTCTAAATAATAAATAAATGTTAAAAAAAAAAAAAAAGAAATGTAAAACTCATTCTGGATGATGGCTGAAAGCAACAAGTCTTGGAATTTTCTTTTTTTACATATTGATTTTCATTTTTATAAGGTATTCATCCTGTTTAAATTGAGCAGTGGATTGAAAATCAGGAGTATTGGGCTTTCTTTGTCGTATTTGTTTTCTTAGGATAATTTTAAGGATTGAGAGTACCTTACATAATGGTTTTTTGATAGACAGGGTTCCATATGTTGTGTGTGACAATGTATTCTATTTATCATTTTTTACATTTTAGAAGTAAAACTGAGGATTTCACTTTACTCCTAAATTCTCACTGCAATTTGTTTTTGTAATGTGAACATAAAATTTGAATTTAAGGTTAGCTACATAAATGGCCAAAGGAAAGAAGAGAATATTTTGATTTCCTTATTCACTTAATTGCTTAGTGAAAATTCCTGAACCTTCAGACTTATTTAAATAGTTTTCTATTTAAATAATAAAACGTTATTGAGATTGAAATCTATAACATTACCTAAAACATGAACATTTTAAAAGTACAGCACTTTTATTTCCATTTATACATCAGTATTATTAAAAAGTCTGCACACCTGGAGTACCTGGGTGGCTCAGGAGGTTAAGCGTCTGACTTCGGCTCAGCTCATGATCTCAAGGCCAGTGGGTTCAAGCCCCCCGTTGGGCTCTGCTGACAGCTCAGAGCCTGGAACCTGCTTCGGATGCTGTGTCTCCCTCTCTCTCTGTCCCTCCCCTGCTCATGCTGTATCTCTCTCAAAAATAAATAAACATTAAAAAATTTTTAAATAAGAAAAATAAATGTATTAAGAATTTAAATGCTGTGTGAGCCATTCAGAAAAGTAAATACCAAGTTCCTAATTGTAATTCCTGATAGTAAGAATTGTGGATGTCAGTTAAGACTGACTTGAGCTTTTTAGATAATGTCTACATTTTTATGGTGCAATTCATTTTCCTGCAATCAGTATGTTTCTTACCCTAACACTGAAATCAAGGAACATTCCCATTTGGAACACAATACTTTAAAAGATAATAAGGGCGCCTGGGTAGCTCAGTCGGTTAAGAATCAGACTTTTGATTTCAGCTCAGGTCATGATCTCAGAGTCATGATCTTTTGCTCCACCCTGGCTGTGGAACTTGGTTAAGATTGTCCCTCTCCGGGGCGCCTGGGTGGCTCAGTCGGTTGGGTGTACGACTTCAGCTCAGGTCATAATCTCGCAGTCTTTGGGTTCGAGCCCTGCCTCGGGCTCTGTGCTGACAGATCAGAGCCTGGAGCCTGCTTCGGATTCTGTGTCTCCCTCTCTCTGCTCCTCCCCTGCTCTCACTCTGTCTCTCTCTCAAAAGTAAACATTAAAAAAAAAAAAAAAAGATTCTTCCTCTCCCTCTCTCTCTTCCCTTCCCCCACTCATACTCTTTCTCTTTCACAAAAAAAAAAAAAAAAAAAAAAAAAAAGAAAAAGAAAGAAAGAAAAAGAAAAAGAAAATAAAGTAAAAAAACTGCTTTGGATTATCTTTACTTTTTACTACGTTTAATAACCTCATCTATGATGACCTCCCCCTTGTCAGAGCTTACATGTATTTGTTTACTCCCTAAATCACTTAACTTTCCTAAGATTAATAGCTGGAACTATTCATCTCAGTTAAAAATGTACATTTGTGATGGGTGGATTTTTGTTGATATTCGTTCTAGCCAGTGTGCAAGAATAGACAAGAACAGGCTTCATAGGCATGTGAAATCATATCAACTACCCATTTCTTTTATCCAGGATTTTGTTCTGAAAGATGAATGTGTGAAGCCACCATTCTTATTTCTGTTTCTCCAAGTTCTGTGTGTATGTTGGGAAAGGAGGGAGGAATGTGGGTGATAAAGGTTTGAGTTGCATATAAAATACTGCTGGAACTGTGTATATGCTAGTAATTCAATCCACTGCCTCCCCAAAGTCACCCGAATGCCATGTGGTATTGTCCTGACAGTCTGTCGGCGTTTCCCAAACCAAACCCGTCATCTTTCAATCTTCCCGTTGCCAAACCCGCTCTAGAGGTTTAAGTGTTTACAGATTATAATTTAAATAAGTTTTGTTTATGTTCATTCTAAGTTAACATGAAATGCTACCTTTTAGTGGCATGATTATCTAGCTGGTATTTTTGAACCCCACTAAATTTCTAGCTGCCATTTTCCTCCCTTTATGAAAACTTTGCTTTTGAGTCTTTAATATAGCTTTAGTCATGCCGTTAAATTGTGATTTGAGAGCTTGCAGAACTTTAAAGAAATACAATAATTGCTTTAAGTAAAGTCTTGTAATAACCCGGCTTCAATTTCAATTCAACATACCACTCCTCTCTCCATCTGAGGTCTAAAGGATGAAATTTTGTGGATTTCTTTTCTTTTATTGATTGCAAACTGAGGTAATACCCAAAAACTTTTCTCCTATGGAAATGTGGTAAAGTGCTATAGGACTTTCATTCTGGTTTGCTTCAGAATGATTTTAACAGCTGGGAGTGGAATCTAATTTTTCAGAATATAACACTTCTAAAAATCGAATATATTCTTTTACTCTAGACTCCTTTTGTGGTACTATTTGGGCATATGTCCATCCAGTCCTATTTAACAAGAAGATGATTTAATATAAATGCAATACATGTTGCTAATAGCCATTCTTCAGGGATACATAATACTGTGTATCCTGTTCTGAAATAATAGTCACTGCTAACCAGAAATCAGCTTATGTTCAAACATTCAGAGACCTGTCACAGTATAACATGAAGACTGAATGCTAAATTGATGGTAAGTTGAAAATACTGTGTTCTGATAGTTTAAACTTATGTATGAAAATATATTCTGATAGTTTAAACAGAAAATATATGTTCTGATAGTTTAAACTTATGTATGAAAATATATTCTGATAGTTTAAACAGAAAATATATGTTCTGATAGTTTAAACTTATGTATGAAAATATTCCAATATTTTGTATGTAAATTTTAAGATAGATCTAGGCTGAATCAAACTCAGCTGAGAGTGTATGAAATCCACTCCCGTACCCTATTCCTTGAACTCATTATGATTTAAGCCTGTCCTGACTTGTGGGTGCCAGACTCTGATGTGATGTGATAACTAACCCTTTACTCAAAATGGTGGCCATGCATAGGCATGAACTACCATTGAAAGGTCAGGACCAAACTCCTGTCCCTACAATTCAAGGGAGACAAGTAAAGGCTTTCTCCCTTCTTTAATTCCCCATGTCCTATATTAGTCAACAGATAAAGAAAGCTGAGACTTTATTTCCTCCTTAACCAATTGGAGAAGCTTCCAAATGGCTACTTCTAGTAGTGATATTTATGGAACTCCTTATAAGTGAGTGAGTCTGTCTTTTAACCTTTACTCAATAACGTATTTGTAAGTCTGTTTTTGAAGCCTTTTTGTTCTTTTCAAACCAAAGTTGATGGTGAACTTGATAAGAGAATGAAGCAGGTCTGTCCAATGGAATTACCTATGAGCTTCTTGGCCCACTCAGTATGCTTAGATTAGAAAAGAAATTTTAGCTAACTCCCACCAGGTCCTTACATGTGATGTTTTATTCTGTTCCCATCCCCAAGTTTAAATAAAATAACCAATATATCATGGTTGGCTAATTCTGTTCTAACATTGGTTTTAGAAGTCACTTTAAAATGTTGGAGTTCATTATTTCTAAGGCAGCATTAGTATTTACCCTAAATATTGCACAATTAACATTACCTCTTAAAAAAAATAAGCTTGAAGTAAAGATGAGGTTTCATACACGGAGTTCAAAATCAGTTTCCTATTGAACAAAAATGACCATTTGCTTCTTAAAAAGCATTTTGGTGTATAATGAGATCTCTTACAATTTTTATGAGAAATGACATTGTTACCTATATTTCAACTTTATAACCAGATCAGAATGTATACAAAGATAACAGAAAGAAAAAAAAAAAAAAAAAAGGAACAGGAACCCAAAGTGACAAACACTTCATAAGAGAACTTTTACCAAGGAGCGGCTATATAAACAACCATATTTCCAAGATCTTTGTTTTTAAATGAAACAATTGTTAAAATACAGGAGATAGTCAGAATAAGGAATGTAGGGTGGGTGCACCCTGTCATGGGTTGAATGGTGTTCCGACAAGGCATGTTGAAGTCCTACCCGCCCCCCGCACTTCAGAATGTGACCTTATTTGGAAATAGATTGGTAGCAGATGCAATTAGTGAAGATGAGGTCATACTGGATAAGATGGGCTCCTACAACAATAGGACCGGTGTCCTTATAAGAAGGTGGCCTTGTGAAGACACAGGGACAATGCCATGTGAAGACAAAGGATTGAGTGATGGATCTACAAGTCAAGGAACACCACAGATGGCCAGCAAACCACTGGAAACTAGAAAGAGGGAAGGATTCTTCTACAGTTTTCGGAGGGAGCGTGGCCCTGCCGACCCCTTCTTTGCAGACTTCCGGCCTCCGGACTGTGAAACAATACATTCCTGCTATGATATGCCACTCAGTTTGGAGTTCTGGTAATTGAAGGAAATGAATACACACCCCAACATCAGTTCTGCTTCTTTTATAGGTCAGGGAAGAAAAATTGTAGGATAAGATTTCAGTTGAGCTTTCCTCAATCGAATGTGAAATAACATAAGATAGACCCTCTGTGGGGAATACGTTTAGGAATTCCCTGAGCTTGCACCGATGGGTTAACAAGGCATAAAGAAATAGAAAGCCACAGAATGTACGCATCCGAGATTAGGAAAACAGGGCAAAGGCCCCAGTATAGGACAAAGATACAGGAATAGAAAAGCCTCAGAAAGAAAACATCAAAAATGAGGTAAACTAGTTTAGGTGTTGGGGCGGAAATGCCCTCCAATTTAGTACAATAGCAGAAAGCTGCTTTCACAGGAAGGAAGGACAAAAAACAGGAAAATGGGACTTGAGACCTCAGCAGGGTGAAGTTGCCCAGAGCTGAGCTAATTAGCAAAAGAAAGGTGCTTATTGACCCTGAGGTAGCATGCTCTGTCTTTCTAGTCCCCTAGGTCAGTTCAGGTAAACAGGTGGCGCCTCATGTTTGCTGTACACAACCTTCTGCCCAGCACCAGAATTTTGTTTCGTATTGACCCAAACCCCTAACACTGCATATCTTCGAAACTCCCTTTCCCTCATGTCCATGAGTTCATGTTCACAGTTTCATTGTCTCTTTGTGCACGCCCATCACGCTTGTAAGCCTTTTGATTCTAATAAAATCGGAGCAAGGACCCATACTTGGGGCTCTTGTCGCCTCCTGGACATTAGCCTCTCTGGCATTTTAATCCTGCATCTGCTCTCTTGCTGGACAAGAGAGAACTCCAGACCCAGAGTCTACGACAGCCCTCTGTAAACATGCACAGATTCCTCCCCCCTCCCAAAGGAAATAGCTTGTTTTCCAGAAATCATGGGAAAATCAATCACAAGTCACCTGGCCTAGCCATAAAGAAGCCTCAAATTCCTAAAAAGAAAAAAAAAAAGAGTTGACAACATTTATAACAAAGGAATAAGCTCAAAAAAATAGCAGAAGGCACACAACCAAGCCAACTAAAGAAAAACTAACGTGGACGCGTACCTTAGGCCAAAGAGAAAATCGAACCTAAAATTACAGAATGTCTGGAAAATCACTATGAAGGAGATACCATATATAGAAACCACTGAGCTGCAAAGAGCAATGCCAAAATCAAAACACTTACTTCTAAATGATTAAAGAATAAAAGGGAATGGAATAAACCTTCAATATAAGAATTTAAAAGACCAATGAAGGAAAAAAAATCAATGCTAGCAGAAGTTTGTTTACTAGAAAACATATTAACTATTGTAAATTTTTTGGAGAGAGAAGATGAAATAGATAAACTTGAAAATTATGGTGAAAAGAACATAATCACAGTTACATGAGAAAGTTAAAAAATCCTAATTGAAAACTTCACTCAACACCATGCAAATGAATTCAAAGGAAAACCTAAATTTCTTAAACTGCTCCAGGGAGAAAAATCATCTAATTGTTATATTTGAGATATAAGTGGTCAAAAATCTCACCTTTACCGAGCTCAGCCCTCTTTGTAACCACAATCATCAAAAACACATGAGATCTAGAATAGATTACAGGGAACTCAATAAAAATATTTAAGGAGTTGATCTTCCCAATATTATTTAAATGGTTTCAAACGTGGAGAATAGGAAGGTCTCTGTTTCAAGGAAGTTAGCTTGAAGTATAACAGACACCTCCTTGCTTGGCAAGTCACACAGCTGATGATAGTGACTTACCAGCCAGTTCATGGATAGGGTCTGTCATACTGTCTAAAGGAAGGCTAGTTACTCACTATTAGGGATCTGAGAAGTGCTGTGGAGTAATTTGGGGAACGCAAAGAAGTGAGTCCCAAGGCCTCCAGGGAACAATGATCTGTGCACACCCACACTGTATCACCATGTTGGGGGCATAAGAAGGGAGTGGACTTTCCATAATGAGGGGAAAACGAAGCAAACTGAATTCCATGACCTCTGTCTAGCTGGTGTCTCATCATCATCCCAGGCTTACTATCAAGAATGAAACAACACACTGTTGTGAGTCAATGATTGCACTGAAATTCTTAACCATAAAAGAAACGCTATTTGCTGGGGAAAAAAAGAAACTTTATAATAAAAATGACCAAATGGTAAGGTTTTTCTAGGATTTAAAAACATGCTAAAGGAAGTTAGCATGATATTTATATTGTAACCTGGCAAGGCTGCATAAAAATAGTAAACTAGCCCCCAACCTTATTGCTATGCAAAAACCCCACATAAATAATTAGCAGATGAAGCCAATAGCACAATAAAGATCAATGTAAGATGCCCAATAGGGGTTTCTAAAGTTGTTTATTATTAAGATTTGTTAGGAAAGCCAAGAAAAATGTGGCATGAAAACAAATCAAGAGGACCATGTAATTTTTCCATAAATGCTGTACAAAAGAATTTCACAAAAATTGATTGTGACTTGCAAACTTTGGGATAAGTGGCTATTATTTCCTGAATATGATTTTTTTAAGTTTATCCATTGTGCCCAAAAGTTAACATCCAAGGAAAATACTAACATTTGTGAGGATCCAGTATACCTGAGCTGCAGATACAAATTGAGACAATTTTATTATTTTGAAAAACGGTATTTTTCCTGGAGTTAAGAGATAAATGATTGTTAAATATCATAAACAAAATACAGGCACCCTGGTATATTTGCTTACTTTTTCAGAAGGTTCCAGCAAACTAATTATATTCTCTGCAAGCAAGCTTTGGCTATTAATACAAAATAGGTTACTTAATACTTAAGGATTTTTTGTGATTTCATTGATTCCTTCTTAGCATGTACTAGCTTCCATTTTATCTTGTTTAAACATCTCATAGATAGTGTATAAAAAACCGTAAGAACAATTTTATGTGGAAAAAAATTATTAATAAATGTCTTTAAATACAGAAATACATTGACAGCTAATACCAATATTAAGAGGGTATGTTTAGATAGCAGGGTTGTGTCCTTTTAAAGTAATGAGTATTTATAGAAATGTAAGGCAGAAAAATTATTAATGTAACTTTTATACAAATTTAGTATAAAACTGAGCAGATTATTGGAAGGAAAGCGTTAACCCCTGGTTTGGTAGTTTTTTGTCTAGCCTTGGTGACGGTGACGCCTGATTTTACTCTTGGTCATTTCCTTCTTGAAACATTAACTCAAAAAATTGTTAGAATGTGTGCCTATACTGGATCCAAGATAAACCGGACTCAGACTGAGGACCATGTAGGAGGCCGAGCAACCAGACTTCATTGTCAATATTCTTCGTAAAGAGTAACCAGTAGTGATCAAGCAGCCACAGGGAAGCATGGGGTCTAGTAAAGTAGCTCTGGAGAGGGCCATATGACTGGGTAGCAATCAAGGCTGACGGGCTTTCTGAGATAAGATGGAGTAGATTCACCTAACCTCCTCTCTTACGATCCTGAGTGCTGAGTGACCGGGATAGCAAAGACTTCCTGGGAGTTACACGACCATGGTCTTGACCTTACAAGCACTCTGTGTGCTTGCTTATCCTACATCCTTTTTAACGCTACAGAAACTTAACGTTATTCAAAACCTATTCTGTCTCACAATTTCTCTATTTGGACCCAAGAACATTGCTGTTAATAAGAGAGGGGGTTTCTCAACTGTAGACTTCTGGTCATTGTGGAATTGTTTAACCAACTGGTTAGTGTTCATAACATTAACCAACTATCCTGTAAAGGTTGAATTTTACTTTTAGTTGTTTAATTCCCTTTAGGACAAGGGTCCTTCAAGAAAAAGTTCCTCTTGAGAAATCTTCAAATCTGGTTAAGATAATTAAAAACAAGAAGGTTAATTTTGCTTCTCCTGTAATCGAGGTGACAAAAACTTCAAAATCATGTACAAGATCTGTGACAAATTACCCTCCAGCCAGACATAATGACCCATCTAAGCAACAATAAGAAAAAATAAATCTTAGAGAAAAGCAAAGTATTCAAAACATGTTTCCTTCCATTGCTCAAACTTCAAAACAAAAGACTTGGTTATGGTATTCTAATGAGACAATTTTCTGTTTGGGTGTCTATGGAAACTAGGAATTTAAAGGACAATGTCATTGAGAAGAAGATTGCTATGGGCTTATAGTAATTTTTAATAGATGAAGAGAATTTTTTAGATTTTTCCCAAGTTATGAATTGTAGTAAAAATTCCTTTTAGAAGTTGAAAAACATTTTTTTCCTGAATTACATTTTGCTGTTCAAACAATATATATTTTTAATGTTAGTGATGTTAAGTGTACCCTTCTGAGTCTTATTTCAGGCATTTGGACATGCGGGAATAGTAAGTTTAACAGCATGACAGATTAATAATAAATTTAATAATGCTTGTTTTGTTTTACTTAATTGCAGAGAGATTTCTAGGTCTCACTCCGAAATCATCACAGTGGGAGGGAATGAAGATATGTTTAGACAATGGAAAACTATAAGGAAAAGTGCCATAAAATTATCATTGACAACAACAGAACAAGTGTGTTGGAGACTATGAGAGTTTTAGTACTGTTAACACTCTTCATTTTGGAACTGTCTGTTCTGAACATAGATGTTTAAACATGTCCAACAGAAGCCATTCTATATAAAAGAGACTCTAAATAAAAACTACAAAAATCTTTCATTATTAAATAATGTAAGTTCTTTTGATCATCAGTCATTGCTTGTATAGGATGTAATTAGTTTGCTGGAACCTGTTAATGAAGTAACCAATGAATACATCCCAGAGTGCATATATTTCTTAAGCAATATTTGCTATAATAGAATTTCATCGTTCAATTCCAGGGACTTTGACAGGGAACGTATATAAACTTCTACATTAAACTTCTAAATTTGGATACTAAAATATTTTTTAATAATTTAATTTTGACCTTGGGGCCTGGGTGGCTCAGTCAGTTGAGCGTCCAACTTCGGCTCACGTCATGATCTGTGGTTTGTGCGTTTGAACCCTACGTCGACTCTGTGTTGACAGCTCAGAGCCTGGACCCTGCTTGGGTTCTGTGTCTCCCTCTCTCCACTCCTCCCCCACTCACGCGCTGTCTCTCTCTGTCTCTCAAAAATAAAATAAACATTACAATTTTTTTAGGAAAATAATAATTTAATTGTGACCAGTAAATTTTTGATGCAGCTTTCTATTTGCTTCTGTAAAGCAAAAAATTCCTTCTGTGATGATTAAATAGGCTTAAGTCATCCAACATTCTGCTGAGGTAAGTATTTGTGTACCTCTACGTGTAAAACAATTTCGTATTAGCTTAAGAATAGCTAGACAGATTAAAGAATCAAAAAATCAAAAATTGAATGTGAGGGAATTTGGAAGTGTAGAATATGAAGAGGTTTTATTGCAAATCAGCAAACAAAATTTGATTATCTAATAAGACATGTTGAGAAAAGTGAATAGTTATACAGGGAAAGATGTTGACTCTCTACCTCTCGTTATTTATTCAAACTAATTTCAGGTGAGTAATAATTTATATTTAACAATTATTATGGTAAAGCATGGGATTTTTTTAATTTTTTTTAAACATTTTTATTTAGTTTTGAGACAGAGTGAGACAGAGCATGAATGGGGGAGGGTCAGAGAGAGAGAGGGAGACACTGAATCAGAAGCAGGCTCCAGGCTCTGAGCCATCAGCCCAGAGCCCGATGCGGGGCTCGAACTCACGGACCGCGAGATTGTGACCTGAGCTGAAGTCAGACGCTTAACCGACTGAGCCACCCAGGCGCCCCAAGCATGGGATTTTTAAAAGAACCTTGAAATTGGGGAAATCTCTCCAAGGATGACACAAAAACCATAAACTCTGATACACTCAACTACGGAAAAGTAAATAGATACATTGCCAAAACCCACCATAAATAAACTCAAAAGATAATTCTGGAAAAGTAACCCATATTATCATTAAACTGCTATTGTCCTTGATTTTTAAAGAACTCTTACAAGTCAACAAACAAACAAAACAACAGCCGAATAGAAAAATGAGCAAAGAACAAACAGAAACAGTTCACCGAGAAGGAAATACAAATGATTATTATCCAGATGAAAAGATGCTCAAACACACTCACAAAAATGTGAATTCAAAGCCACACTGAGAAACCATTTTTCATCTCTTAGGTTGACCAAAAATGTATTTGCTACAATGATTACAGTTTGGTGAAACAGCGTCTCGTGTTGCTGAAAAGGGTGGAACATGACAAAATTTATACAAAGGACAAATGGACAATACCTATGAAAATTATAAATGTTATTTTACATCACCTTTTCTCATTGACATTCATTCTACAGGTATGCCTGCACATTTGTAAATATAATTCACGTGGGAAGGATGTTCAGTCCAGCAATGCTTAGAAGAGAGGAACTACTAGAAAGAACAGATTAGAAGCAGAACAGTGCTGTGGCTTTCCTTTCATAATCAAATCAAATGTGAATATAGGAAGGGTACAAATCCTTTATATAGGAACATAACCATTTCATAAGTTATCCAAAGCCCTTTGAAAATTAAGTGCTAAAACTCCAGTCTGTTTGGCATGGGTAGAAATAAGTCATTGTATGCAATGTGTGTCCTCGATTTAGCAATGAGGGCTCAGTGATCATTATGTTCATTGTTGTGACTATATGCCAAACACTGTGCTGAGCATTTTAAAAGATTTATTTAACCTGCTTTTAATAATATGTTCCCACAAGATGACTTTTTAAATGCCAGTGCCTCTCCATACTTTTTTTTTTTCAAGAAATCCTTTAAGATACACAGACCCTTGAATAACTGCTTTCTAGATTATGATCCTGTTACTAAAGTGCTAACCTACCTTCTACTCTATTGGGTAAAAATAGTTTCCTCTTCTCCGAAAAGATGGTTGACGTTTTCTCTGCCAGTTCTCGTGCAAGTGGAACAAACAACCCCATCCTAACGTTGGCAAAGCAACAGACAAGGACAGTCAAGTGCTACCCTGTACCTGTCATGGCTCTACCCAAACCACACTGTAAAGATGAACAAACAATTTCCTGCTTCTGAAGAACTTATAAGACAGACACTTGCAAATGACTAAAACAGAATTAAGCATCCTCCCCTTTCATTTGTGTGATATAGCTCTTAATAATTTAGAAATTCTCTCAGATGTCAGCTAAATTTTAATGCATTTTAAAACAACATATAGGTACATAAGTCAATAATTCACCACTGGTGAATGAACTGGTGCACATCACTCAGGCATGATTACATTGCACAGGCTTCCTGCATAGGCAGAAGGAAGGAAACAAACACGCTTAGCACTTAACTACATAGCAGGCACACTATTTATTTTTTAAGTGTGTGTATTTGTATGTATTTAATCCTTACTAGTTAATAAGATATGTAACATCAAACATCCTTACAGGTGAGAAGGCAGAGGCTCAAATAGTTTCAGGCATTTGTCAAAGGCAACTCAGTATGTGGCAGTTCTGATGAACTCACTCATTTACAAATCCCATAAAGGATTGCAGCTAGTGTCATTGTGGTAAAACAATTGTAGCTGTTGTAGTATTTCGTCAAATGTGAAATATAAAACACATCACTGTGTGATGTTCCTCTGAAAAAATATTCCTTTGCAAATCATACCATAACATACACATTATGCCATATTATCCTCTACCAAATTGCATGTGAATAAAAGGATAACAATGTTTCTGACAAATTGATGTTTGATGTCTTGATGACAATCCTTCAAAATTTGATCACACCAGCTTCTTACTGTCTTAGAGTTTCTACTATTCTGAGGCTTCAATTATATAAGCAATCATTTTTTATTTATTTTAGTTACATCATACCACACAGTTTCAACTCCTTATGAGTGTCTTCCTTTCTTAGGTACAATGATAAAAAGAAAAGAAAGAAAGTAAAAGAAATGAAAAGGAAAAGGAGACAAAGGAATTATTAGTCCTCAAATGACATATCTTGCTTCATCAATACCAATCTTATGCCCTGTTGTTTTTGCAATGCATTTTTTACATACAGAGTAAACTTTTATTTCAAAGCTAATTATGTTATAACCTTTCTGAAGACATATTAAGTAGAGGTTAAATTCAGCACACTTAGTAGCAACGACCCATACAACTTGGATATAAGTGAGAAAATCATGGAAAGCTGTGACCATGTTCTCCTATGTTCAGGCAATGGCCATGACGATCACATTGTGTGATTACAATTACATTAATTATAAGACTTCATAAATTATAAGATACATCTTGATTTCAGGGATCTTAAAATGTAAAAAAAAAAAAAATTACAATACATGAAAAAAGTTTGTGTCCACCACAGTGCTAGGAACTGGAATACCAAGAAGTAATAGAGTCTTATCCCTCATGCCGCTCACAGTCTAGTGTGGGTAGACAAGTAAGCCAACAGTTAGGATTCAGTGTGATGACAAAAATTATATATATTATTTACATATACACTTTATGTGCGTTAACCTATTTGATCTTTATAATAATTCCGCAAGCTAGATACATGATAGAGGTATGAACCTGTATGGATATCCAGGAAGGGTATCTAAATTATCCTGTGTGTGTCAGAAGCCTTTGATGGGAGGTACGCATAGGTATGAGTAGTATAGGAGAAGGACAGAATTGAAAGTAGGCAATAACACTCCATTAGCACAGCTATAGAGGTAGAAGAGTGGGACACCTGGGGAATACTCAGAGTTGAGTACTGAAGGCACTGTGGCTCATGGGATGATGGGGAAGAGTCAGAAGGAAGGCATCCCCACCCTTCCTGCCCCCCCCACCACCATATTAAGAAGTTTAGACACTATCTTACAGATTGAGGAGTGCCACAGTTGGATCAGAGGGAGTTGTAATTGGGACGAAAGAGGCCAATTAAGAAAACTATTTTAAAAATCCAAGTAAAGGGGTGCCTGTGTGGCTCAGTCGTTTGAGCGTCCGACTTCGGCTCAGGTCATGATCTCGCAGTTCGTGAGTTCAAGACCCGCTTAGGGCTCTGTGCTGACAGTTCGGAGCCTGGGGCCTGCTTCCGATTCTGTGTCTCCCTCTCTCTGCCCCTTCCCCAATCATGTTCTGTCTCTCTCTGTCTCTCAAAGATGAATAAACATTAAATTTTTTTTTTAAATCCAAGTAAAAATAATAAGGATTTAGATTAGGCCAAGTAGTAATTTGTGAAATACTAACTACTAACATTAAAAAGTTACAGTCAGCCAAAACAACCTAGTAAGGAACTCCAAAGTTCCACCTCTCCACAAAAGGAACAAAAACCTGGCAAAACTATGAGAATTTACCTTTTTTTGGAACCCTGAAAACTAAGCAAAGACTTGTAGCAAACAGAGAATCTTGAAAGCAGCAAGAGAGAAGTGATCTCACTTATAAGGGAACTTTAGTAAGTTGCACGAGTAGTGAATACTTTAACCAAGAATTCTACATCTGACAAAATTATCCTTCAAAAATAAGGAAGAAATTTACACATTCCCAGATAAACAAAACTGCAAGAGTTTGTCACCAGCAGACTTAGCCTATAACAAGTGCTGGTCATTTGTTTGCTAGAGCCATTCAGGGTGAAATAAAAAGATATCACACAGTAATACAAATCCACACGAAGAAATAAAGAACACTATTGAGATGACTGACTACCTAGGTAAACATAAACACAGTATAAATGTATTTCTTGTTTGATTCATTTCTTTCTGTCTGATTTTAAAGATAGTTGAACAAATCAATTATTACAAATCTGTGTTAACTGACACACAGTATATAAAGGTGTAATTTCTGATGATATCAGCATGAAAGTGGGGGGGCAGAGATATACAGGAGCATTTTTATATATTATTGAAATCAAGTTGGCATTATTCTCAACTAAAGGAGAAATATAAAATCTGAGCAGACTTTAAAACAAGTGTAGAGAGATTGAATTAGTAATCAACTTCTAAAAAAAAAAAAAAAGTATAGGACCAGATGGCTTCCCTGGTGAATTCTACCAAACATTTAAAGAAGAATTAATGCCAATTTTTCACTAACCCTTCTGAAAAACAGAGGAAAGGGAACACTTTTCAACTTACTCTATGCAGCCAATATTACACCAATGTTAAAGGCAGTAAAAGGTAGCACAAGAAGTGAAAACTACAAACCACTATCCTTTATGGTATCCTTTATATAAATGCAAAGGTTCTCAAGAAAATACTAGCCAACCAAGTCCAGCAGTATATAAAAATAATTAGACACCATGAAAAGTGGAATTTTCCCTAGGAATGCAAGACTGGTTCAACCTACACAAATAATCAATATAGTGCACAATATTAATAGACTACAAGAACAAGATACACAATCATCTAAATATATGCAGAAAAAGCATTTGACAAAATTCAACACCGTTTCTTAATAAATATACTCAACAAAGTGTATTTGGGAACAGAAGGTCACCTGTTGAAAATCCACAGTGGGGCACCTGGGTGGCTCAGTTGGTTAAGCATCCAACTCTTTATTTTGGCTCAGGTCATGATCTCAAGGTTTGTACGTTTGAGCCCTGCATAGGGCTCAGCCCTGACAGTGTGGAGCCTACTTGGGATTCTCTCTCTCCCTCTCTCTCTGCCCCTTCCCTGCTGGCAGGCTCTCTCTCTCTCTCTCTCAAAATAAATAAGCATTAAAAAACTGAAAAAAGAAAGAAAATCCATAGCAAACAAGCATCATGTTTTTTTTTCTTATACAGTATTACTTTGATACATTTATACATTGCAATATGGTTGCCACTGTAACAATATTGATCACATTACATACTTAAGGTATTTTCACATACATTTAATATACTATACATTAGCTCTCTGTGGCTTATTAGTACTCATTACAAGTCTGTACCCTTAAACATCATCAATCTTAATTCCCTACCCCATCCCCAGGTAACCACCATTTTACTCTGCATTGTTGTTGTTGTTGTTGTTGTTTTTTATAAGTTTAACTTTTTAGATTACACATACAGGTGATATCATACAGTACTTACCTTTCACTGTCTGGCTTCCTTTGCTTAGCATAATGTGCTCAAGGTCCATTCGTGGAAGGTCCATTCTGCAAATGGCTGGATATCCTCCTTTCTCCTGGCTGAATAATATTCCATTAGATGTATGTACCACATCTTTTTTATCCATTAATCTCTTGTTGGACATTTGGATTGTTTCCATATCTTGGCTATTGGGAATAATGCTGCGATAAACATGAGGGATGCATATACCTCATTGAACTCCTGTGTTCCTTTCCTGTGGGCAAATATCCAGATGTGGAACTGCTGAATCATATGATAGATCTATTTTTAGCCTTTTGGGGAACCTCCGTATTGTTTTCCAAAGCGGTTAGAGCAAATGTCGTATTTAATGGTGAAAGCTAAAAGCTTTTAGGAAACAAGACAAGGATGTCTGCTCTTGCCACTTCTACTCAACACTATACTGGGAGATCTAGCCAGGGCAATTAGTCAAGAAAAAGACCGAAAGGTATCCGATTGGAAAAACAAAAGAAGTAAAATTATCTCTGTTTGTAAAACACCTTATCTTATACATAGAAAATGCTAAGGAACCCAGTAAAAACTAGTAGCTTTAGTTTTTAATCAACTAGCTCAGCAAAATGGCAGTATAGAAGCTCAATGTACAATATACAAAAATTAGTTGTATTTCTATGTAGCAGTGATGAGCAATCTGAAATTAACAAAGCAATTCCATTTGTAGTACTCTCAAAAAAAAAATAAAATACTTAGGGCTAGATGTAATCAAGAAAGTATAAGATTTCTACAGTGAAACCACAAACCATTATTGAAGGAAATGAAAGATCTAAATAAATAAGAAGAAATCCTGATTGGAAGACCTAACAATGTTAAAATGACAATAGTCCTCAAAATGATTTACAGATAAAATGCAATCCCTATCAGAGCCCAGTTGCTTTTTTTTTTTTTTTTTTTTTTTTAGCAGAAAAGGATAAACTGATCCTAAATTTCATATGGAAAGGCAAGGGGCACCAAATAGCCAAAATAATCTTGAAGAAGGATCTACCTGATTTCGAAACTTGCTACATTACACAGTCATGGAATAGGTGTTGTGTAATGTATAATAAGCAAACTCCTATATGCTAAACACATTAACGTGTTTGATGGGACATTTAGAAAATGAATTTTCCGGGGCGCCTGGGTGGCGCAGTCGGTTAAGCGTCCGACTTCAGCCAGGTCACGATCTCGCGGTCCGTGAGTTCGAGCCCCGCGTCAGGCTCTGGGCTGATGGCTCGGAGCCTGGAGCCGGTTTCCGATTCTGTGTCTCCCTCTCTCTCTGCCCCTCCCCCGTTCATGTTCTGTCTCTCTCTGTCCCCCCAAAAAAAGAAAATGAATTTTCCAAGAAGAGGTAAATGTTAATGAAAGGAAAAACACTAAATCTCAATAAATAAATGTGCAATTTATAACTTCATATATAGAGAGCTTGCTTATATAGGAACACACCTGTTCTGACACTTGAATGGCTCATCTCTATGAAAAAGAGAAAAGAATCTGTGCAATGCGCCGAGCTCAGTATTATACTGCACGTATGACATTGTGGCTCTTTCTGTTACTGTGGGCAAGCTACTTTAGTGATTTCAACAGATTCTTGAACTGAACAGAAATTGCTTCCCACTCAGTTATAATTTTACCATGCAGAGGCTAGAAGTTGGGAATAAATAATGAAAGAAGTCATGCAGGTTCACACGTGATGCTCTGTGTGGGATGTAGGTGGTGACTGAAGAGGGGGAACGTGACCTTGTGATAGAAAGGTACCGCGTTATGATATGAAAGACATTCTGGCAGCTCTTTTATTTCACACAAGTTAATGGGGAAAAATCCCTATCATGAAAGAACAAATATGGTTATTAAAGTTATGCCTTTAACGTTGTACCCTACAGAAAGAAGTAAACAATTTCCAGTAAGGAAAAGCACAGAATGCAGACTGCAATTTGATTATGACTGTGGCATTATTTGCCACATGGCTCCCATATCATTGAGATAATCATGGTAGACACGAGAGACACATAAAGTGTTTTAAAAAAAACTTTTATGTAATCCTAGATTTATTTTTTGATAAGGGACCTGGTGGATTAAAGATGGCCGCGATTTCTTTATGACCCCCTCCTCAGAGAAGGAGGTTTATTTTCCCCCAGCCTCGTTCTACTTTGGCCCCGTGACTTCTTAAGCAATAGATTATGGTAGAAGTGACACCATGCTAGTCCTAAACTTTTGAGGACTGACAGGCAGCTTTTGTGTCTGACCTCTGGGAACACTGACCCCTAAAATTCTGCCTCTCAGAACCTAACCGCCATCTTGTGAAAAACCCAAGCCACATGGAGGGGCAGGTGAGGTGCTGTGGTTAGTCTGTCCAGCCGAGCGCCCAGCTTCCAGTAAGCATCAACTGGAAGCTGTGTGAGTGAGCCATCCTGGATGTCTAGAGCCACCCAATAACTGTGGTCCCAAGTGACATCCTCAAGACTAGAGCCACTCAGGTGATCCCAATCAACACAGGGCATTGTGAAGAGTAATGAATGAAAGTATTACCTTTTGGCTGGTTTTTATGCAGCAATAGATCATTAGAGCA
The DNA here is from genome assembly GCF_018350195.1 of Panthera tigris. Taxonomy (NCBI): domain Eukaryota; kingdom Metazoa; phylum Chordata; class Mammalia; order Carnivora; family Felidae; genus Panthera; species Panthera tigris. Next base: position 131,236,627 of record NC_056664.1, read on the forward strand.
ATCACTTGCATAAAGATGTATGTTAAGGGGTGCCTGGGTGGCTCAGTCGGTTGAGCGACCGACTTCAGCTCAGGTCATGATCTCGCAGTTCGTGAGTTAAAGCCCGGCGTCAGGCTCTGTGCTGACAGCTCGGAGCCTGGAGCTTGCTTTGGATTCTGTGTCTCCTCTCTCTGTTCCTCTCTTGCTCACGCTCTCTCTCTCTCAAAAATAAATAAAGATTAAAAAAAAATTAAAAAAACAAGATGTATGTTAAGCTGTGTTAACACTAAGGTTTATAGATGGCAGAGTAAAAAATTAGTATATTTGAGCTCTATCAACAATTGTGTCTGCAATCTAATGGTCTCCTCAGAACTTCCGCAAGGGAGTTTTCCCAACTCACTTGAGTACCTTCAGATTTGATCTCTTTTCTCAAAGCAAATTTATATTCCACTGGGTCCTCGATAAAAAGTCTGTGAAAGAATCTCTAAGTACCTCCCGTTGAACACATCGAAAGTGCTCTCTCTTCTCTAAAGTTTGAGCATGTAGACAGTTTTACTCAGAACTTTTCCTTATTTAAAGATGGTTCACTTGTTCGTTTTAACACGATGAGAGCAGAAGAATGTTAAATTCTATATTGAACTTTTATGTTGTCATTGATATGTTTTTAAAAGAGATTAAAATAAAACAAAACAAAAGCAGATCACCTCAAGAGACAATCAACCTACTTCTCCTAAAAGAAAACTTCAGAGTCAGTAAACTGTGAATAGAAATCTCAATGCGTTGAGTTGATTTTTGAGTTTGGTTTCTATCATCTGAATTTGGTCAGAATGAATTAGTGGTAGAAAATTGAGTTAGTTTTTGCTTTTAGGCTGTTATACTTTTACTTCAGATCCCAGAGTTGAGTTAAATGTCAACACATGCTCTCCTGGATTAATAAAACACATTTTCCAATATAGTCCACCAAGAAACACAGTGCACTTGGAGTTAAACCTGTCTTCTTGGATGGCTTTGAGGAAAAACTACTAGCTGCATAATTCTGAGCAAGTGGCCAACACACCCTCCCCTCAAAATCTGAATCAGGAAAAAAATAATAACCATCTTGTCCTGTTTACCTGGAAGGATAGTTCTTCAAAATCAAGTGATCATACATACATATTTAAGGAGTAAAAAAAAATTTTTAACTAAAATTGTTTTATTGTTATTCTTGATAATTATATTTCTAGTAATTGTGTGGGGTTTTTTTCCCCCTGTCTATTCTGGAAACTATTTTACTATACTTTTCTGAGTGCCAAAGTTGAACATTTTATTCAGATTGAGGTGTCTTTGCCTGCTTTGCGTACAAAGGCCTCTGAAGTTAACTGATATTTAGCTGGAACATACACCATGGCAGAAATACTGGGGAAAGGGGCACCTGGGTGGCTCAGTCGGTTTAGCATCCAGCTTTGGCTCAGGTCGTGATCTTACAGGTTCATGAGTTTCATCCCCACATCGGGCTCTGTACTGACCTCTCAGAGCCGGAAGTGTGCTTCGGATTCTGTGTCTCTCTCTCTCTCTGTGTCCTTCCTCTGCTCACTGTCTCTGTCTTTCTCTCAAAATAAATGAATAAACATTTTTAAAAAAAGGAATACTGGGGAGAGAAGAGAAAAAATAGTAGAAAATAAGAACTAAGGTGACAATTTCAAGCATTTAACCTTCTACCTGAACCTCCTGTCTTTCAATCTCATTTTGACCCATCCAGTACCTGCACTTTGTAATCCTACCTGAGATTTATTGACCATCAACTTCTCATGTCCTGTTTCTCTCCACGCCTAGTTTAGATTCCATGGTTTGTCATTATAATCATGTCTTTGGATATACTATTACTCCCTTGATCTCCTTTTCTTATATATGTCTCTTGGAATTTTGTGTACATGGAATTACATAGTAAAAACACTGTTGTATGTTGCTTAATTCTTGAACCTAATTTTTTTTATGATTTATCCATGTATTTATCTGTAGTTCAATGCTTTTTAATCCTGAATGGTATTATTGAATACATCGCATTTTGTTTATTCCCCTGTTGACAGACATTTAGGTTATTTCCAACTTTGGCAATCACGAATAAAGCCACCATGGCTTTCTTGAACAAATCTTTGTGTGAAGATGTGTTTTCATTTCTCTTAGGTAAATACCTGAGACTGGAATTGTTGGATATTAAAGTAGGCGTGTGTTTAACTTTATAAGAAACTGTCAAACAGTTTTCTAGAGTCATTTCTCATCATTAGTGACTTAAATTTGCAGTTGCCTGGTCAGCCTCTCATTTGATATGGGTATTAGTTAATTTTGCTTCATAACAAATGTCTACATAACTTAGGGCTATAAAACAACAGTGATCTGAGCCAGCTCTTTGGAACTTGATGGCCTAGCCTCACTTGGATATTTGATGGTTACCTCATTGTCAACTGGGATGATGGGCATATTTGGCCATGGGTGTTTCAGAAACTAGCCAGGACTCATCTACATGGTAACTGGGTTACAAAATCAGTAAGAGAAGGCAAGCTCCAATATACATTCATTTTTCAATCTTCTGCTTGGTCGATGTTTGCTAACATCCGAGTAGCCAAAGAAAGTCATGGCTGAGAACATATTAAGGGGCACAGATATAGACTGCAACTTTAATGGAAAGTCTAAAAAGTCACATTGGAAAAAAGTATTGCTACATGGATAAGAAGTATTTGAGGCCTTTTTGCTGTCTTCCACCATCTTCCCTTTGACCACACCTCATTTCTACTCTCTTCACATGAAAAATGTAATCACTCTCATTCCAGAAATCCCAAAAGTTTATTTCAATAATGACATTAGACTCAGAGTTTAGGACCTAGCTCTCTAAATCAGATCCACGTGCAGATGAAGTGCCAAGAACCATAGCAATCAAGGATTAGTCAGGGAAGCAGAGCTAACATGAGTCTTACTGGAATAAGGGATTGATTATAGAAATTAGACCTTATACAATATGTGAGTAAATGGTGTAAATGGAAGAATTTTGGAGGATCTGAAGGAGTTACTGTTGAGTCCACCTAAAGTCTTGGTGCAGAGAGAGAAGTTAGAGCTTGCAGGGAAATCTGAGAAACTGAGCATATCCAGCCATAGCAGAAGGATCAAGAAGAGGAAGTTCATGGCGAGATTTATGGGAAGTTTTTGGCTTTGTGAGGCTACCAGAGTCAAGCATTTCCACCCCCCACCCCCAACGCCCCAAGCATTTGATAGTAGAACTGGGGCTGCTGTTGATCCGCCTAGAAGAAGAGTTAAGCAACTTGGCAAAATAAGATCATACTGTGACCCCGTGGACACACCTGCAGACGTTTGACACTAAATCTAACACCGATGGAGAGTAACGACAATGACAGCCACTATTTCCTTATATGCTTTAAATCACAAGCAAGTTCCTCTTTGGGCCAAATCTAAAAACAGAACATGAAATTCTGAGTAATGTAGTCCTCCGTTTAACTAGGTCGACACGGAATAGTCCAATATGTTATTATTAGTTGCATTTTTAAATCTCAGCATTACAGGAGATCTGTATCTGCTCATTCTATCTCTTTGGGTTTTAATGTATATTACACTAATGATTGTGCTTACGAGCCCTTCATATACCCTACTTTGTGAATGTCCAAGTTTTGGGCTGATTTCTATTGTTTGTTGTCTTTCTGTTACTGAAATTTAGAAATTTATATATTCTAAGTGCAAATTCTTTGTTGTATAAATATATGACAATGATATTATCCCATCGAGGCTTGCGTCTGAATTTTCTTAGTAGCGACTATTTTGAGCTGAAGTTTTTAATAAAGTTCAGTTCATCAAACTTTTTATTATGGTTTTGGGTGTTCTAAGAAATCTTTGAATACCCCAAGCTTGCAAAGCTATTCTCTGATATTTTTTTAATGAGCCTTTTAGAATGATTTTTAAAACTTTAATTCCAATATAATTAACATGCAGTGCTATATTAGTTTCAGGTGCACAGTATAGTGATTCAACAATTCTGCACATTACTCGGTGCTCATCAGGATCAGTGTACCCCTAATCCCCTTCACCTGTTTTTACCCATCCCCCATCCACTTCTACTCTGGTAACCATCAGTTTGTTCTCTATATTTAAGTGTTTGCTTTTTTGTTTGTTTGTCTCTTTTATTCTTCATCCATTTGTTTTATTTCTTCAATTCCACACACAAGGGAAATCATGATATTTGTTTCTTTCTGACTGCCTTATTTCACTTAGCATTATATTCTCTAGGTCCACCCATGTCATTGCAAATGTCAAGATTTCTTTATGTTTAGATCTACATTCCATCTTGAGCTAATTGTTGTATCTGGGGTGAGGTATTGGTTGAGCTGCATGTTTTCTGTGAGGACATCCAGTTCTTCTGGTACTATATGTTGAAAAGCACATATAATCTTCTTTTTCCACATTCAATTTCACCAGTGCCCTTATAAAAAGAAATTTATCACATTTCATTGTATATGTATCTATTTCAAGGCTTCCTGTTTTGATTAATTATCTGTTTTTCTATTCCATGTCAATAATTATGGCTTTATAATAGTTCTTAAAGTAATACAAATCTTCCACATTTATTTTACTTAAAATTGGTTTTAGGGGCGCCTGGGTGGCTCAGTCGGTTAAGCATCCGACTTCAGCTCAGGTCACGATCTCACAGTCTGTGAGTTCGAGCCCCGCATCAGGCATTGTGCTGGCAGCTCAGAGCCTGGAGCCTGCTTTGGATTCTGTGTCTCCCTCTCTCTCTCTGCTCCTCCCCTGCTCATGCTCTGTGTCTGTCTCAAAAATAAATAAAAACAGTAAAAAAAAAATAATAATAAAATAAAATAAAATAAAATAAAATTGGTTTTATTTTTTTTTAACGTTTATTTACTTTTGAGAGAGAGAGACAGAGTATGAGTGGGAGAGGGGCAGAGAGAGAGGGAGACCCAGAATCTGAAGCAGGCTCCAGGCTCTGAGCTGTCAGTACAGAGCCTGAGGTGGAGCTGGAACTCATGGACTGTGAGATCATGACCTGAGCTGAAGTAGGACACCAACTGACTGAGCCACCCAGGCACCCCTAAAATTGGTTTTAATTATTCTACGTCATTGGCATTTCCTTCTGTTGTTTTACATGTGTTTATTTATTTTTGAGAGAGCACAAGCAAGAGAGGGGCAGAGAGAGACAGAGGATCTGAAGAAGGCTCCGCGCTGACAGCAGCGAGCATGATGTGGGGCTTGAACTCACAAACTGCAAGATCATGACCTGAGCCAAAGTCAGATGCTCATTCGACTGAGCCACCCAGGCACCCCAGTCATTGGCATTTCTATATTAATATCAGTACCAGATTATCAATTTATACCAAAAAAATAAACTGCTTGAGTTTTGGTTGGAAATGCACTGAATCTATAGAATTTTGGGAAATTGACATGTTTGTAATACTGAGCCTTCTAACCTATGAATATGATGCATTTCTCCATTTATATAGGTCTTCTTTAATTTTAGCAATAAAATCTTCAGGTAACAGCCTTGGATGGCTCTTGTTAAATTTATTACTGAGTAATTTTTGTTTTTTTGGTGGCATTGTAAATGGTATTATTTTTAATCCCCTGTCCCCACTTCAATCTATCGTCAATAGAGCAGCCAGATTGTTTTATTAAAATGAAAATTCGATATTACTCCCCATTTCATAACTAACAAAGGTGACTTCTATCAAACATCATAAACACCAAAATTATTTTAATAACTAAACACTTCTACATCATCCAGCCTCAATGCCTACCATTTGTTTTCTTGTTCCCTCTCTAGCAACTATACTGACCCCTTTGCTGTTTCCCCGGACACCTCTCTCCTCCAGAGACTTTTCATTGTTGTTTCTTTTGCCAGCAATAGTCTACTCCAAATACATCCATGTCTTTCTCCTTCACTGTTTTCAAACTCTCCTTAGATGCCACCATATCACCTGACTCCCGACTACTTTGTAATTTTTTTTAAGTTTATTTACTTATTTTGAGAGAGAGAAAGCACAAGCAGGTGAGGAGCAGAGAGAAGGAGAGACAGAATCCCAAGCAGGCTCTGTGCTCACGGCTGTTCCATGCAGGGCTTGAACTCACGAACCATGAGATCACGACCTGAGCGGAGAGCAAGAGTCGGACCCCCAACTGACTGAGCCACTGAGGCGCCCTTGACTCCTGACTACTTTGTATGAAATAAACCTGACTCGCTCCTTCTGCACCCCCTATCCAATTTATCTGGGTGACTCACATTTTCATTTGTCAAGGCTGGACACTCCAGCTTATGCCTTTTGACATGCATCCTGCTTAGTTTTCAACTGCTCTTATTATAAGAAGTGTCCCAATTTGGACAATAAATTGCTTATCACCCTGCCATTATCATGATTTGTTTTTCTTCACTTGTTTTTCTTCGATTGTGTCATATAGTAGATTTGCATATTTGTTTGTTTCCAGCTCCCCCAAAGAGACTGTAAATTCCATGTGATAGAGTCTTTACTTGTGTTGTTGACTGTTTCACCTCAACCATTGGACTGTCACCAGCACCTAGTCTCAGTAAATATTTGTTGTATTAAGTAAATAATAAGGACACAAGCAGAATGACTTTGCTTTTGGACTTTTTTTCTTCTTTCTATAAAATGAAGTCCTACATTAAATTGAGGTCATTAAGATCATTCTGGCTGTAAAATATAATGATTGCTCGTGAAACCTGACACAAATTTCATTTAAGTCAACAGCTGCTCTGTGTAGAGGGAGAACAATTTTTTTCATAAGCTAGAGTAGTCATCTAAAGACATTGTTCTAACGTGGAATTTTGTCTAAGTAGCACAGATTGATTTATAAATAATAACGAGTGACTTCATATCCAGAAAGATTCAAGCATAAAACCTTATTGATCATTTTCTGACCTGATTTTTTCCCCATATATTCTTGTAACACTAAAATATATTTTTATGGTATGGGTGAAGTTATTTAGGGAATTCATTTTGTGATTATGACCCCCCAAGTTTCTAACCCTAACCCAGACCTGTCCCCTAAACTCCAGCCTCATATCCAACTCCTTCTGTGAACTCTCCGCTTAAGCTTCCAGTGGCATCTAAAACCGAACATGTTCAAACCTGAACTCCAGATTTTCTCCCCTAAACCTTCTGTTCCTCGAATCTTTCCCTTGGTCCCTTTTCAGTGAAAGGCAGTGCCATTCTTTTATTTTTTAAAACATTTTTAAAAATGTTTTATTTTTATTTTTGAGAGAAACAGAGGGAGAAAAAGAGAGTGCTAGGGAGGAGCAGAGAGAGAGGGGAACAGAGGATCTGAAGCGGGCTTTGGCACTGAGAGCCTGATGCAGGGCTCAAACTCAGGAACCTTGAGATCAATGACCCTGAGCTGAAGTTAGATGCGTAACTGACTGAGCCACCCAGGTACCTCAGTTCTATCCTTTGAGTCACTCAGGCCAACATCCTTGCTGCCATACTTGATTTCTCTTTTATCCCATACCCTACATACCTTCTTGTCTATAGATGGAAACGCACCAAGGGCCAGACCGGTCTCACCCTCCTACACATTTACCCAGGCATGGACAATATTGCATTTCTCTAAATCACCACAGTAGCATTTTAACTTGTTTTCCCTAGCTTTTTCCCTCCTCATCCCTCCATCCTCACCCATGCCTATTTCCCACAAAGCACCTAAAAAGATCACTTTAAAACCTAAATTGTCAGATCACGTAACTTCTCTGTTCCACATCCTCAGATTGTTTCCATCTGACTCAGCGTAAATGCCACATACCTGACAGGGGCCTGTCGGATCTGCCACTCTACTGTCTCTCTGACTTCGTCTTTTTCTAAGTGGAAATTTGATGAATCGTTTTTATGATTGAAGCATAATTGACAGGCAATATTAGTTTCAGGCGCAAAACGTATTGATCCGACAACTCCATACATTACTCACCACTCGCCACGTTAAGTGGAGTCACCATCTGACTTCATCTTTTACTACGTTTCTCCTTGTTCTGCTCGTTCGACTCATTGGTGGCAATATAGCACAACACATACCCTCCCGCCTCAAAAAATTAGTAGCTGTTGACCTTGCCTGGAATCATCTTTCCCCCAGAGCTCTGAAAGGCTTCATGTCTTACGTCCGTCCGTTCTCTCTTTAGATGCACAGCGTGGCCATTTCTGTGCCCTGGATGTGATATAGCAACTTCCTCCTAGTTCTCACATTTCCCATTTTCTTTATCCTGATTCCTTTTTCCTGCTTAGTAATTAACCTCATCTGACCTACGGTAACAACATTATATATTTTGCGCATGTAAAGTTCAAGAGACCTTGTACCCTCCCTATATCTCTCCGTCCCCAGCAACTGGGACTGGAACACAGTAGATGTTCAGTAAATATGTGCTAAATGAAAGAATGAGTCAATATTTATTTGGCAGAACTTTTATGACCCAATGCTCTTCTTCCTCTTCCATTCTTGAATTTTAGCTCCATTAAGCAAACAAAGCAAAAGACTCCTTGTTAAAACAAACAATTTAAATGAGTTACCTTTAACACATACTTTTAGACCGTGTTTTTCAAAAATGTGTTTAGGAAGCTGAAAGTATACACAAATGCAAAACACTGTAAAATGCCCAATCACACCTGGAAGCTTCATCCTCCAACAGACCCCTAGATTCCGTGCGTGCTTGGAATCTAGAAGAGAAGGCAAGTTTGGATGTCAACCCTCCATGGTCCTCAGAGGAAAGGAAAGAGCTAGCAGAAGCAGGGGTATTTCGATGCTTTCTTGCTGTTTTAGTTCGGCAAACCACACACAAATTGTGGGCTGTTCTCCTACCTTCCCGTGGTTGAGAGTTCTCCACCAGAGCACCCACCTCAAAACCTTTCCCACCAAAGTGTTCTTCCATCCCGGGAGTGCTGGCATCTGTGTCCAGCCAGGAAGTTTTCTAAGTGAGAAACCTGGAACTCAGAGAGGTAAAATGACTTTTCCCAAACCCCTCAGAGCTGACCTTGGATGAGCAGGCCTCATGCCTGCTCATCTTTACTCTACTGTGTTTCATTAGCTTGTTATTCACATTAATTACATATAAGAAACGACTTAAAAGTCCAACAATAGGACAGTGGTTAAGTGTCCTCATATGATGGTTTACTACACAGCTATGAAAAATTGTGAGGTAGAAAATTATTAAATGGCAAGGGTAAATATTGGCAATGTGGCTAAGTGAAAAAATCAAGCAGTAAAATTGCAATTTTGTGTATGTGATTTGTGTACATAAGGGAAGGGTCTGTACATCAAAATGGTATCAATTGACATTTCTGGAAGATGAGGCTGGAAGTATTTTTATTTGTCTTCATACTTTATAATTCCAAAATCGATCCTTTTGTGACAAAAGTGTAGTTTAAATTTCTCCCCTGTACCACACTTCTGATTAATTTTAAGGTCTGTATTTTTTTTTTAACGTTTTATTTATTTTTGAGACAGGGAGAGACAGAGCATGAACAGGGGAGGGTCAGAGAGAGAGGGAGACACAGAATCTGAAACAGGCTCCAGGCTCTGAGCTGTCAGCACAGAGCCCGACGCCGGGCTCGAACTCAGGGACCGTGAGATCATGACCTGAGCCGAAGTCGGCCGCTTAACCGACTGAGCCGCCCAGGCGCCCCAAGGTCTGTATTTTTAAATGCAACAGTACATTTATAAATGTTAACTTTTTTGTATAAATAGCATTCATACAGTAAGCATGAGATATAAATGTGTGGAAAACGGAACAAGCTTCATGAATGTAAAGAATCACTGGAAATTAAACTGAAAGAGGGAAGGACTTTTAACTGTCTTAACCAGGTATCTAAGGTGAGGCCTTTTTGTTCTGTTTTGTTTTGTTTTGTTTTGTTTTGTTTTGTGGAAATACACACACCATTACAGTCAGAAAGCCTTGCCTTTTTCCTTGTAATTATCACATTCTAAAGTTATACTTCAAACTAATTTCTTTTTTTACCTTTCCCCGAATTTGTAAAGTTTTTTAAAGCTCCTTAAAGCTCTCATAGATCACTCTAACCCAGAATCGTTACTTCCTTTTTGCAACTGCAGTTTTTGTCAAATTATTTTAAAACTGTCATAGGTACAAGTAACAGTGTTTCAGGAGAATGACGGCACTAAACTTTGTTTTGTTGTTGTCACATGAGCATCTCGATCAGTCATCACAATTATCCATTTATAACCTTTTTTTTTTTTTTTTTTTTTGGACAAATACAATGAGGTTCAGAGTCTAAATAGCTCACCTAACTCATACTTCTAGTATGTGATGGAGTTTGGTCGACGCTTAAGTCTACATAATCAATAAACTTGGTCTGCTGTCTGTCTTAAATTAATTTGATGGCATTTGTCAGCACAAGGGTCCTTTCATCTCCTCGTGCACTCTTCCCAGGCCCTCAAAGCACCACCTCTCACCATTCAGAACTTCTGGCCGCAGCAAGTTACCCAGGGCTGTTCCGTGATCCAGATCTGAATTGTCACTCCCGCTGTCACACTGTATCTCTTCTGTGCCTGTGCCCACATGCTGCCGGCTTTCTTTCCATGCTTGTTTCCAGTCACGTGTGCTGAGGACATCCCTTTGGATATCCACACTCGGGGCTTCCACTGTGCCTGACTCACATCTTTCCTGTAGAATTCATTGCATCATTTTGTAATTATCTGTTCTGGTTTCCGCTTGTTCCACAAGATTGTGAATTCTTCGCTGACAGGAACCAAATCTTATTCATCTATTTGGAAATATCTGATGCATAAAATTAAATCTCTAGGTAAACTAAATCTCTAGATAGGCACAATTAAGTTAAAATTACAAAAGAAATAAATATTATTATTTATAGTAGATGGTGCCAGCACCCAAAAGGTAAAATTCACTAGGTCTTGGAGCTAATAAAAAAATGTAGCAAATAAGGAGGAAAATACATATCCCATTAGGAGGGGGAAATCAAATCAACTAAAATTGGCCCAGAAATGACATAGGTGACAATTTAATAGATTGATATATTAAAACAGTTATTATTATAACTGTATTTCATATTTTAATATAGAAAAAGCCTTCCAGGTTTTTAGTTCTTTTTAAAAATTTTTTTTATGTTTTTATTTTTGAGAGAGAGACACAGTGAGAGCAGGGGAGGGGCAGAGAGAGACGGAGACAGAATCTGAAGCAGGCTCCAGGCTCTGAGCTGTCAGCACAGAGCCCGATGTGGGGCTCAGACTCACGGACTGCAAGATCATGACCTGAGCCGAAGTCAGACACCCAACCGACTGAGCCATTCAGGCACCCCTTTAGTTCTTATAATAACTATTTCTGGAACCTCTCATAAGCCTGGGAAATACCTGTTGGTGCACTCTCTTCCGTGAACACCTGTCCCAGTTTCCCACAGCAGCACTGCATTCCCATGTCAGGGCTGCAGAGGCTCCCTCTGTCCCCTGTGATGGGCTCCTCATTACCTGTTGGTCAGCTCTGAATTTCCAATTCAAGATCTTCCCTTTAACTGTGTTTCTGATCCATCCAATTATGATGTCCCTGGGTGTAGTATTTTCATGTTTATTGGGCTTTGGGTTTATTAAGTCCCTGGGAATTATGGATTTTACAAAATTTGGGAATTTTTCAATCATTATGTTTCCATTTAAGTTTTTCTGTATTTTCTTCTCGCACCTGCCCACCCTCCCTGCCCATTCAGAGTTCCAACTGCACATGTACTAGTCCGTTTGAGGTTGTTTTCCAGCTCCCTAATGATCTCCTCTTCATTTTTTTTTAAGTCTCTTTTTCTCCTTTTCATTTTGGATTGTTTCTATTGTTTTGTCTTCAAATTGACTAATCTGCTCTTCTGCAGTATCTAATATGCCTCGATCCCATCCCATATGCATGTTTTTCAATATTAACATTGTATTTGCAGTTTTAGATATTCTTAAGCTTAACATATTCATTTTTTTGCTAGCTTCTTGAACACATGGCACACAGTTATAATAACTATTTTAATAATACCTGTCTAATTCCATCATCCATGTTTTTTTTTTTTTTGTTTTTTGTTTTTTTTTTGTTTTTTGTTTTTTTTTGTTTGTTTGTTTTCCTGAGTCCTGTTCAAGTGGCTGGGTTTTTTTTTTGTTTGTTTGTTTTTTTCTCCTTTTAATGGGACATATTTTCATGCCTGGTAATCTTTATTGGATACCAGTCATTTTGAAACTTACCTGTTGGGTGCTCGTTATATTTGTATTCCTATGAACATTCTTAAGATTTGTTCAGGGAAGCTGTTAACTTACATGGAAATAGTTTATTTCAGCTTCTGCTTTTAAGGTTGTTGGATGGGACAATGAAGCATATGTAGATGGTGAAACTTTCACCCTTACTGAGGGACCAAAATGCCACAAGCGGTTCCCTATGAATTATGAGATTTTTCCAGTCATGCCAGTTGGAACAGACACTACCTTCCTGGTGGGAACAGGCCCCATGTAAGCTCAGAGAACGTTTCACTCTCCTGGTTTTTCCATGGCCTTGGGACATTTCTTCACATGCTCCTACAGATCAGCACTCAGACACTGAGGGCCTACCCTCCAAGGGTCTCCTTCTGCACAGGGCTTTCCCCCTCATACTCTGCGCTGGGAACCTTAGCCACAAAGCTTCCCTGGACTCCAGCTCTGTCTCCCCAACTCAAGGGCACCATCAGGCTCTGCCTGGGTTCCCCACCCTATGTCAGAGCCTCACAGTAAGCTAGGACAGTTATAAAGCCTGTCTTTTTTGTTTTCTACCTCTTGGGGAATACTGCCTTTCAATATTGATGTCTTCATCTATTCTATTCAGTTTATTTGTTATTGCATGTGAGAAGGTAAATTCACGTCCTGTTACTGCACCTTGCTGCAGAGCAGTAACCTTTCTAAATCTCACTTGAAAGGCCACTCACTAGAATCATGCCTGAAATCAACGATCCTGGGCCAACGTTCAGGAAATCGAGTCTAACACTTGGAGGTTTGCATGCATGATGTTTATTATTGAGTGTTCTGGGTAACTTCTCTGAGTGTAAAGCAAGCAAGTTTGGGCAGAATAAAATAAACTGCAATGCCGTTGTAACAGAGGCCTCAAGAAGCTTCCAGAATTGTCCCAGTTATACCCATTCCCTCACATGAGTGAGTTGCAGGTAGCTTTTAGGGAGAAGCTCTTCTTGGGGCGAGTGACACAGTGTCTTCCCGTAGCAGAGGGAGCGCCTCTATCCAGAAGGGGTATCTGGATTAGTAGCATTATTCAGCGGCAGGTTATTATGCCACCTGATGAAGTGTTTTAGTATACTCAGGACAACTATTTCTTATTAATTATACAGCTAATCAAAACGGGAATAATTTTTCAGCGAGTGTCATGAAAATACCGTATTTCCTTCGTCTCCCATTTTTAAAGAAACTCTACCAGAAATTTCTTCTCAAAGATAATTAAAACTCTAAGTTACGGTTTCTCCAAAATAATGAGGCTCTCTCTGGCAGGGACATTTGGCACCATATCTGCAGGATTCAAATCCTCCATAACTAGTGGGCTCTGAAGAGACAGAACGTTAGGGGACAAAACTGCATCGAAGCTGCAACTTTTAGTAATATTTTCGATGACAGAATAACCATTTCTCTGTAGGCCCTCTGTTCAGAGGGGGCAGGGTAGCAGAGAGCTGAAGAGTGACCACCGGTATAAAGCTTTAATTTTGCAAGATGAATAAATTCTGGGGATTGTGCCTATAATTAACAATACTGTATAGTACACTCACAAATATGTTAGGAGGGTAGATCTTGTACTAAGTGTTCTTGCCACAATCAAGAAATACAATATAATACAATGCAATGCCATACAGAATGATGCAATAGTGTGCAGTCTGAAGCCAGGCTGCTCACATTTACATTATGGCTCCACTCCCTCTGTGCCTTGGACTTTGGGCAAAAGCTCACCTTTCTTCTCCATAAAATGGGCTGATTGTATCCATCACAGAGTCGTGATCTCTAAGTGAGTCAGAGGCAGAATAATGTGGTTGTAAAAAGAGGAAGAGTCTGGCACCAGACTGCATGGGCTAGAATCCTGCCTGACACTTACTAATTTATCTTCACTTTTCCGCCTATTTCCGTGTTTACAAAAAAGAGAGAGAGATTGTATTATTAACAAATTCCTAGGGTGTTTATACGAATTATGTGCACTAGTGCAGGAAAAGAGCTTAACAGAGTGCCAAGCATACAGCAAGCTCTCAGCCGGCCTGAGCTCTGATGATGAGATGCCCGGGGGGCTTGCGAATTTCAACCGAATTTGGTGAAGAAGATTAACACTAGAACACGCCCTGCTCTCATGCCCTGGAAGGCTAGCGGATGAGAAGGGCCAGGGCGTAAGTAAGGATAAAAATAGGGCAGGGTATGCTGAGAATTTTAACACACATAAAAGCTCTGTGGCAAATTGAGGAAAATGATATGAGTGTCAAAGAGAGATGACAATTAAAGAGCAGGGTATGAAAGGACAGCTAACCTGAGCCATAAGCGGAACGTGGAGAATTTACACCTTCTCACTTGATTGGTTAAATTCTAGGCAACTTATAACTGACCCGACTGCAAAGAGGTGGCTGAGCACCTTTGACGTTATTGTATCTGACTGTGGGACCAAGTGTCCGAAGCCACCCTGAGCTACGAGCTAGGACTTGAAGAAACAGAAATGCTTCCCCTCTCTCTGCAATAGCCCACCCTGCCTCAGTCCTCTGGGACTCCCTATGCTGGGCGGCAGAGTGTTTACCACAGTTCACTTCCCCATTTCAGCAGATCCCCAAGTAGACCAGAGAGCCCTGCCTGTTCTGTTTGTGCAGGCATGGGGAAGTGAGTATTTCTAACCACTTCCCTATGGAGCAGGGTAGCATTCCTGCCGCCTGAAGCCAAATAACTCTTCCTCAAAAAAGATAAACATAGATTGGAGAGAGGCTGCACCGTGGGTAGTTCTAATAAAATACAAGCCCTGTTTCTCAGCCTTTGGAGTTTATTAAACAGAGAACTTGGAAATCCATAAGCTGAGTTGCGGGGCAACTATTTGGATTTGTGACCCTGGAAGGTTGTAGCAAGGGTGGTTAGCCTGGAGTAGGGCGGAGAGCGAAGCCTGCGGTGTGTGGCTAATCGTGCTCTGCCAACCGCCCCACGTCAGGCAAGTAAGTCTCTTTACTTCTCTGCACTTCAGTTTCTTTACCTGTAAAAGGCAATGTTAGCTATCATTATCTGAGTGCTTATGATGTTCCAAACATAACATCTGAGCTAGAGTATTATTCTTCTCCTTTCACAAATGAAGAAAATGGAATTCAGAGAGTATAAATAACCTATCCAGGGTAACTCAGTCAGTATTAAAATTCAAGTTTGTTTCTAAAGCCTATTCCCTAAGGAGCTAGCATGCCTCCCTGAGCCCGGGGTGTACCAGGAATGTAATACATCACTGCTATTACATAATGGCATTGACCATGATTACCACCTGTCCATAATACGGACAAATATATATATATATATATATATACATATATATATATATATATATATATAGAGAGAGAGAGAGAGAGAGAGAGAGAGGTAGGGCCAATTGTCCTTTTTGCACTGGCACATATGAATACCATCTTATGGTTTCACAAAGAGCATATTTATCTCTTGGAATCACGGCCTGACCAGAGTTTAGTTGCAGAAAGAAGAGAAATTCTGTTTATGCATGCTGCATACATAGCATAATAAAGGAGAAAGAACACTGGACTAAGAATGAATAAGCATTTCATATTTAAAAAAAATATTATCTCATTCCATCCTTATGTCAACTCCTTTATTTTTATCCTAATTTAATAGATGAGAAAGTAGTCTCTGAGTGGGTGTAGAGATATGTTTGGCTTCAACCAGTGCTCTTTCCTTTAACGCCTCTAGTCTAGACTACACCAGCAGCCAGAAACTCTTGGCAAGACACTTCTCTCTTCTTGGTCTGGGGGTTTTCATCTATAAACTATGGGTGGGCTGAAGATTACTTAATTGCTAAGACTTTTCTTCTCCAAGGGTCTTGGCATCTTGCAACCATTAACAAATGGCTTCAGGGATGGCCTTGGCTCAAGATGAAACTCACCCGTTAATGGGTTGATTGCTTAAAATTGTGCTATTTTTAGCCACTCATCTTCGTATATGCTTCTGGTTATGCATTTGATTCCTTTGATAAGATTTGGTGTTAAATAATATTTTCTCAAAGTTTGGTCCTTTGCTTTCATTCAGGAGAGTTCTCTGGAAATTTCATCCTTGGGATACATGAGGCAGGGTCTTCAAAATGTCTTCATTTTTTTCCCCACATATAAAGGGGATGTTTGTAGGGCACTTTTTCAATCATAAAATGGGCTGAAGCTATTTATCTTGCATATAGAAATATAATGAAATTGCTGCCTGATTGTTATCTGTGCAACCCCCAATAACAATAAGATTGGGACAGCCTGCCACACAAAGGCTATGCTGAGTAGAGAGGGCTGGGCATTCATTTGTCAGGAGAGTCCAAAGATTTGCTTTTGAGGAAGCTGGTTTTCCCCTGCAGAGCTGGGCTTCTGAGCATTGCCTAGTCCCAAGAGCAGAGGGGATTATTTAAAAATAGTTAATTATGGGGTGCCTAGGTGGCTCAATTGTTGGGCTTCCGACTTCGGCTCAGGTCATGATCTCACGGTTCCTGGGTTCGAGCCCCGCTTCGGGCTCTGTGCTGATAGCTCATAGCCTGTAGACTGCTTCGGATTCTGTGTCTCCCTCTCTCTCTCTGCCCCTCTCTTACTCGCACTCTGTCTGTCTGTCTCTCTCTCTCTCTTTCTCTCTCTCAAAATAAATAAACATTAAACAAAAATTTAAAAATAGTTAATTATTTCTAGGCTCATGGGAGAGCCCAAAGAGTGATCCGGGTTCTAAACCTCAGGTCTGTGCACGGTCAAATTTCTCTATGGTGAAATTGCATCGGGCCTGCACAATATTTTGCTTCGTTATAATAAGTTTTCAAGTGTTTCCAGTCTAAGCATTTTCCAACTTCATTTATTCACATTATCTGCCCACTCTTTGATGGCATTTGGGCTGTCATCTCTGGAACAGGGGCTCCTATATGCTGTGCTTTCATCGTGTGCTAAACATTTTACACACATACTTATTTTCAAGACAGAATTGTGAGTTAGATGTTAGCATCTCCTGATCGCAAATGAGTAAATTGAGGCTCACAAGGAAGAACCTGCCAAGGCAGGATGACTAATAAATACCTCCATGGACTGGCTGAGCATTAGGCTTGAGTCTTAATAGGTCTTGGTTTTCTTGGATCTGTTTCTTCTGTCTCCAGCGCCTTCTCAAGTGAGTGTATGAAGGGCCACTGGATTCTATGACTTGAATGTTTTCTTTCACACGAACAACAGGGACACTGGACTTTTTCGTCACAGACTTCATTCATTATTAGCTAAACTTGAGCGACTAGGGTGCCCTGATCTTGCCTTCCCTGCAGGGATCTCCCCACTGCCCTGTATTCATTTCTGGCCCCGCCCTTTTCAAGCCATTAGCAAATTCAGTTCGTCCCTAATGTCTCCTTAGTTATAATTGAAAGAACTTGTTCCGCGGGGAGAAGACCTGGAGAGAGGCGACATCGCATAATAATCCATCTTCAAATAACTGAAAATCCAAGAGAGAATAAATAGTGTGTATGGCTCTGAAGAGTAAAGCCAGGTAGAGCGGACCTGATACACGGCTGCAATTTTTCAGAGCTGCCCATCAATCCTAGCGTCAAATCCAGTCCCTCCGAGTTCCTCCCCGGACACCCAACTGCTAGGTTCCCACCTGGATTTGGAGACCTGAACTCTCCGCGTCAGCGGCCCCACCCGCGGCCGCAGAGTCGCTGTGGAGGAGCCGGGGATCTGCCCCCGCCCGGCAGCAGACGCTTGGCCGCCGTCTCCTGGCAACAGCAGACGCGGAGCCGGGCCGGGCAGAGGCCGGCTGCTCGCTCCGAGCTCAGTCCGCGCAGGGGTCCTGGGGCCTGAGTCCGCCTCTGCCATGGCCTCCAAACAAGCCAAAAAGAGAGAAGTGCATCGTATCAATTCGGCGCACGGATCGGATAAATCTAAAGAGTAAGGGACCTTTGCCTGCCCATCCCACCCCTGGCCTAGCCTCTTGGCCTGGACCCTCCTCCCCGGGCTGCTTCCCTGCAGCAGGCTCTGCCAGGGCGGGAGTGGGGCTGGCCTGCTCGCTGCTTCTCTATCCTCGCTGGGAACCCCATGCCTGTCTTGATCCGTCCCCTTCCCAGAGCCCCTGGTTTCCCTGACTCAGCTGCCCAGCTGGACTTCCGGTTTCCATCCGTGAACCCCCCTCTCTACCCTCTCCTCCTCACTTCCTTCATAGGCCACCCTGGCTCTTAGAAGGGTTGCAGCTGCCTTAAGGAAGAGGCATAGCTCAAAGGCTGTCCAGTTATGGTCACGTCTGGCCCCAATAATGACAGACAGAGACAGAGATAGAGAGACAGAAAGAGAACTTTGACCTTAATGCTTAATGGTGATTCCCTATTTTGTATCTGCCTCAGTAGGACAAGTAAAGGCCTTTAATCAGATGCCATCAGATGTAAAATGGTTTTAAAAAGTTAAAACTATATCAATATGTAGTTCACGTTACTAATATAACTCCTCTTCTGCACTCATCCCCATGTTCCTGATTCCCTAGTCCCCAGTTCTGTCTTTCTTTGTAAGCAGGCTTCCAACTACCTGGCAGATAACCCATTCATTTTATTAACTTAAATTTCAGGTACTATATTACATACATAAGTGATTTTAACAAGATCGCTCTCCTGCTAAATACCAATGCAGGTCAGGTCATTTCAACATTTACTAATAGCTTCCATTCTTATAGGTACAAGGCCTACAAGGTCCTATAAGATCAGGCTCTTATTACATTTCTAACTTTACCACCTCCTTGTTCACATACTAGTCTCCTCTCCACTCCCTGGAATACCCCTGTACCTCGGGGCCTTTGCACTTGCTATTTCTGCTGCTTGAAAGCGCTTCCCCCAGATTTTTGTATGGTTTTCTCCCTCATCTCCTTTAAGTGTGTACCTAAATGTCATTTTCTCATGTCAGCTTCTTTGGCGAACTGTTTTAAAATCACAACACCCATTTTCCTGCTAAAACCAAAAGCCAAAACAAGCAAACAAAACAAACAAACAAAAAAAGCCCTCCATATTTTCCTTTCCTGCTTTATTTTTCTTAAAATTTTTGTTCATTTAAAATATTACATATTTTACTCTTTAAAAATTATGTTTATTTATATGTCTTCCGGATAGAATGTAAGTTCCATGATGGTAGAGCTTTTTCTTTTTCTATTTGATACGCTGTTGACTCCTTAGTACCTAAAGTGATTCCTGGATCATAGGTAGCAGACACTCAAAAATGCTTATTTAATGAATGAATGACAGTGATTAAATAAGAGATTATGAAAGGGTTGCAAAAGAATTATTGAATATATTAAAACACCCTAGTCAATGATGATTATAATTAATGCATGTTGAAGGCTTATAACTCTTAAGGAGTTTGGGGGAAAATCTTTGAGTTTAAAGAGTTTATATCCTGGGAGAGATGAGATTGTTAAGGAAAAAAATAAAATGATCAAACGAGATACCATAAAGCACAGTACATGGCCTGGTCCTATGATGGTTGTGTCACGTGAGAGAGATAAGGTGCTTACTGATAAGATGCTAACTCTCTCCTCTCCAGCACTTCCCATTTCTTTTTGAGATGATAATGTTATTTCTAACATGTTAATTTTTTCCAGAAAACATCTGAGTTGAATTATGTCAATAAAACTGAACATATATATTTGTGAAAATATGTCAATAAAACTGAACATATATATTTGTGAAATATTTTGCCATAAAAGGCAAATAGGTACACAAAATCTAGGCTTTGCCAGAAACTATCTATTGAGGATTAAACATCAAACCATTAGATTTTACTGTAGCATTGTGTGACAGAATGTGAAGTTTGTTATAAATCAAGTCGGCCCTCTAAGTTTAACTGAAAATCCAATCATAGCTACCAGGCTTAGTCGTCATTAAAAGATAAGGTACCACCCAGCATGGGGCCTAGAGATCGAAGTCTATCAAGGCTCCAGTGTAATTGTCATTTGAAACGTGCTGGGGGCATTTATACTAAGTTTTACATATTATTTTACCACACCTTGCAGTTACACCGCCAATAGTTGCGACCAACTCTACTGTGGTGCTAGATCTGGAAATGAGAGAAAAGGTCTGCAGAGCCTTGAAAATACCAATCGCCAGCCTACCTCTTTTATTCCCTAAAATTATGTGTCATAATGGGGACACGTCTGGCTTTTGCCTAGCATGCTGACTAGTACTGAGCATTACCACTTGTTGATTAAATGAGCTCACAGGTTAGGGACCTAGCTTGATTTCCATCCCTTCTGGGTTGGATTAAAGCCTGGTTCTCCCTCCCTTTCTAATCCGATCTGCTGTTGGCAAAGTGCGAAAAATGAGATGTTACAACTGAGAAAGCAGAGGCATCTATGTCCAGCTCTGACCAAATTCAGAAGTAAATGTGACTTTGAATCATTAATACAAGTTATGCCAGAGAGCTGAATTGTCAGTCTTGACATTAGGTGAACTTATTATCATTTGCTCTGTTTCCCTGTATCAGGAAGAATGGCATCTCTGTTACACGGTTCATTCTGACACTAATTTTTTTGTGACATTGGACATGTCATTTTTCTATTCTGACATTCGGTGTTTTTCTTATTTAAATGAAGAACCATCTAATTAAAATTGCTCCCAATGCACTCTGTCCTTCCTTCTCTGCTTTATTTTTCCCTCCAGCAACAAACTTACATGACTTCATCAGATTTTTTAAAAACTCCAGTGTCTCCGTAATGAGTGAGGGATTTTGTTAGAGTTAAGCATTTCAAACTTTGATTTAGTTTATGGTTTCTAATAGAAGTTGTCTTTTTAGGGGCGCCTGGGTGGCTCAGTCGGTTGAGCGTCTGACTTGGGCTCAGGTCATGATCTCACGGTTCGTGGGTTCAAGCCCCGCGTTGGGCTCTGTGCTGACAGCTCAGAGTCTGGAGCCTGCTTAGGATTCTGTGTCTCCCTCTCTTTCTGCCCCTCCCCTGCTCATGCTCTGTCTCTGTCTCTCAACAATAAATGTTAAAAAAAAAAAAAAAGGTTAAAAAAAAAAGAAGTTGTCTTTTTAAAATTCCATCTTCAGGAAAAATCGTTGCCATAACAAATGTCACAAGTTGCAGCTCTCCTTATCAAATAGCTAATGATAAATAGAAATTATGAACCAATCTAACCAATTTGAAAACCAACTGGCATGGAAAAGACACTTTCATTGTTAGATGCTATGAGAAAGATATGTAGTGACACCAAGTCAAAAATTTGATTTTCTTGGAAGTACTAAATATAAGCCTTTGGTAGGTCACGGATAACTTAAAAGAGAGGAAAGGAAGCATGAATTTTAAGTATTCATAGTTATTAGAAATGTTCAAGCTTATACTTTTTAACACTAAATTCTTTGGAACTTTAATGGACAGTATGAGAAAGGGAAATAATTGAGTGTTTATGGTCAACAAAATTTTGTTTCACTTCCAATAGCACAAACCAAGTCAAATGAACAGACAATCTCTTAAACTAACAAGAATTATGCCACCTTGTAGATTCTTGGTGATGATGAAATATCATTAAACCTCTTTCCAAAACAGAATGAGATGTATTTCATAACGCCCGAGTTAATCTATCCTTAGTGCCTTAAGTGCATATCTAAATTTTGTAGACTTCTCAAAAAAGATCACCACATCAGCCTATGTGAAAATTTGAAAACAGAACTATTAGGAAAGCCCACTTGTGATGGGTATTATGAAAACAACATAAAATAGAAGATACATATCTTACTGAGGATTAAATTAAGTGGGTTCTTGGTTATCAGAGGTTCACGAGGGAGAGCTGGTTAAATGAAAACATGCATATGTTCCTCCACCTTCAGAGATCAGGAAAGAAATTCCTCACCAGAGAGTGGAAAGCTTCCCTCTAGCCCCATGTCCAGTCCTCACAGCTCCACAGAGAAAGGCAAAGGTAAAAAGACCAGGAGAGGAGGAAACAACCCAGGGCTCACACTGAGTTTTGTGATTTCCCCAGGTGACCTCTGTGGACCCCAACAACTAAAGTCAATTAACAAATTTGAAAGGTCAGCTCCTGTGACAGATGCTTCCCTAGGGGAAAGCTTGTTCTTTATGTTCGTTTCTGAACTGTTCAATGAGCACTGCTCATGCCCAAGTCACCGGTAGGTCTGGGAGGACAAGGAGTTGTGAAACATGGTATCTTCTCTCCAGGGTTATGTAATCGGGGAGCACAAAAAAAGCCCTTAAGATTCATACAGAAGTAAATAAGAAGCATAGGGTGATGCCACACTGGTCAGGAGGTACTTGTTAGAAATCATGGAAGGAGCCATATATTGGCTTGGGGTTAGATTAGAGACATCGTGAGATTCCTAAAATGAGGGCTCTGTGAGGCAGAGGAGAGGAAGATCATTTCCAACTAGAGCTGGTCTGTCCTCACTCCTCTAACAGCCAATGCCCAAATCAGAAGGCACAGGTTAGCGAGGTGGTCAGTGCAGCCAACAGGAACGTTTAGGTCCCAGAAAGCCATCCTGATGGCTGGTATAGACAGTCTGTGTATGAATGGACTGGCACATAAGGCGCCCAGAATGAATATGCAGCAGAATGAGAGGGACAGACCAAGAGATTTAAACTATATTAAGGGATTTAAACTATGAGGGAAAACAGATATTTTTCTATATTAAAATGATGCTTTATGAGGAATAATTCAACAATTGTCTGCATGGACTTTATGCTGGATTAAGAATCATAGCAAAGAAATAAGTGGTGGTCTGAGATGATGGAGAATGCCTAATTTGGGGAACTCTTGATGGTAGCGAGGAACATTTTTAAAGGGGGAGTGGATGGGTGCAGAGCTTAACTATAAGGTGACTGAAGTCAAAGACTACAAAACCCAAATTTCTGATCTTCTATTGCCGTGGTAATATTTGTTGTGATGTCCAGCTATGACGCCACTCTGTCTGAAAAGGCAAGGGGAAAAAAAAAGTGTAAATAAAATTCAGTGACAAATTTCTAAAGGCCTTGTCTGGTCTATCTTTGCATTCTCTCGGGGCCTGGCACAATGCGTGTTTAATAAATGTGTGTATGATTTAACTGAGTTGAACCGGAAACCTGGTGTGGCAGCTTGGCCATAAAACCCTCTGAGTCAGAACCAGAGAAAGACTTCGAGAGCCAGAGGGGAGGGGGCCTGTCAGTCATCCCCAGAATGCAGGGCGACACTTGGCATAGGTTAGGGCACTACATAAATGTCTGTTGCATAGCTTTAAATATAATATCTCAGCCCAAAGTCCTGCTTCATGAGGATAGAAGTATCACGTTCATCTTGGTCGGGTCTGCCATCAATCCTCCCTTTAAAATAAACCTCATCTAAGCACTTTTTAAATAATTTATTCAGATTTGACATGGCTTAAGAATCATCTCTGACAGTGAAATCTTTTTTTTTTTTTTTTTTTTTAAACACCCAATTTTTAGTTTGTTTAGTTTTGGAGAAGAAATAGTTCCCTCTAAAGTTGACTCAGTAACATTACTAAGGAAGTAGAAGTTACCTTAAAAAGATTTAAATTTATAAACTCCTGTAGAATTTGTACTTTATTGTTACCTAAAAACATAATCGAATGTGTACTTTGAAACTAGTAATGTTGTTGCCAGTGCTTCTCAGATGAGCAAACTAATATTGCCTCCATCAAAAGTGATTATTTAAAAGTAGTTTAATGGACTTTAACATTTCCTTGACATTTCCAGGTCACAGCTTATTTAATTCAAGGGATTAAATAATTTACAAACTGATTATACTACTTAATGTGAGATAAAATGACTAAAAACTGTATCTAAGATTTGTATAATTTGATATAATATGTGGAATGTGAAAGATTGGATAGAAATATTACTAATCTTTCTCACTTTCATCCCAACAAAGAACATATGCATACGTTGTCATAAAAAGTATCCAACTAGGTGTTTTGAAGCTGTACTAACAATCCTCCAGGGATAGGTCCAGGCTGATTAATTACAAGTTCTGGGGCTATAGCTCTGTTGAGTTATATGGCTGAATTAACACAAGCCACATGTTTAAAGTAAACAACTTTTATTTTGAATGGTTATTTTGTTTGTTTTTTGTTTTTGCTGGTGTCAATATGAATGTGATGGTCCAGATATTTTGTGATTATTTTCATTCCGTCTTTCTGATACGATGAATATTAGACTTATATATGTTACTTCTGTTGAAGTTCTTAGAAACCCAGGGTGCCCTTTCTGCCCTCATTTCTTCACCTCTCAGTATTCACTCCAGGCTCTGTGGTTTCCATCCACAGCCTCCATGGAGACTCTCAGAGGCCGGGTCAGCTCAGAGCTTCTCTGTTCTCTACCTCTTCAGACTTTTCTACAGTGTTTGTTTCCGAGTAGAACTGCAAACTGGGGTATGCAGAAGAGCTACCTACTGAATCTGAGGGAAGGAGAGGTACCCAGGGTAGTTATAAATTAGTGAGAATGTGTCTACAGCTCATCAAACCTTGTGGAATCAGAGGCAAAAGGAGTGGAAGCAGGAAGAACTCTGGACTTTTGTGCCTGTGTTAGTCTGGGTCAGAAACACAGTGAGAGTTTAACCAGGTAAGGTCAAGGTCAAAGGTGAAGTCTGTACCGCATGCAGTCCCAAGAGGGCCCATCCTGCGTACTATTATAATGAATTGGAAATTAGAGACAAAGCCTCACGTTTGTGCCACCTTGGGTCAAAGTCCAGTAGGAATTTAGGACTGGTTTCTACCATAGACAGAGAATGAGGTTATGAAGATAGCAGCTGGAGTTGCAGTTAAAAAAAGTCAGTTGGAACCTGTGCACGTACAAGCCTGTGGGTCCTGCATACCTGTTGTTTCTTCAGTGGATTTTGCTTAAAGTCATTGTAGACACTGTTTCATGTATTTGCACACCATGTTTTATGTTTGTGCTTTATAAATACCAGCTTTGCGGCTGGAGGGTAGGGTGTCAGATCCTGGCAGTTGGGAAGCTTAAGATCCCAGTGGCCTTCGTACTTGGGCTTTTGAGTGAGAAACTTCTTGTTCTACTCTCCCAGTTCCTCCTGTCCCTCCAGAGGGTTCAGCTGCCTAACAGGGGAGCATGTGTCACTGCAGCTGAATCTCACCTTTCTTGCCCTCTCCTAGAGGCCTCCTTTCTCTCTGGCCTACCTGTCTTGTTTTCTTTCTTCTACCCCCCAAATTAAGTCATTCTGGAACGGTCTTACTTCCCTCTCCTCTCATTGCCTTTCTTGTCTCTCCTTTGATCATCTAAAACAGTCATTCCTGATCAAAGTCGACTAAATTAGCATCAGTGGTACTTACTGTGTAATTGAGCTCAAGTTCAAGTGGACAAATCTGCTTGGATGTGCTCTACTATTCCAAGTTAAATATATCCACAATGGAGGTGATGGTTTTGTTTGTTTGTTTGTTTTCTCCCAAGTGTACATATTTCCCATGTCTTTCATTTTAAAGAATCTTGTTACCATCCTCGCTGACACTCTGACTCCACAGTTCAGTCGTACTTGACTTTTCCCTCCTCTTTGCCCATTGCGTCTAGGTGGTCTCTACGTTCTTTTGATTTTACCTTCAAATTTCTTCTCTAGCCTGGCTTAGCCTTCATTTTCTTCCTTGTCATTTTCTAGTTTGGGCCTTTAATAACTCCAGGTGGAACCACTGAAAAAGCATTCTAATTTCCTTGTCCTTCAGTCTAATTTCCAATCTTCTTTATATGCAATACTGTTAGTAATCTTACCCTATTCCACCAGTAGGTTGTTCCTGCTTTGAAAAAAAAAAAGAGAAAAAAAGAAAGAAAGAGAGAGAGAGAGAGAAAGAAAGAAAGAAGAAAGAAAGAAAGGAAGAAAGAAAGCTAGAAAGAAAGAAAAGGAAAGAAAGAAGAAAGAAAGAAGGGAGAAAGTAAAAGAGATTGAGAGAGAGCAAGCAAGCTGGTTGATAGGGCCACAACCAGCTTCAACTCCCTCTTATTTTCTGTTACCAACCAAATACTAATATACTATTTACATTTTCCCACTTTTCTGTCTCTGTGTCTCTCCCCATTCTCTTTTCTCTGCTTACAGTTGCTTTCACCCTACCCTATAATTCTGTGCACGTCTTAAGACCTACTTTTCCTCGCAGCCATCATTGATTTGCTAACTTGGAAGCCACTATCCCCTTTTCTGTGCCGATAAAGCACTGAGTTTTTAACTTTTCTTGAGCTCTTTCGCTTTTGCCTTTGCAGTTCCCTTACTGTGTGTATTTATTCTCACTACTTTTAAGTTATTTGAGAATAAAGCCGAGTCTTACTTATCTTCATGTTCACTCAAGCACAATGTATTGAAAAAAAGAGATAAATGTTGAACTTTTAAAATTAAGTGCCCAATTAAATAATTTGAACGAAACCAAGGGAATGAAAGGTCAACACGACAACGTGGCTTTATTTTAATTTAACTTTTTTTAAGATTGTAGTTTATTTCCTTACCTATTTGATACTTCTGAAGATCGCAGCTGGCTCAGAATGCCCCAACGCAAATTAAGTCGATTGTGCAATTCCGTTCATGTTCTAATTCCTTCAGGATACTTACTGACACTACTTCAGAAGGCATGCTGATTGCACGTTGCACAAATAAACTGCCTCCCACTATGAATAAAATCATGTCTTTACACTGAACAGCGTGCTTGAAGAAAACAATGGCAAAATTCCAGACCCTCATTTTATTGAAGTTTTAATCCCTACAGTGAAAATAAAACCATTAAAGCACGTATAGGACTGTGTGTATGTAAATCAGATTCTGATTTTTTTTTTTTTTTTGCTCAAAAGTCTCTAATGACTTTGTATCAGCTAAAGTTTTCTTTGAAGGTTTTCAACTCTTATACATTTTCTACTGTATTATATAATCTTAATTGATGTAAGAATTTTTTTTTTATTTTTTATTTTTTATTTTTATTATTATTTTTTTTTAATGTTTATTTATTTCTGAGACAGGGAGAGACAGAGCATGAGTGAGGGAGGGGCAGAGAGAGAGGGAGACACAGAATCAGAAGCAGGCTCCAGGCTCTGAGCTGTCAGCACAGAGCCCGACGCGGGGCTCGAACTCACAAACCATGAGATCGTGACCTGAGCCAAAGTCGGTCTCTCAACCGACTGAGCCACCCAGGCGCCCCGATGTAAGAATTTTTAAAAACCATTTTGTCATCTTTGCAAGGTATGTAATTAATGTGTTTTTAAGTTTTAAAAGGTTATTTTATTCATGTTCTATTAAAAAATGGATTGTAAAATACAATTCAATAATTATTTATCTATCATTATTTATATAGTTTTGACTTCTTCCCCTTTCCAAACTATGGAGGGCATTTAATTTACCAGGAATAGGTATACATGAAAGACAGAAATGTAGACGAAATATGTTTTACTGCATACGAATCAGTAATCAAATATATCATAAAATGTCGATTTAATTTTACTGTGTATTATGACTCTAGGAACATATAACATTGCTATCATAGTATGTTATTTGGAGTTTCCTTAATTTGCCTCTTATTACTCCCAGTCTCGTTTTTTTTTTTCTTCTTTCTTTTTAAAAGTAGGTTTACTGATATAAATCTGATATGCAGTAAATCACAGATATTTAAAGGATATGTTTTGATAAGTTCTGAAGTGCATGCACACATGTGAAAATGTCAACATGATTAAGATAATGAACAGGTCTACCATTCAAAAAGGTTTCTGTGATTTATTGGTGATCCCTACCTTCTGTCCCTTCCTGACTACAGTCTCCAGGCAACCACTGTTCTGTGTTCTGTCACTATAGATTAGTTTTCATTTTCTAGAGTTTTATATAAATGGAATCATAAACTATGTATCTTTTTTGTATGACTTCTTTCACTCATTATAATTATTTTGATATTTTTCCGTGTTGTTGCTAGCAGTTGGTGAAGAATTGGTATTATTTTTCCCTTGAATATGTAGTAGACTTCACCAGTGAAACCATTGGGGCCTGAAGTTTTCTTCGTTGGGCAAGTTTTTAATGATAAATTCACTTTTTTAAATAGACACATGGATATTCAGTATGTCCAACCCAATCTATC
This sequence comes from Panthera tigris, assembly GCF_018350195.1. Taxonomy (NCBI): domain Eukaryota; kingdom Metazoa; phylum Chordata; class Mammalia; order Carnivora; family Felidae; genus Panthera; species Panthera tigris. The sequence goes on from NC_056664.1 coordinate 131,264,868, forward strand.
TGTTCTTTAGTGAGTATTCTTAGTTTATATCTTTCAAGGAATTGATCCATTTCATCTAGGTTATCGACTATATAAGTAGAGTTGTTTGTAATATTTCTTTATTATCTTTTTTTATTTTTTTATTTTAGAGACAGAGTGTGTGTGTGGGGGGGGGAGCCAAGGAGAGAGAGAGAGAGAAAGAGAGAGAGAGAGAGAGAGAGAGAGAGAATCCTAAGCAGGTTCCACACTCAGCATGGAGCCCAGTGCAGGCCTCTATCCTAGAACTCTGGGATCATGACCTGAGCCAAAATCAAGAGTTGGGTGCTCAACTGACTGAACCACTCAGTTGCCCCATTTGTTACCCTTTTAATATCTAGAATCTGTAGTGATGACCCCACGTTAGCTTCTGATATTGGTTGTTTGTGTCTTCTCTCTTATATTCCTGATCAGTCTGACTAGAGTTTGATTAATTTTGATGATCTCAAAAACTGAATTTTGGGTTCATTGATGTTTCTCTATAATTTTTCTGTTTTTTGTTTTTGTTGATTTGATCTAATCTTAACTTCCTCATTTGATTTACTTTATAATTTTCTAGTTTAAGGTAGAAACTGAATATATTGTTTTGAGACTTGTATTCTTTCCTAATACAGATATTTTTTCTATAAAATTTCCTTTATGTATTGCTTTAGTGGCATCCTGTAAATCATATGTTTTTCTTTTTTTCATTTTCATTCAGCTCAAATACTGCCTAACTTCCTTTTTGATTTCTTCTTTAACATATTGGTTAATCATAATTGTTTTGTTTAGATTCTAAATATCTTTGAATTTTTCAGATTTTTTTCTTAGTGATTTCTAGTATAACTCCATTGGTCAGAGAAGATACTTTTTATAAATTGAATTATTTAAAATGTTTTTAATCTTTATTTATTTTTGAGAGAGAGAGACAGAGACAGAGACAGAGCATGAGCAGGAAAGGGGCAGAGAGAGAGGGAGACACAGAATGTGAAGCAGGCTCTAGTCTCTGAACTGTTAGCATGGAGCCTGATGTGGGGCTTGAAGTCACGAACCATGAAATCATGACCTGAGCTGAAATCAGACACTGAACCAACTGAGCCACTTAGGCGCCCCATAACTTGGATTATTTTAAATTTTCTGAGACATCCTATGTCTCAGATTATGGTCTATCTGGATAAATATAATGTATATTCTCGAAAAGAATGTACATTCTGTTGTGATGAAATGTTCTCTAGCTGCCTTGGTCTCCCCCAAACTCTCATCTGCCCCTCTACTCAAGGAATCTGCTGAGATATGCCTGGATTACCTCTCTCTGCACTGCAGTCCAAACTTCTCTCACAATCATAAGCTAAGGCAACGATAGGGCTCCCCTCATGTGCTTCCCATGTTTTCAGAATCACCATCCCTCATCACTTGATGACTGTCCTGAAAACCAGTTTCATGTGTTTTGCTCAGGTGTTTGGTTGTCTGAGGTGGAAGGATAAATCCAGTCCCTGTTATTTTAATTGACGTGAACATAATATCACTTAGGTTTATTACTTAAATTTTACATTTGATTTCTAAATATTAAGATGGGAGGTGTTAAAGCAGCATTTACACATATATATCCACAAGTCACATATTGTAAGTATGGATATAATTCTTTCCTTAAAACTGAAATCCCAGATTATATGTAATTGCCCTGTATATCATCTTCTACAAGATTGTTTTTTGTTGTAGTAGAGACATCTCATTATAAGAATTTTAACTAAAAGAATGCAACTTACATATGTGATAAGGATGATCTTAAATCACACACATCTTCATAATTTTTATCACTGTGCTCCCTTTTGGGTTGTATTGCAACTTCGTTCTTCCTCAAGCTTCCTATTTTAAACCGATGGTCCGTTCTGGGTAAACGTTAAATAATATATATCTAATAATAAAATGTTCATCTCTGTGCAATGGGCCAAGTCAACACTATCTAGAAAATAAAGTCCAAGCTCATCAGCAAGGCCCTCGGTGGGGAGCTGCCTGCCTGCTGACCTAGTGTTTCTCTCCAACCTAATTTCCCCACTGCTTTTTACTCATGCTCATGCAGTGCTGAAAAGCTCCTAGTTCTCTGCACCCACTCTGTTTCTTGCCCCTGTACGGTTGCTTGTGTCCTTCTCTTTTCTTACTGATGCCCTTTCTGCTTTTACCACCTGGAAAATTTCTCGTTGCCTTTCAAAACAGCTCAGATGCTATTTATCGCAGGACGTTTTTCCTAATTGCCTCACATGAGGCACGATGCCCCCCTCTTTGCCATCTGTGAATACTTCCATCTCTGCGTCTACCACATTATATTGAGATAATCTGTTTACCTGTTTGAATTCCAAAATAAACTCAAGAGCAGAGATATATGTATATTTTACGGGTCTGTAACCCTCTCATCTAGCACAGTGCTTGTCACAGTACAGGTGTTCAATAAATGTTAGTTAAAAATAAGTGAACTGTCAGTTGATTGAGATTCCTTTCTCATTCTGAAACGGTATTCTTCTAAAATGTTTTAGTCTCCAGACAGATCTTCGTTAAAACAATTTGATCTTCGTGAAAATAATTCTGCATTCTCAGTTTCTGGTCTACCTATGGCATAGCTTATAGTGAGTTGTTCCCTGATGTAAGGGCCACTCTTTCTGTTCCTTCTCAGTTTGGGACTTTTAAAGTTTGTTTCTTGATGTATCCTTGCAAGGGACTGAATGTTTGTGTACTCTGAAATTTGTATATGGAAACCCTAATCCAAATGTGATGGTGTTGAATATGGGGCATTTGAGAGGTAATGAGGTCATGAGGGTGACGCTCTCATGAATGGGATTCGTGTCTTTTAGCTCTTTCCACCATGTGAGGACACAATGAGGACACAGTGAGGACACAATGAGGACACAGTGCAAGCCAGAGGACAGCTCTTCTCAGACCCTGACCATGCTGGCACCTTGATGTTAGACTTCCGGTCTCCAGAACTGTTGAGGAATAAATTTCCATTGTTTATAAGCCACACAGTCTATGGTAGTCTGTTACAGCAGCCCAAGCTGACTAAGGCAATCCTTATTTTCTCAAATACATTTATCTCCAAATTCTTTCCTACAAAGTCTACAGTTGCTCAGCATTATTCCTGAAGAAAAAACAGGCACACAGGGTCCAGCAGAATTCCCTTTTTTACTTCTCTCATTTATTTTTGAGAGTTTTTAAAAACACGAAGTTACTGTTATCATTATGTGTTAGTAGGAGATACGTTTCAGAATTCTACCAAAATGTATTGACTTGTTTGCCATTAGTACTTGTAGCCCCCAGTTTCAATCTGGGTTCATTTCCCGTTTTCCTGAGATAAATCCTTCAGGAAATATTTTTGTAGGAATCTATGCTGGTAAACTCATAATTTTAAATGTTTTTATTTAATTTTAGAGAAATGTTTCTGCTTCACACTTAAATAAGAGTGTAATTGGATCTTAATTCCAAGATCGACAGTTATTTTACCTCAGCTCTAAAGATATCACTTCGTTGCTTTACAGTGTCTGTTATTGCTGTCAATTTGATTGTTTTTATATTAAGGTAACTTGTCATTTTTTAATGTAGATAGATTTTCACTTTCATCAGTTACCTACAATTTAAGTCGAATTATCTGGATGCAGATTTCCATTCCCTGACTTCCCATTTATCCTTTATTATTCCCTGATGTACTTTTTCCCATCTGAGGACATGTCTTCCATCAATTCTGAACATTTTTCAGCAGTCAAATCTTCTAATATTTCTCTCCACCCCCATTTTAACTATTTATCTGCCTGGGCCTTCTATTAGGCATACACTGGAGGTTTTTTTCTTTTTAAATTTTTTTTAATGTTTTTATTATTTATTTATATTGAGAGAGAGGGAGAGAGCATGCACGCGTGAGTAGGGGAAGGGCAGAGAGAGAGGGAGAAAGAGAATCCCAAGCAAGCTCTGTGCTGTCTGCCTGGAGCCCTATGCCAGCTCAGTCCCATGAACCATAAGATCGTGACCTGAGGCAAAATCAAGAGGCGGAAACTCAACCAACTGAGCCACCCAGGCGCCCCTGGAGTTTTTCAATCTATCCACCTGTTTAGTTCACTGTTTCTATCTCTTTATCTATCTATGCAAACACTGGATTTTTTAAACATTTTTATTTAAATTTCAGTTAGTTAGCATACAGCCTCATGTTAGTTTCAGGTGTACAATATAGTGATCCAACACTTCCATACATCACCCGGTGCTCATCACAAGTGAACTCTTTAATCCCTATCACCTATTTCATCCATACACCCACCCACCTCCCTTCTGGTAGCCATCAGTTTGTTCTCTCTAGTTAAGAATCTGTTTCACAGTGTCTGGGTGGCTCAGGTGGTTAAGCATCCAACGTCAACTCAGGTCATGGTCTCACGGTTTGTGGTTTGAGCCCCACATCAGGCTCTGTGCTAACAGCTTGGAGTCTGGAGCCTGCTTCAGATTCTGTGTCTCCCTCTCTCTCTGCCCCTCCCCAACTTGTGCTCTGTCCCTCTCTCAGAAATAAACAAAAAACAATAAAAACATTTTTTTAATTAACAAAAAGACTCTGTTTCACAAAACAGATGAACGTAGGGGAGGGGAAGAAAAAATGAGATAAAAGCAGAGAGGAGACGAACCATAAGAGACTCTTAAATATGGAGAACAAACTGAGGGTTGCCGGTGGGGTGTTGGGTAGAGGGATGGGAGAAATGCGTGATGGGCATTAAGGAGGGCACTTGTTGGATGAGCACTAGGTATTACATGTAAGTGATGAATCACTAAATTCTACTCCTCAAATCATTATTACACTATATTTTAACTAACTTGGATTTAAATTTTAAAAAAAATTTAAAAAAGAGTGTGTTTCAGGGGTACCTGTGTGGCTCAGTCAGTTAAGCATCTGACTTTGGCTCAGGTCATGATCTCATGGTTTGTGAGTTTGAGTCCCACATCAGGCTCTCTACTGTTAGCATGGAACCCTCTTGAAATCCTCTGTCCCCCATCTTCTCTGCCTCTCCCCCACTCATTCTTTCTCTCTCTCTCTCTCAAAAATAAATAAATATTTTTTAAAAAGGGTCTGTTTCAAACACTTGATTAAAAAAATTACCTTCTTTTATTTTAACTTATTTTTTAAAATTTACATCCAAATTTGTTAGCATATAGTGCACCAATGATTTCAGGAGTAGATTTCTTAGTGCCCCTTCCCCATTTAGCCCATCCCCCCTCCCACAACCCCTCCAGTAACCCTCAGTTTGTTCTCCATATTTATGAATCTCTTCTGTTTTATCCCCCTCCCTGTTTTTATATTATTTTTATTTTCCTTCCGTTATGTTCATCTATTTTGTCTCTTAAAGTCCTCATATAAGTGAAGACATATGATTTTTTTCTTTCTCTGACTAATTTCACTTAGCATAATACCCTCCAGTTCCATCCACGTGGTTGCAAATGGCAAGATTTCATTCTTTTTGATTGCCGAATAATACTCTACTGTATATATATACCACATCTTCTTTATCCATTTATCCACTGATGGATATTTGGGCTCTTTCCATACTTTGGCTATTGTTGATAGTGCTGCTATAAACATGGGGGTGCATGAGTCCCTTCGAAATAGCACACCTGTATGCCATGGATAAATGCCTAGTAGGATAGTTCTATTTTTAATTTTTTGAGGAACTTCCATACTGTTTTCCAGAGTGGCTGCACCAGCTTGCATTACCACCAACAATGCAAAAGAGATCCTCTTTCTCCGCATCCTCGCCAACATCTGTTGTAGCCTGAGTTGTTAATGTTAGCCATTCTGACAGGTGTGAGGTAGTATCTCATTGTTGTATTTCCCCGATGATGAGTGATGTGGAGCATTTTTTCATGTGTCAGTTGGCCATCTGGTTGTCTTCTTTGGAGAAGTGTCTATTCATGTCTTGTGTCCATCTCTTCACTGGATTATTTGTTTTTGGGGTGTTGAGTTTGCTAAGTTCTTTATAGATTTTGGATACCAGCCCTTTATCTGATATGTTATTTGCAAATATCTTCTCCCATTCTGTCGGTTGCCTTTTAGTTTTGTTGATTGTTTCTTTCGCTGTGCAAAAGCTTTTTATTTTGATAAGGTCCCAGTAGTTCATTTTTGCTTTTGTTTCCCTTGCCTCCAGAGACGTGTTGAGTAAGAAGTTGCTGTGGCCAAGATCAAAGAGGTTTTTGCCTGCTTTCTCCTCGAGGATTTTGATGGCTTCCTGTCTTATGTTTAGGTCTTTCATCCATTTTGAGTTTATTTTTGTGTCTGGTGTAAGAAAGTGGTCCAGATTCATTCTTCTGTGTGTCGCGGTCCAGTTTTCCCAGCACCATTTCTGAAGAAACTGTCTTTATTCCATTGGATATTCTTTCCATTTTTGTCAAAGATTAGTTGGCCATACGTTTGTGGGTCCATTTCTGAGTTCTATATTCTGTTCCATTGATCTGAGTGTCTGTTCTTGTGCCATTACCATACTGTCTTGATGGTTACAGCTTTGTAATATAGGTTGAAGTCTGGGATTGTGATGCCTCCTGCTTTGGTTTTCTTTTTCAAGATTGCTTTGGCTATTCAGGGTCTCTTCTGGTTCCATACAAATTTTAGGATTATTTGTTCAAGCTCTGTGAAGAATGCTGGTGTTATTTTGATAGGAATTCCATTGAATATGCAGATTGCTTTGGGTAATATGGACATTTCAACAAAATTTGTTCTTCCTATCCAGGAGCATGGAATCTTTTTCCTTTGTGTGTGTGTGTGTGTGTCTTCTTCAATTTCTTTCATAAGCCTTCTATAGTTTTCAGTGTATAGATTTTTCACCTCTTTGGTTAGATTTATTCCTAGGTATTTTATGGGTTTTTGTGCAACTGTAAATGGGATCGATTCCTTGATTTCTCTTTCTGTCACTTCATTGCTGGTGTATAGGAATGCAAGTGATTTCTGTGGGTTGATTTTATATCCTGCAACTTTGCTGAATTCATGAATCAATTCTAGCAGTTTTTTGGTGGAATCTTTTGGGTTTTCCATGTAGAGTATCATGTCATCTGCGAAAAGTGAAAGTTTGACCTCCTCCGGGCTGATTTGGATGCCATTTATTTCTTTGTGTTGTCTGGTTGCAGAGGCTAAGACTTCCAATATTATGCTGAATAACAGTGGCTAGAGTGGATATCCCTGTCTTGTTCCTGACCTTGGGGGAAAAGCTCTCAGTTTTTCCCCATTGAGGATGATATTAGCGTTGGGTCGTTCATATGTGGCTTTTGTGATCTCAAGGTGTGCTCCTTCTATCCCTACTTTCTTGAGGGTTTTTATCAAGAAGGGATGCTGTGTTATGTCAGATGCTTTCTCTGCATCTATTGAAAGGAGCATATGTTTCTTGTCCTTTCTTTTATTGATGTGATGAATCACGTTAATTGTTTTGCAGATATCGAACCAGCCCTGCATCCCAGGTATAAATCCCGCTTGATCGTGGTGAATAATATTTTTAATGTATTGTTGGATCCAGTTGGCTAATATCTTACTGAGGATTTTTGCATCCATGTTCATCAGGGAAATTAGTCTGTAGTTCTCCTTTTTAGGTGTGGGGGGGGGGTCTCTGGTTTTGGAATCAAGGTAATGCTGCCTTCATAGAAGGAACTTGGAAGTTTTCCTTCCATTTCTATGTTTTGGAACAGCTTCAAGAGAATAGGTGTTAACTCTTCCTTAAATGTTTGGTAGAATTCTCCTGGAAAGCCATCTGGCCCTAGGCCTTGTTTTCTGGCAGATTTTTGATTACTAATTCGATTTCTTTACTGGTTATGGGTCTGTTCAAATTTTCTATTTCTTCCTGTTTCAGTTTTGGTAGGGTATATGTTTCGAGGAATTTGTCCATTTCTTCCAGATTGCTCATTTTATTGGCATATAATTGCTCATAATATTCTCTTATTATTGTTTTTATTTCTGCTGTGTTGGTTGTGGTCTCTCCTCTTTCATTCTTGATTTTATTTATTTGGGTCCTTTCCTTTTTCTTCTTGATCAAACTGGCTAGTGGTTTATCAATTTTATTAATTCTTTCAAAGAACCAGCTTCTGGTTTCATTGATCTGTTCTACTGTTTTTTGTTTGTTTTTTTGTTTGTTTGTTTTGTTTCAATAGCATTAATTTCTTCTTTAATCTTTATTATTTCCTGTCTTCTGCTGGTTTTGAGTTTTATTTGCTGTTCTTTTTCCAGCTCCGTAAGGCATAAGGTTAGGTTGTGTAGCTGAGATCTTTTTTCCTTCTTTAGGAAGGCCTGGATTGCTATATACTTTTCTCTAATGACCGCCTTTGCTGTTTCCCAGAGGTTTGGGTTTGTGGTGTTATCATTTTCATTGACTTCCATATACTGTTTAATTCGCTCTTTAACTTCTTGGTTAGCCCATTCATTCTTTAGTAGGATGTTCTTCAGTCTCCAGGTATTTTCTACCTTTCCAAATTGTTTCTTGAGGTTGACTTCGAGTTTCATAGCATTGTAGTCTGAAAATATACACGGTATGATCTCGATCTTTTTGTACTTACTTAGGGCTGATTTGTGTCCCAGTATATGGTCTATTCTGGAGAACGTTCCATGTGCACTGGAGAAGAATGTATATTCTGCTTCTTTAGGATAAAATGTTCTGAATATATCTGTTAAGTCCATCTGGTCCAGTGTGTCATTCAAAGCCATTGTTTCCTTGTTGATTTTTTGATTAGATGATCTGTCCATTGCTGTGAGTGGGGTGAAGTCTCTTACTATTATGGTATTACTATCAGTGAGTTTCTTTATGTTTGTGATTGATTAATATATTTGGGTGCTTCCACAATTGGTGCATAGTTTACAATTGTTGGGTCTTCTTGGTGGATAGACCCCTTGATTATGATATAATGCCCTTCTGCATATCTTGATACAGTCTTTATTTTAAAGTCTAGATTGTCTGATATAAGTATGGCTACTCCGGCTTTCTTTTGTTGACCATTAGCATGATAGATGGTTCTCCATCTCCTTATTTTCAATCTGAAGGTGTTTTTAGGTCTATAGTGGGTAAACAGCATATAGATGGATCTTGTTTTCTTATCCATTCTGTTACCCTATGTCTTTTGTTTGGAGCATTGACTCCATTGACGTTTAGAGTGAGTACTGACAGATATGAATTTATTGCCATTATGTTGCTTGTAGAGTTGGATTTTCTGGTGGTGTTCTCTTGTCCTTTCTAATCTTTGTTGCTTTTGGTATGTATGTATGTATTTATATTTTCATCTTTTTTTCCCCTTAGAGAGTCCCCCTTAAAATTTCTTGCAGGGCTGGTTTAGTGGTCACAAACTCCTTTAATTTTTGTTTGTCTGGGAAACTTTTTATCTCTCCTTCTATTTTGAAAGGCTGGGTAGAGAATTCATGGCTACATATTTTTCTGATTCAGCACATTGAATATATCCTTCCACTCTTTTCTGGCCTGCCAAATTTCTGTGTATAGGTCTGCTGCAAACCTGATCTGTCTTCCCTTGTAGGTTAGGGACTTTTTTTCCCTTGCTGCTTTCATGATTCTCTCCTTGCCTGAGTATTTTGTGAATTTGACTATGATATGCCTTGTTGATGGTCGGTATTTATTGAAACTAATGGGGGTCCTCTGTGCTTCCTGGATTTTGATGTCTGTGTCTTTCCCCAGATTAGGAAAGTTTTCTGCCATGATTTGCTCACATAACCCTTCTACCCCTATTTCTCTCTCTTCCTCTTCTGGGACCCCTATGATTCTGATGTTGTTCCTTTTTATTTTTATTTTTATTTTTAAAAAATTTTTTTTCAACGTTTTTTATTTATTTTTGGGACAGAAAGAGACAGAGCATGAACGGGGGAAGGTCAGAGAGAGGGAGACACAGAATCTGAAACAGGCTCCAGGCTCTGAGCTGTCAGCACAGAGCCTGACGCGGGGCTCGAACCCACGGACCATGAAATCATGACCTGAGCTGAAGTGGCCGCTTAACCGACTGAGCCACCCAGGCACCCCATGATGTTCCTTTTTAATGAGTCACTGATTTCTCTAATTCTTAAATCATGCCCTTTTGCCTTAATCTCCCTCTTTTTTTTCTGCTTCATTATTCTCTATAAGTTTGTCCTCTATATCGCTGATTCTCTGTTCTGCCTCGTCCATCCTTGCCACCACTGCATCCATCCGTGATTGCAGCTCAGTTATAGCATTATTAATTTCATTCTGACTAGTTTTTACTTCTTTTATCTCTGCAGAAAGGGATTCTAATCTATTTTCGACTCCAGCTAGTATTCTTATTATCGTGATTCTAAATTCTGGTTCAGACATCTTGCTTGTATCTGTGTTGGTTAAATCCCTGGCTGTTGTTTCTTCGTGCTCTTTCTTTTGGGGTTAATTCCTTCGTTTTGTCATTTTGAAGGGAGAAAAGGAATTAATGAGGTAGAAAAATTAAAATAAAAAATTAAAATTAAAAAAATATTAAAATTAAAAAATTAAAAACACACAGACACACACACACAAATCTAATAAATGTGCTAGATCCTAAGCTTGTTCTGGTCTGGGTGTTGAAAGTGGTTTGGCAGATTAGAGAAAAAAAAGGGAGGAAAAAAAAAGGAAATCATTTGAGAATTTGAAAAAATGAATGCACTGAAGTAGACTAAAATGAGATGATGGGAGTAAAATAGAATTTGAAAAAATGTACACAAAAGTAAAGAATATAGTAGGAAAAAATAAAGAAAAATATTTTTAATAAAAATTGAAAATAAAAATGAATTTTTTTCTCTTTCTCTATTCAAGAAAAAGAAAAGAAAGGAAAAAGAAAAAAGATATCATTTGAAAATTTGAAAGAGTGAATACACTGTAGTAGACTAAAATAAAAATGATGGAAGTAAAATAGAATTTGAAAAAAATTACATAAAAACAAAAAATATGTTAAAAAATTAAAGACAAATATTTTTAATAGAAATTGAAAGTAAAAATGAAGTTCTTCACTTTCTGTATTCAAGAAAAAGAAAAGAAATGAAAAAGAGAAAAAAGAAAAAAAAACAAGGAAATTGTTTGAACATTTGAAAAGGGGAATACACTGAAGTAGACTAAAATAGAATGATGGAAGTAAGATGGAATTTGAAAAAAAATACACAAAAGTAAGAAATAGAGTAAAAAAATTAAAGAAAAATATTTTTAAGAAAAATTGAAAATAAAAATGAATTTTTTCTCTTTCTGTATTCAAGAAAAAGTATAGTGTAAAAGAGAGGGAAAAAAAAGAAAGAAAATTGAATAGAGGGACCTGCTAATAGATTTAAATAGCACTGAAATGACTTCGTTTTTCCCCTAGAAGTCAGACTGAAGCGCTTTATAGTCCATAAACTAAGTAGGTGGTGAAACTTGTGTTCTTGAAGAGCAAGGTTGGCCCAGTTGGGTGGGCTCAGTGTAATGGCTCCGTTCTCCACTAGACGGCGCTGCTAGCCTACTGGGGTGGATTGTTGCATAGCTGCATCTACGCGTGCATGGGGGCAGGGAAAATGGCGTCACCCGGTCTGCAGTGTGGGAACTCTGTTCTCTCCAATCAGCAATCGCGCACCCATCCTCTGTCTTCAGCTTTCGTCCACTCCCCACTTTTTCACTGTCCGTGACCAAGCCCCAGGCAGTACCTCTCTCCTGAGTTTTGTCTCAGATGCGGCTGTTTTCCCCGGCCCCTTACTTCCGAAGGACTGCGGCTTTGACCCGTCCCGCCCTCTGTGGGAGGGTCTCACCGAGCAATGGCTGGAATGCCGGCTGCACCCAGGAGCACCTGCTGGACCCTGCTACTGCCGGTGCCCCGAGACTGTGGCCAGGTGCCAGCCCCAGAAAAAGTTCGCGAGCTGGTGTAGCAGCAGCTTTTCAGGGATTATGGAGAATCACAACACACATCTGGCACCAGGCTTCACCCTTAACGACCTTGCCCCAGCACTAGCGAATGTGGCCGCCTTCTGGGGTCTGCTGGGACCAGGTGGCTTCAACAGCCTCCACCAAACGTGCTTCCAGCAGTGGAGCTGCTTTTCCCCGTGTGGCCCGAGAACCTCCCGGACCCCACTCTGTTCCTGGGGATTCGCCCTTCCCACCAGAGCACCGCCAGGTATCGAGCTGCAGAGTTGCAGACTTTGCGCTTCCCTTGTTTACAGTTTTAATGGAATTTAAACCCTCTCCTTTTCTCTCTTTTTAGTTTAGGCCCTGTGGCTGTTTCCAGTTTTCCACTTGCTCTCCAGCTGCTTTTGGGGAGGGGTGATTTTCCCGTATTCTCTCCCCCCCCCCCCCACCAGCCCGGCCTTTCTCCGCTTGCAAAGGCGGTTCCCTGCCCGCCGCTGGCTTCTCTCCTCCCAAGTTCACCTCTCTGTGCCACATATCTGCCAAATTCTGTGGTTCAGGTTGTGCAGATTGTTGTGTTAATCCTCCAATCAGTTTTCTAGGTGTGTATGATGGTTTAGTGTTGGTCTGGCTGGATTTCATGGACGTGAGACACACAAGAAACTTCCATGCTGTTCTGCCATCTTGGCTCCTCCAAAAAAATTACCTTCTAAATCACTAGTCTTCTCCTTTCTTTGGCTTTATTTAGTCTATTCTTTCAACAGCTGAAGTTGCCATTGCTAAAATCTTCCAGTATCTCTTTGTTCACATTGATCTTCTTTGTCGTATGTTTGCTTAATACCTTTCTGCACTCATTGCAAAGCAGAACTTTCCCTCCTTTATTTTTTTGGCAATTCTAAACATATTTAAGTATCTTTTAAGTTTGCTACATTATTTCTCTTGGGTGGATTTCTTTCTTTTGATTTATTTACCGACTGTCCTTCATAATTTTCCATTTCTTTTTTTTGCTTTTTAATGTTAGTTTTTTAGTTCATATTTTATAGCTATTTTAGACTCATGTATACTGTTCTTTGTCATGTGGTTTGGATGGTTTTCCAGAATGATTCACTCCTTACCCATTGCCATCATCCAGTCGTGATACACTATTGAAAAAGAGAGGACAGTTGTTCCCAAATTGAAATACTTCCTTATCAGTTGATAAATAGTTGCTTTTTTGAGATTTCTAAAGAATATCTCCCTCCTTTTGAATGTTGATCCTCTCTAAAAACCCCAGGACCTGTCCACACTAAGTGGTTAAAGGACCACTAGGAGGTCTCTAGCACACTGCTCCAGTGTAAAAGCAGCGTCCTTTCTGATTAGGAGGTGCATTTTTATATTACTCTGCCCCCACCCAAACCTTAACTTTGGGAGGTGGAAGGCTTTTCTCCCATGTGGGAAGTGCTATCCCTGATACCACACCCACTGTGGTAGAAGCCACCTCCTATTCCCATTTTTTTATTTGTTTTGGCCACCCTATTTCCTCACATCATCACAGGACATTGGCACGTTGCCTATTGTGCCATAAACTATAGGGGGAATATACCAGCCTTAGTTCAAAGCCAGGAGCTCATGAGTAGCTGTAGCCACTCACTCATTCATGAAGCTTATTACTGGCCTCTTGACATTTACAGGATAAATTTAGCTTCTTTTCCGAAACAGGCTTACAGATTTTTTAAGCTTGGACTACCACAGCTCAAATCAAATTCCAGTATCTACTTGTAGATTATGCTATCTCAACACCCTACCCACCACTACAGGTTCTTTCTGTATTTAGTCCATTGACTTCTTTTTTCACTTGAGATGTAATTTACATACAACATTATATTCGCTCAGGTGTACAACATAATGATTTGATATTTGCATGTATTGAGAAATGATCACCACAGTAAGTCTAGTTAACATCAGTTACCACATATAGTTACAAAATTTTTTCTTGTGATGAGACCTTTAAAGACCTACTCCCTTAGCAACTTTCAAATATGCAGTAAAGTATTATTAACTGTAGTTATCATGCTGTACATTACAACCTCATGACTCCCTTATTTTATAACTGGAAATTTATACCTTTTGACAACCTTCACCCATTTGGCCCACTTCCTGCCTCTGGCAAACACCCATTCACATTTTTCAATGTTTTTTTTTTTTTTAATTTTTTAATGTTTATTTATTTTTGAGACAGAGAGACAGAGCATGAGCAGGGAAGGGGCAGACACAGAGAGAGAGGGAGACCCAGAATCCGAAGCAGGCTCCAGGCTCTGAGCTGTCAGTGCAGAGTCCAATGTGGGGCTCGAACCCATGAACTAACTGCAAGATTATGACCTAAGCCAAAGTCAGATGCTTAACCGTCTGAACCACCCATGAGCCCCTCCATGGCTTTTGATCATGAAATTCTAGCCTCTCCTAAAATCTCCAGTGACACTTCCCCTATTGCAATAGCATATTTAGACTCACTGTGTAGAAGGAAGTATTTAGCCATGTATGTAGAGGGTATATTTATCTTTCAAATCTGTTTTACAAATTGTAATTTTAATGGATCGAATCATTTACTAGTACTTGGGTGTACTCCTATGTGATTTAGATAACTCTGTACCCCCCCTGATTTTTCAGTATGTCAGGTTTGATTTCTTTGCATATTTGATTTTTCTGGAACTTGGCCACATTTATTTCCCAGGATTACCAGTTCCTAAATCTTCAAAAGTCCTGAGTTACTTCTGTGTTTAAAGATTAGCTTGTTCTCAGAATTGATGAGACCAGGAATAAGATGCTTTGAATATTTAAGGATCTCAACTATACTAGAGCAGTACATACATTCTGGCAGTGAACGTCAAAAGCATATTGTGCTGAGAGTTTCAAAAGCCACATATTTGTGCATGATCTTTTGAAGTCTACAACATATTTGACATTGGGCTATATTTGACCACTGTTTATATTGTGCATGTAGCAATATAGGTGAGCTATTGAGCTGGTATAAGATACCTCAAATAAACGTCTTTTTAAGTGATCTTCGATATAGATGGAATCAAATTTGACATGTTACAAAGAAAGTAGGCCAATTAGTGATAAAGCTTAATAGCTTAAGGGAGGGAGCCAGAACATTTACTTACACTTGACAGAATGAAGAGGAAAGCAAAACATAATCTTAGCAAAGCCTTTATTTATTTTTTTAAAGAAATTAGATCTTCCTTTTACAAAAATAACTTTTAAAATTCTGAGCTTCCTGAATGAGGTAAATTTTATCATGGTTTTGATGGATACAAAATCACCAATTTCTTTTTATCTGTACAGTTTGTCCCAACACTCAATAAAACAGATGTACTATAATGTACTATTTTGTATCTTTATTTTTTAATTAATATTATGAAAATTTTCCCTCTCTCCCTATTGTCATCCTTCTCTCCTATTTTCTTACATGCTATTTAGAAACACTCCTTTACAATACATATATTTTCAACCTCTCTTTTCCAGCAAGATGGTGGATTAAGGTAAAAAAAAAAATGATACCTACAAATGCCTACATAAAGAAATAAAAATCTTCGGGGGGTGCCCAGGTGGTTCAGTCAGTTAAACATCTGACTTCAGTTCAGGTCATGATCTCGCAGTTTGTGAGTTCGAGTTCCACGTCGGGCGCTGTGCTGACAGCTAAGGGCCTGGAGCCTGCTTGGGATTCTGTGTCTCCTCTCTCTGCCCCTCCCCTGCTTGCTCTCTCTCTCTCTCAAAAATAAATAAACATTTAAAAAAAAGGGAAAAATAAAAATATTCAGAATCCAGAAATGAGGAGGGAACTGAAAGTCAGGATGTTGTAACTCTAAGCTGAGGCTGTAACTTCCTTAGGGAAGGCTTATCAGTCTTATGAAAATAGAGTATTTTGTTTTAACATAGATAGGACAAATGAGGAAAGGGAGAGCTCCAGCCTTAGGTAAAGGCATGACTTTCCAGAGTTTAGATTTTTTTTAAAAAGGTGAATAAGAAAATCTGCTTTAGAATCTTAGGTTATAAGGCTAGCTTTTCTATGCTTAGTGTCTGGGTGAAAAAAAAAAACAAATCTTCCTGGAGAAATGAAAACCTTTGGACTGAGACTTATGTAGGTTTGAGATCTGATTTTAAAGGACCTATGGGTTCCTGGATGGCATATTTATTTGGGATCACTGACAGAAGAAAATTCTATATTACATTGAAAACACATTCTTTCAATACAGGATTGCCTTGGGGAAAGGGGTTTGGAGGAAAAGAAAACCCTGATAAGGATAGGCTGATAATAAAAGTGTCCTCAAACACAAGAATATACAAAAAATAGGCAGAAATCACAACGATAAAAAATGAATCAAGTGTCAAAAACTTAATAGAAAAATAATCTATAAGTAATTTACCATGCATATGTTTACAATGATTAAAGATAGAAAAGATCAACTCCTAAAAAAGGAATTACCCTATATATTTGTCAATGTTAATAATCAATGCTAGTTATAACATCAGAGTAGCAAGTAGGAAGTAATCAATGCTAGCTCTAATATCACACAACCCCCAAATCACACACCAAAGGATATTTCTCATTTATACTAGAGTATGATCAGGAGTTTAGTAGTGGCTTTGTATGTGCTATATGAGGATTCTTGGCTCCCTTCATCTTGTGGCATTACCATTTTCTAAGATCTTCCCTGAAGGATTGAGTCATGCTGACAAGTATCTCACAGGATGTTTTATGAGCCTCAAGGTAGGATACAACATGTTTCCCCCACATGTCATTGTCCAAAACACCACCACAAAGTACCAGCCAAATTGCAAAGTAGTATGGGAAACGTAAGAAATGGAAAACAGGACTGGTGAGCCATCTGCTCAATCTTCTCCTTTTCTATTTATTCTTCTGGATCTCCCTCTGAGTACTTCTGTCTCCTTCTTGGACTTTTGAGAACCCTTGGGGATTACATTGAGGCCACCCAGATAATCCAGGATAATCTCCCAACTCAAATACTGTAAGTTATTTGCATACCTCTTTTGCCATGGAAGGTAATATATTCACCATTCTGGTGATCATGGTGTGGATATATTGATGGGGGCGGATTATTCTGTCTACCACACTCATTGACTGCTTTCCTCAGTTTTCTTCCTACTCTTTCAGACTTTTAACATGGAGTATCAGGGCAGGTATACAACTGTCGACGTTAGAATATTGAAATATTTTCATTTGATTGTTGAATAGCCTTAACAATAACCTTACCAAAACCCCTGAGCCCCAGATATTTCTGCCTCCTTCCCTAGGTCCCTGACCTACCCTGAGAACCCTACTACATCCCTGACCCCACTAGTTAGGTGAATAAGATCTGGCATAACTGGAACTGGAGGCTTTGAGGATTGACATGCTCATTCCTTACCAGTTGTTGGGTGTTTTGAATAGCATTCTTGGGAGTGCCTTTCCTTAGGTATGTAATTTTCTTGGTGATTTAATCCAGTCTTAAGACTCTAAATATCATCTAAATGCTGATGACTCAGATTTTCACTAATTCTATCTCCTAAAGCCTCAGAATCCTACATCTAACTGACTACTCAACATGTCCACAAACGTGTGGCAAACATTTAGAACGCAACTCATTCAGAAGTGAAATGCTGCTTTATTCCTTACCTCAGTTTTGCCCCATCCCACAGTCTTCTATCTTGCAGCAGATATCAATTCAATCTATTGGCTCTCTCTTAAAAACAGGGGATTATTTCCTGCCTCCTCTACTGTTAGCATTCTGGTCCAAGTCACCATTAGCTCTCACATGGTATTTTAGTGCCTTCTAATTCTCTCTTTTGTTTCCTTTGACCTTTTCTCGACACTGCAGCAAGAATGAATATAAAAATCCATGCTTGAAACTCTCCTTTGGCTTTTCCCACCCCACTTAGGCAAACCCAGTCCTTCCTTTAGCTGAGATCACCGGTATACTCTCTACATTCCAGACACCTCTCTGAAACGATCTCCTTTTACTGCCCCTCAGCCACACTGATATTTTTCTTCTTCACAGAAGCCAGGACACTCTCCGCATGTAGAAAACTCTTTCTTGCTCTTCGTACTTGCCGCATTCCTGTATCCGGAACAGTCTTTCCACGGATCCACACAGCTTAATTTTTTAGTTTCTTTCACTATTTACTTAAATATGGTCCTATTATGGACCACTTTCCTTAACCACTGTGTTAAAAATTCTGTACCTTAACTCTTTAGTTTCCCCTTCCTATTTTATATTTACCCCCAGCATTTTCCCCTTTTGAATGTACTATATATTTTACTTAATTTATGCTGTGTTTTTGTGTCTCCACCCACTAGAGTAAGAACTCCCTAAGGGTAAGGATTTTAGTCTGCTTTGTTCACTGCTTATCCCAGGATTGAGAACAGGGTTCTAACCTCACTCACTTGTTAAAACTTGACAAATTAAACAAGATGCGTATTTTAGATTTTAAAATTTACAATAATATAGAAAAAGTAAAAGTCAAGGTTTAGAGATTGGAAATTGTCATAGATTAATAACAAGAGTAAAAAAACAAGTCCAACTTCTCTGTAGCTAATTAGTCAAAATATATCACAAATTTTAAATATGCATATATTTAGGTACAGTAAGTCTTCTTATAAAAATCTATACTAATAAAAGAATTAATAATGTTTGCAAAGGGGCACCTGGGTGGCTCAGTCGGTTAAGCGTCCAACTCTAGATTTTGGCTCAGGCCACGGTCTCACGGTTTGTGAGGTCTAGCCCCGTGTTGGGCTCCATGCTGCTTTCCCTCTCTTTCTGCCCACCCCCCCCTCAAAAAATAAATAAATTTTAAGAAAAAAAAAATAATGTCTGCAAGGATTTGGCAATAAGGATAACCCTACAGTCTCATTTATAATAGGGAACACAAAATTCAAATCAAAACTTTCAAATTTTTCGCTATAGGATCTTAATTAAATGAAAGGCTGTAAATTCATGTGATGGGATAGTTTGCAATCATTAAATTTGTATTTAGTTAAATTCTCATTGACATAGGAACTATTTGCAATATACTGGTAAGTGGGAAAAACAGTCTATAAAAAGAATAAGCTGAATGATGTTTTGAAGAAGAAATGCATATATTTTCCCACTAATTTGAAAGAATGGACAGTTGTCAACAATGTGGATTCTAGAATGGGGTGGGTATGTCTTTCCTACTTATCTAATTAAGAATTTTTTTCTTTTAAAATAATGATCACATAGCACTTTTATCCTGGGAAGCATCAAAATTATATCTGTGCTGATTTTCAAAAAGCTTTTAATATTATATGCATAAAGGATTTTCTTCAAGTGTGAACTGTATAGAAATATTCCCATTTATGGCATCTTATGTGTTTATAATGAATGTCTTGCATTAGTTAGTAGGGGCTAAAGCTCAAGATTTATTTGTGGAATAATCTCTTTGGGTATTTCAGTCTTTTGAACGTTAACATGTGGATGCCATCTGCCACAGGTAAGACTATATCGAAAAATGTCATTAACATGGATGCTGACAAGATAATTAAATGTCTACCATGCAATTAATCCAATATTTTACCTTAGAGATTCAAATTGAAACTAACTCGCCTCCTTGCTCTGTCTCTAGTCAGTACCTTTTTGGTGGTAATGTGCAACCTGGCTCCGTTGAGCAGAAGAAGGGGAAGTTCCCGATCTGGCCAGAATGGAATGAAGCCGACATAAATGCAGAAAAGTGGGATGCAGGCAAAGGTGGAAAAGAAAAGGATAAAATGGGAAAAAGCCCTGTATTTGTAAGTCCATTTGAAGGTGACTAGATTTCATTTTAGTTTTAAATTTTGTCACGGAATAGGATCGCCTAACGTGTGAGTCCATTTTCTCCACAGCCTCCATTCAAAGGAGAGAAATTTTGTCTTTCTCCCTCTGTCTCCCTCCGTCCTACCCACCTGTCTTTCCAAGCCTTAGACCTGAGTTTTGCTGATTGTATTTGAGTAAATGAAAGGAGAGACGTGATCAAAGAGTCACGGTGAAATAAAGGGGGAATCGATAGAACAGTTAGCTAGTGGATTTTGGACAGAGTGGGGAACCAGACATTTAGAGACAGTGATTTAGAGGGGGTGTCTGGGTAGATTAAGTGATTGACACTTGATTTCATCTCAGGTCATGATCTCACAGTACATGGGTTCGAGCCCCTCCTTGAGCTCTATGCTGCCAGCAGGGGGCCTGCTTGGGATTATCTCCCCGCCCCCCCCTTCTCAAAATAAGTAAATAAACTTTAAAAAAAGAGTAGAGAGAGTGATTTAGACAATGAAATACCCCAGCAGACCTGTGAGCTGTTATCTGGAGATTATAGGAGACAATTTTTTTTAAGATGTTATATGAGATAACAGTTGAATCCCTCTTAATATTCTCTTCAAGATATTTGGGGAATGATCTCAGGTACTTTTCATATATCTGTGGCCATTCAGACATGATGTGTCCCTGGGACTGGAGCTGAGAATGGTGTTACTACCTTTTCCAATTATGTTATCTTAGGTTCTTCTGTCTATTTAAAAATGTTTATATCTAAAGACTTCTTTGTTGGGGGTATGGGTCTGGGTTGCATTTTAAATAGGACCCATGTATTTGGTGCAGCAATTCGTTTAACAAAAATATTTATGGAACACAATCCAATTTCAAAGCAAAAACAAAATTGCCAGAATGACCACGTTGAACTCTGGTGTCTTTATTTGCACAGAGAACTCCAAAGTGGTGTTTATTAGCAATTATGTTTTATTCACAAAATGTGGAATTATAAGCTGCATTATTCATAACATTACTTTGTTTAAAAAAGATAGTAAATATAACGAATTGCTGATTCTCTTAGTACTTGAACAATTTCAAGTTCTAACTTGTGGCACTTTGAGATGCAAGGGACTTTGGAACTCTCTGGGTTCAAATGGAAATGTTCATATTCTACATATTTTTAACAGAAATTTACAACTAGTGGGGGTTGAATGTGAATTTACATTAGGAAGATAGATTGTACAAATCCTCAGTTAAGAATTTGAGCTCTAGAAAAGGTCTAAAAATGAGTCACTCCCAACAATAAGGAGGAGAAAAGTAGAAGTGACTGAAAACTCTGAACTAGGAAATAAGATCTAAACTATAACACGTTAGGGCCCTTGGAGTGCAAGTATGCCTTTATCAGATGACTATGAAAAAGTATTGCTGGTCTCTGGAAGGCCAGGCATCGAATTCTAGACATGTGTGCTGGTCACTGGATGCCCATTTCATTTGAAGGCAACATACAGAAATGGTGCTGGCTGAACATCAGACCACAAAATAGATACTGTCGCCCTTGGACTATGGAGCTACATAGAACTGCATAATTAGGGAAGCGCCAGCCCTCCTCCTGTGGTAAATAGGGGCTATTACAATGGAGTGTGATACTTCAGAACTTTAGCTAACACTCCCTTCTGCCTCTTCTGCCCTCATAAGGTAGAACAGCACCTCAAACCTTGGTTATTGCAACTGCGCAAAGGTACCATCTGGGGTATAATTTGCTTCCCACTCACAGTTCTGTTCTACGACTTCAGCATTCATGGCTTGGGAAGTGACAGTCCCTCTACAGAAGTGAGTGGTGGACACTCCAAGCATGGTGATTACATTTCTATGATACAGTAGCACAGTAGCTCTTAGCCATGATTTGCAACATCCATATTTTACCAGGATCAGTTACCATAAGCCTGGACCTATAGCAGGTATCCTTGGGATTTTATAGAAAGTCACTTCTTTAGATGTGAGGCTAGTGATCAGGAAATCAGCATCAGATAAGCTAACCCTTCCTTGTAATTCCAGATTTGGGTCTCTCTTCTTCAGCTAAGGGACAGCAATAAAAAGACATGGATGGTAAACCAAACTGAGACATATTTAATGAAGTATTGTAAAGTGGGTATAAGAAATACACCTAAGGCAAAGCGACGTGGAAAGAGTACCGTTAACTTAACATGGAGAAAAGGGAATCACAACAGATTATGATAAGATGGGCCCCCCTTTACCTTTTTATTTTCTCCTCAAAGAATTTTAATAATTCAAGACATGAAAATTAGAAGGCAAGCAGAAAGTAGTGACTTGGGGCTTATGTCAGTTTCTCTGGGCTCAGAGAGAGGATATTGTCTGGGGCTACAAAAACAGTTAACACTTGAAGCAGAATCCCAGAGGTAACTACAGAGACACAATCTGAAAATTTTGTATACAATTTTATGTCAAGACATTTACCCAACTCCTAAGCTATATGTGTGAAGACTTTGCTGCTGAGCAAATGAGTAAAACACAACAGCTCGGAAGCTAAATAAGAGAAACTATTTCATGATGCTATGGCAAGAGATACCAAGGTGAAGGGACTCAGACACTCAGCCTTCCAGTTAGTCCCCCAACATGGCTGTAGCATTCTGTATTGAGTAAGGGTAAACCAGAACTACACCAAGCCGACCAAATCTTGAATCCCACTGTTGACAGGGTGAAGTTCATTTTGTACTTTGCCTGCTAGAAAGGAATAAAATCCTCCTCTGGAGGAAGACATCATTACCTAGAGTTTGGAAGAGGAACAGAACCAAGTGGCTGAAAAATGAGAGGAAAAATCAGACAATAAAAATCGATCCATGGGTGACTCTGATTGAAATTGTCAGATAGGGGAGTTCAAAGTAACTGAGTTCATATTTGTGAGGGAAAAAACAACATGAGGCAACCCTGGAAGTCTAGTGTGGCTCCTGGAAACTTCAGTCTGGTTTTCAGGGACTCATTCTTTGATCATTTTGACTAGATGTTGGGATTACCTTTGTCTTCATTCCAAGTATTCCAGTACCTTGAATATGTTCCAGATACACACAATTACTGGGTTGAAATCCCAGATAATACCCTCAAATAGAGCCTATTTCTCAGGCCACAACAGCATTAGGATAAAAATATGAGTACCATAAAAATCACAAATGATATTTATTTGTCTCATCACTATTAACTCAGGTGAAATTTAGTTACCCCTTTTAACAATACAGTTTACCTTTATAGAGCATTGTTTTTGTACCCGCAGTACTTTTCAGTTTTGTAAGGACCACCCCAACAACCTAATTACCTTGTGAGCTGTAAGAACTTTTACACAGTAGCTACTTGAAGTCTCTAATTTACTATTTTACTAGCATTTGAGAGTAGAGATTTGTATGTCATTTTTCTTCCCGAGCTCACTAACTGACCCATTCTATGGGCTCAGAAACTAATAAATTAATTGCATTATTGGGCATTTATCTCAGAGAAATGGAAACTAATGTTCATACAAAAGCCTGTAAGTTGTATGCAAAAATTTATAGCAGCTTTATAAGTAATAACCCCAAATTGGAAACAGTTCAGATGTCCTTCAATGGACAGATGGTACACAAACAAACAAATATTTGTATCATGAAGTATTACTCAGTAATAAACAAGAACAAACTATTGATATATGCAGTAGCTTGAATGAATTGAATCTCCAGGGAATTAGGCAGAGAGGGCAAAAAGCCAATCCACAGGTTACATGCTATCTGATTTCATTCATATAACATTACTGAAATGATAAAATTAATGAAAAAGAGACCAGATTAATGATCTGGTGGTATTAAACAGGTGGTAAGGGCGTTGGAGGGTGGGTATGGCCATAAAAGAGCCTAGGATGGGTCCTTGTGCTGGTGGAATTGTTCTGTATCTTGAGTGCATCAATGTTATTATCATGGTTGTGATATTGCACTATAGTTTTAGAAGATTTTACCATCAGAGAGACTGGCTAAAGAGGACACAGGGACTCTCTTTATTATAATTTCACACCACTACATGTGAATCAATAATTATCTCAAAATAACAAGTTTAATTTTGAAAACTAATAAATGAAATTCAGATCAGAGGTATGAATTTCATTTACATACAATCATACTTTTTAAATCTTCTCTACTCAGGTTAAAAAAAGCACAATATTTTCAGTGCAAAATATGTCCGTATCTGTCCCATCCAAATTGTTTTCCTACCATACCAAATTCACATCCCAAAGCAGCTTATGCTTGTTTGGACTGCTTCCTCTGCAATAAAATGTTACTCAACAATCAAGGTTTTGTTAATTAAATACAGCATTGTTAACTTCAGTCTTTACCAAGTATTCCATGAACTACCTCTGAGAACATACAAATTGCTCTATAAATGCTTGTTTATTCATCAAATCTATGCACTTATTAATTTTTTTTTTAAGATTGAGTTGCTTTTATTTTAATAAAACCATATGGAGAGAAAAACCCTCAATATATTTTTATATAGCATTTTTTTGAAGACCCTGAAGGAAAGATTGAATTGCCACCATCGTTGAAAATTTATTCCTGGAAGCGTCCACAGGATTTTTTATTTAATCGGGTAAGAAATATTTTTACTATTGAATAAAATACATACTAACTATGGGCTGTACTATCCTACTTATGGAAATTCTCATTTTTTAAAACACTGTAAATTTTCCCCATGGTATTTAGTAAGAAAAAGGAATTGCTTTTTGGCATTTAATAGAAAAAAATGATTATCAATATAGTTTACTATTTCTTGTACTGGTTTCCAAGAGAATATTGAAATTTTGTTTAGTCTTGAGTTTTCTCTACATGATGTCAAAGGATAGCCTAAAATGTGTGGGAAGCTATTGCTTAATTTTTGACTAACTTTGCCTTTTCTGGTTCTTAGCCAGAACCTATGTGTCATGAAATTCTGTTTACTCTAGTGTGTATTAGTGTTAATTTTCTAGTCCGAGAGGTTTGCCCTTGGTTACCTGTGTTCCAGGTATTCTTGAAGCATTTTCCAAGGGCCATCTTCATTTCTGGACCCCATGCTCAGCTACTTGAATCACATTGACTAGCACAGTGCTCAAGAAACCATATTTTAATTTAATTTAATTTTCTTAAAGTTTGTTTATTCATTTTGAGAAAGAGAGAGAGGGGCAGAGAGAGAGAGAGAGAATCCCAAGCAGGCCTCACATTGACAGTGAGATGTGTGGCTTGAACTCATGAACTGTGAGATCATGTCCTGAGCAGAAATAGAGTCAGATGCTTAACTGACTGAGACACCTAGGCGCCCTGAGAAACCATCATTTTAAATGAAATCCAGTAGGCTAAAATAGTTATTTAGTGCTAGTCAAATGTTTGTAATGGAGCTGAATCTTCCATTTACTATGGAACCCACCCAATCTCAATTTCTACACAAAGTTATTTTATTCTTAAAAGTTTTAGCCTTAATAAGACTGCTACTAATGCAAGAAAATACAATTCAGCCACCATATTTCCAACTACCGTTACTATCTGAGAAAGATAATTCTAAATTCAGAGATATTTAGTAAAATGAGAAAATCATAAGATACACCTCTGTCCATCAGAATATTTATTGAATGTCTACTTGTAAGACATTTTAAATAAAATAAATCAAATGTACATGAACTATGCCTTTAAATAACTTATGCTGTTAGGTAATATTGATGTGAAGAATGTAAATTCTGTGGTGTTAATATAATGCACTTAATAGTAATGTATTATTAATAATATCCAGGCTCTGTGCAATGGAAGTGCAGAGTTTACATTTCATGCAAATAAAGGATATTAATTCCATAAAGTGGGGGTATTTCAAATGTGAATAAGTAGAAGAGTTATATGCCATCTCTTTTTCTTTTTAGCATACCTTAGTTCTGAGAGATACGCTTGTTTTATAAATAAATTCATCCATTGTTGTTGGTGGCACTTCTACCTGAACTTATAATGTTGACACCCATCTTCGCACCTCTGCTCTCCCTCTGTGCTCTTTCTCTTGATCCCGTGCACCTGCTCCTCTTGGGGTATGCACCAGAACAGCCACAACTGAAAGTCTTGCTAACTATGAAGTCTAAGAATAATGTTTTTTCAAGTTTTAATGCCCAGGTCCATGGTGATATATACACTTTACATTGAAACTCATTAAATATGGGCATATATAAAGCTTAGACAAAAATTTAGCAAAACAGTAATGAACTTTCTTTTTTTAATAATTTTTTAAATGTTTTATTTACTTTTGAGAGAGAGTGAGAGAGAGAGAGAGTGAGAGAGAATATGAGCAGGGGAGGGGCAGAGAGAGAGGGAGACAAAGAATCCGAAGCAGGCTCCAGGCTCTGAGCTGTCAGCACACAGCCTGATGTGAGGCTTGAACTCGTGAACCATGAGATCCTGACCTGAGCTGAAGTCGGATGCTTAACTGACTGAGCCACCCAGGTGCCCCAATAATGAATTATCTATATGAAATTTACTCTCTTCTACTCAAAGCAAGGGATGAGGTCACAGGACATGATTTAAGTCAGAGAGAAACTAAGTTATGAAAAAACTGAAAAGCCTGGATTTAAGATATTAGAACCAACATGGACTTTTTTCTAACTGAGAAGGTTAACAAGCCCTAACCACTAGGGGAGTTATCAGATCTGTTTATTTCTGAGAACCAGGTATTGATGGCCCAGGCTCTTGAGCGTTGATTATATTGAAGAGATGTAAGATGTCTGAAGATTTATTCTGTCTCTGGTATAGGTATAGGGAATAGAGACCTCTGTAGAGACTTCTGCCTTAATATTTGCTGTCTTTTACAACTGTCAGTGCCTACTTTCACTTGTTGGCAGGCAGCTGTTAAGTTTCACTCCTCAAATTTTAGGTATTCAATATTTATTTAATCTATTATTAATCGAAGTCAATGTACATTGGTACTTGCTGAAGAGTATGGACATTTTAGAAGTGTCACCTTGCAATTCATTAGCCAAACCAGAATTTAAAATATATTTTTTATGTAAAATATTTATATAATATGTATGTAACTTGCTATGTTCATAAATTATAAACATAACAGTCAGTTCAGGCCTTCAAGGTAGTTTTGAGTAAGTTTTTTCTCAGACATAAAAAAATATTTTGTTGAGTTTTCAAGGTGTTAATTGTCCATGTGATTGAGAGTAGTTGATGGCATTAGTTTCCATGATTTTACTAATCAAAAACACATTTATGTTAATTTGATATGTTGAGTATATGAGCTTGATATGAATTGTAACACATTTTTAAAAACTACTATAAATAATATTTTCCTTTATTATGTTTATTCATTAGCGCTCTAAGTATATAGAAGCATCTTTAGACATATACCAATAAAATAATGACCATTAGATGAATTTTTAAAAAGATAACAGGATTTGAAATTGGGCAAGATTTTAAAAAGCTGTCACAGTTAATATTTTTTTATCAAAGATGAAGATATTTTTCCTGCTATCGTGTTAACTAAGCTTCAGGTGTAACTTGAGAGGTTAACTTAAATTTTAGGCCACTTTTTAAACTGTCAGTTTATGTGTGTATGCATGCTGACTTTATCTGCATATATTATATCTTATAACATTCTTTTTTTATATGAAAAGACTCTATTTGATAGGCATTACAGTATTAAGTGAATGTCACGTATAGCTGTAAGAGGGTTATCTTATGGAATTATGTGCTTATTTTTTTCTTTTAATTTCCCTGGTTGTGAGAAACGAAATCAGGTTTGACTTGTTTATATCACATGAAACTATATTTCATTCAGCTACATTTCCTTTATTTTTCCTAAGGAGTAATATCTCCATATATATATATATTTTTTTTTTTTTTTTCAGACTCCAGTAGTTGTGAAAAATGAAATCCTGTTTGACTTGTTTTCAGCAAATGAACATTTACTCCGCAGTGAGGTATGTAGGGAATTTCTAACTGAAGTCTGATTGCAGAATACCTTCCAGACCTGCTTAAAACAATTCCCAGACTGTCAATTTCAGTTATCTCTCGGTTACCTCTAAGTTTTGGAATTGCTCAGTATTTTATAAGCCAGACATTCAAAGAGGAAGAGAAGCCTCTTCAACTGAGTTTAATGAGCAAATGGTGGGGAAATGTTAGTAGTACAATTGCTGTGTCCCTATCCTCCTGCCCATAGACCTAGGGTAGCTGAGACTCACAATCTGCGCATTTTGCCTCTTGACCCGTGCCTAGTAATTGACATCAAGTTGCTGCCTGACTTGCTCTGCTCTGTGCTCAAGAGCAGGGTGTCCTGATATTGTTTGACTTGCTAACGCAGGGAAAATCTTACCTAAACACCCCCACCTCCACACCCTGGGTTTTATCCATCAGAAGCAAGCCTGTTCCACTCCCCTAAGGCGGTTATATCAGAAACAGGGTGTTTTTTAAAAAAATTATTTTCTCCTAAGACCCAGTCGAAATCAATTGTCATTATTGATTCAAACACTTTGTCTTTCTTATCTTAAATATCTTGACCAATATTAAAATCAAAACACTTATTTCTTCAACCAGGTTGTACTGATTAGCATAAAGTTACCTTTGAATGGTTTTATACCTTATATTTTAGTCTAACATATGCTTATTTTATGATCCAGAGCATGCATAGACTTTACCTTTTTATTTTTTGAGGGAAGAAAAGCACAAAATATTCTATATTAAAATTACCAGATATACAGAAAGATACTTGGTTTACCTTTTTCAACTTAACTAAACCAGAAGAAATGTCCTAGATAATGTAAATTAAGGCAAACCTAAATCTTATGAGGTTAGTCTCAAGTATTTAATCTTCTTATAAACCAGGCAGTTAAACATAAGATGAATATTTCCAAAAATCCAATATTACTGAGGGTAATAATGTCTTTACTTAACACCACTGTGACTCACAGATCCTTTTTTTTTTTTTTTGCATTGTTTCTATTCCCTGTAAAATACTGAAAAATAGATAGTATAGTCTACGTTTTACAGACTGCATTACAGAAACTGCAGTTTAGAGACAGTGAAATGACATGCCCTAGAGCAGAAGGACCTGGAAGAAAATTCAAACCCTGGTCTCTGTTTCTGCCCCACTCCCCACTGCACCTTGCTGCCTTTTGAAAACTCTGCCCATGGGAGTTTTACTTAGATCACTTCTGCACCTGCAGACTGACACATGAAATACGAGACTTAGAGATTTAACTGTGTATGCAATTTTGATTCTTTCTCATCTCATTCATTGTCTAACTGATCCTATTGACATAAAAGAGATCATTTTCTTCTCAAACTTCTCAACACTTACAGAAGAGTAGCTTACTCATTTATGGAAAATGAATTCCAGAATAAAATCACCACTACTCTCAGAAGCATTCACTCTCTCTCTCTCACTCTCACCCTGTCTCTCCCCTCTCTGTCTCTGTCTCTCTCTTTCTCTCTCTTTCTTTCTCTCTCTTTCACACACACACACACACACACACACACACACACACACACAACTGAAATGGAGGTCAATCTCAAATCACTGACAGTTTACTCTGGAAGATAGCTCTTAGCTAAGAGTATGTTTAATGTTAAGCCTTTTTAGCTTGTATTGTGACTCTGCCTCCCAACAACAAAGGCAAGAACAGTGACTTTATTTATAAGTTAGAAATCAAAATGTGGAACACATTACATGTAGAACTTAATATTACTACTGGAAGTAGATTTTCGACTGGTTTCCCCCCTAAATTATAGTACCAACAACTGAAAAGCAACTGATTAACACTAGTGGCTTTTGTCTCTAGCTGATGAGATGGATTATCAGTGAAATCTATGCAGTGTGGAAGATATTCAATGGAGGCATTTTGAACAATTATTTCAAAGGGACCACAGGGGAGCCTCCTTGTCTTGCCTGGAAGCCCTGGGAACACATCTACTCTCTGTGCAAGGCTGTGAAAGGTCACATGCCCTTATTCAATAGCTACGGAAAGTATGTTGTGAAACTTTACTGGATGGTAAGTAAGTTCGTGTTCACGTGCATTAAAAATTGTCTTTCATATTGAAATATATTTGTTTTACATGCTGTTACCCAGGCTGATACAAGGTCATGCATTTATACAGGATATCAATTGTGCACTTAATGGGAAGAAATGTCCTGCATATGTAATTTGGGATCGATAAGAAGCATCGTTGTTAGTCCTGTGACACCAGTCCCATGTGCTTTTTAAACTGTTGCTGCTTGGCACAAGGAGGGGTGGTCCTCTGCTATCTCTGCCCTCTCGGGGAGATGGGTAGACAGATGGACGCACAGGGCTCTCTTCCTTCTTCCCTTCTCTCTGATGTGGTATGCAGTCTTGAGCAAAGAGAGTGCTTGAGCATATGGTCCATTCCTTCTCTCCTGCTGAGAGGCCCGGTCCCACCCAATCTTTTTCCTAAGCTTGGGATTTGTACTCATGTTAACAAATCTTACCTTGACACAAAAAGTTTTTGCTCCTGCCCGAAAGGAAGCAAATGGGATAGCAGAAATAGAGAATGAAAAACACCCCGTTTATATGGCAGAGTAGGCTTACACCACATGTAACACTAGATTATGAAATCCCTTTGAGTTTTTGTGGATGGAATGCTCTGTCTAAAGGCCCATACTCACAGGCAGAGCCAGCTACATGATTTGCAGAGCCCCTTGGTCAAAAATGATTGGGAATTTCGATATGGTGATAGCAGCACTTGAAAAAAAAATGGCACCCCTCTAAGGGTGAGGTTCCTTGTGACTGTGCAGGTCATATACCCATGAACCTGGTCCTGGTCACTTAGGAAGAATGTTCTTGAATATTTGAGGAAGCGGGAAGTATGAAAAGTTAACCAGCCCAGTCTGTATTTCTAAAGAACATGACTTTCCCCTCAGTAAGCCAGAACCATCTACCCTTCCTGGGGTGGAGAATGGTGAAAGGCATTAGGAATTAATAAGATCATGGGGTGCCTGGGTGGCTTAGTCAGTTAAGCTGCTGACTCGGCTCAGGTCACTATCTCAGGGGTCTCGAGTTCAAGTCCCACTTGTGGCTCTCTGCTGTCAGCACAGAGCCTGCTTCTGATCCTCTGTCTCCCTCTCTCTCTGCCCCTCCCCTGCTCTCTCTCAAAAATAAAATGAGACTTTTTTTTTTTAAAGGAATTAGTGAGATTGTTACAGCAGGGACATAAAAGTAAAGAAGGTAATATTAGCCTCTGATATCTAAAATAGGATTTTTGGTGTTTTGATATTCACAGCAAGGTGAGAGACTTTGAAAGTCAAAACTTTGTGAAGAGAGAAAATGACTTCCTAAATGCCTTTATCTTCCTTATTTACCAGTCAGGAGGCAGATTTGGGGGACAAGACTCTGAAGTTTTAATGTACACCGAAGAATGACAGTAAGGATACACCATGGATAGGGCTGAGGGATTATAGACAGAAGGTAAACATGGGAAGAATGACAAGGTCAAATGCCCGGTATTGGCTCCCCTCTCCCCACTTTCCACACATTTACTTAAACTGAGGTGGGAGGGAGTTCAAAATTATTAAGAATTATGGGGCGCCTTGGTGGCCCTGTCAGTTGAGTATCTGACTCTTGATTCTGGCTCAGGTCATGATCTCACAGTTTGTGAGCTCAAGCCAGGCATCAGGTTCTGCTCTGGCAGTGCAAAGCCTGCTTGGGATTCTCTCTCACCCTCTCTCTCTGCCCCTCTTGTGCTCACACACTCTCTCTCTCTGAAAATAAATAAACTTCAAAACGGTTATTAAGAATTGCAAAGGAGCATCAGCAGAATAGTAAACCAACCCTGTTAGATTCTTTCTCTCTGCTTCCTGACATGCTTCCTTCTTTGGGAATTTCCTTCTATGTGAATTTGCAACATTTATTAACACTACATTCCGTTTTACAGTAAAACTGTGACTTATTTCTCTTTAACTGTACTGATTCCTCATAGGTGCAAACCCACCTGTATTCAGAATTAAAACAAAAAACAAAAAACAAAAAAACGTAGTCCAACTTGGAAGTTTCAGTCTGATCCAATCATTTGAGCAGGCTAGACAAGGTAGCCCTTGAGGGAAGAGGGGCGTGGTGTCCAGTGGCTTCTTCTGGTTCCTCAGTGGTCTCATCTGACGAATGGCTTGCAGGGCTGTTGCCAAACTGTTGAGCCCTGAGATACAACTTTTTCCACATGAATTATTTTTGTAGGCAGTTTGTTGGCACTTGTCGCGGACATGCAAGGCCATGTTCTCCCTCTGAGGCTGAGAGAAAGCTTTACTGGCTCTCAGCATTTCTAGATCCATTCACCTGGCCCCATGGACCCTTCAGGGTCCCTTGCACACAGAGGCAAAGAGACCACATCCCTCAAGAGAATAGACATCAAATATGTCATGGAATGAATACAGGTAAAGAGAAAATGTGGTAATCGTGTAGAAGAAACTAGCAAAAGTCCTGACAAATGGTAGATTTGCAACACTATTGCTATTCTTCTTTCTTTCATGTATTCCTTCCTTCTCTCTTTCCCACCCCTACCACCTTCCACCACGAAAGCCAGAGGAACAGATCCTTCCTCTTTCCGCCTCTCGCTAGAGCCAGGGGGAAAGCATGTGATCAGCTTACCTGGTGCTCACTTGCCCAACAACCGCTCTTATGTGAGGATGTGAGGGTGGAGAGGATGTACATAGATGGTGGCAATGCTGTGTCCCATGCTCCTGCAGCGCGGCCTGGCTGTGCATCTTTTGCCCAAACTTGCTTCGTTCCTGCCAAGGTCTGATGTGCAGTCCTCTAGTGTCCCATCAAATCTGTGCATCTCTTACATACTTCTTGAATTGCCCGTATTTGCCTATTTATAAAACAGGTTATTCAAAGTTTTGTCACAGAGCTCTAAGTATTCTTTTATTTGTGCAGATAATCACAAATGTGGGGGTAGAGGAAGTGCTTTGAAATTTGTCTTTTAACTTTGTGTCTTCTACCCAATGGAGGCTTGTAATTTTTAGGTAGTTGATTATGTCATTATTTTTATTAACTAACTCTAGGATGTTTATGTTATTTAATGTAAGATATCATTATCTCAAGAACATTAAAAAAAAAACCCTTATATTATCTAGCATCTTGGGCTTTTTTTTTTTTTTAATTTGGGTCTTTGATTTGTTTATCTACAGTGAGAAATGAAGACCTGGTTTCCTTTTTGTCCTAAAATTTCAGTGAATTGCCCCAGGATTACATATTGAATGTTGTACTTTTTATCCACTAATTTTATTTTGTTTATTTAAAGAAAATTGTTAATGTTTATTTATTTTTGAGAGAGACAGAGACACAATGCGAGCAGGGGAGGGGCAGAGAGAGAGGGAGACACAGAACCTGAAGCAGGCTCCAGGCTCTGAGCTATCAGCACAGAGCCTGATGCAGGGCTCGAACCCATGAACTGTGAGATCATGAACTGAGCCGAAGTTGGATGCTCAACCAACTGAGACTCCCAGGTGCCTCTTATCCACGAATTTTGAAAACTACTTTGATTATACACTGCATTCCAATGTGGACTTGTGTTTGTTTTTGGACTCCATTTTCTCCTGCTATTTTTCTTGTCCTTTTTAAAATACCATATCACTTTAATTGTTATGGATTTACAGTATGATTTGATTTTTTAGAATAAGATCCACCTAATATTCTTCTGCTTCAATATTTTCTTGGCATGCATGCTTTTTAAATAAACACTTTAATTGGTATTTATCTTTGAACACATATTTATAATTATGTATCCTTTATTCTATATATAAAAGGGTTTAGTCCTCATCATCCTGCTACAGCTTGTCTTCTGTTGATTATTGTACTTTCATTCATCTTTCATTCAATCGGAATGTGCATTCCAAATTTATGTTCACTTAGAATATACATGTTATATATTTTGGGTAACTTTAAATATTGTGGTCTATTTTCCTTTATATATGATTGCTATATGAATGATAATTTGCTTACATATGGAATACTTGGATAATACTTTTTTGGTTTGTTTGTTTTAGAACACAATAGCCAATGCCTGAGTATCTTCTAGTTTCAGTGTTAAAGACACTTGTTCTGAAGCTTTCACTCTCCACTGTATCTGAAACCCTCGCACTTTATCTCACCTGCTTTTGCTTCATTTTTCCCCATAGCACTGTGTATGGAACATCCAATGCCCTATCCTCGTAGTAAATTCATTACTATGTGTAACAAATATATAAGAAGCTGTTACCGTCTAGATGCTTTCTATTCAGGGATTTTGCTTAAATATATATATTTTATATTCATATATTGATCCAACCTAGTTTTTCAAATTGTTGAGGTATAAATGACACACAGTGTTTACATTAGTTTCAGGTTTATAACATAGTGATTTGATAAGTTTGCACATTATGCTGTGCTCACCACAAGTGTAACTACTGTCTGTCACCATCTAACACCATGACGATACCTTTGACGATATTCCCTGTGCTGTATCTTTTATCCCCATAACTTATTCATTCATAACTAGAAAACTGTATCTCCCACTCCCCTTCACTCATTTTGCCCATTTTCTCCCCCTCCCCTCCAGCAACCACCAGTTCTCTGTATTTATGGGTGTGTTTTTTTCTTTTTCTTTTTTTGTTTATTCATTTGTTTTTTAGATTCCACATATAAGTGAGATCATATGGTATTTGTCTTTCTCTGACTGACTTATTTCACTTAGCATAATACCCTCTAGATCCATCCATGTTGTCACAAATGGCAAGATCTCATTCATTTTTATGGCCAAAAAATATTCCATCACACACACACACACACACACACTCACCCCCCCCCCCACACACACACACACATGCACACTATATCTTTATCTCTTCATATATCCATGGTCAGTTGGGCTGCTTCTATATCTTGGCTATTGTAAATAATGCTGCAGTAAGCACTGGGGTGCACGTATCTTCTCAAATTAGTGTTTTTGTTTTCTTTGGGTAAATACCCAGTAGTAGAATTATTGGATCCTGTGGTATTTCTGTTTTTAATTTTTTGTGGAACTTTCATACTATTTTCCACACTGGCAGCACCAATTTATATTCCCACCAACAGTGCATAAGGGTTCTCATCCTCACCAACATTTATTATTTCTTGTCTTTTTATTCTAGCCATTGTGACAGGTGTAAAGTGATATCTCATTGTGACTTTGGTTTGCATTTCCCTAATGATTAGTGATGTTGAGCTTATTTTCATGTGTCTGTTGGCCATTTGTATATCTTCTTTGGAGAAATGTCTGTTTAGATCCTCTGTTCATTTTTTAATTGGATTATTTGTGGGGTTTCTGGGTTTTAAGTTGTATAAATTCTTTATATATTTTAGATATGATATATTTTGTATACCTTATTAGGTATATAATTTATGAGTATTTTCTCCCATTCATTATGTTACCTTTTTTTACGGCTTCCTCAGCTGTTTCAAACTTTTTTGGGGGGATGTTGTCTCAAAAGTTTATTTTTGCTTTGTTTCTCTTGCTTTAGGAGACCTATCTAGAAAAAGTTTCTATGGCTGATGGCGAATAAATTACTGCCTATGGTTTCTTCTGGGAGTTTTATAAATTCAGGTCTCACATTTAGGTCTTTAATCCATTTTGGGTTTATTTTTGTGTATGGTAAGAAAGTGGCCCAGTGTCAGTTTTTGGCATGTAGCTGTCCATTTTTCCCAGCACCATTTATTGAAAACACTGTCCTTTCCCCATTGTATATTTTTACCTCTTTCATAGATTAACTGACCATATAAGTATGGATTTATTTTTGTGCTTTCTATTCCGTTCCATTGATCTATGTGTTTATTTTTGTGCCAGTGCCATACTGTTTTGACTACCACAGCTTTGTAGTATATCTGAAATCTGGGATTGTGATACCTCCAGTTTTGTTCTTCTTTCTCAAGATTTCTTTGGCTATTTGGGGTCTTTTGTGGTTCCATACAAATTTAAGTATTTTTTATTCTAGTTCTGTGAAAAGTATTGTTGGTATTTCCTTAGGGATTGCATTGAATCTGTAGACTGTTTTGGATAGCATGGACATTTTAACAAAATTAATTCTTTTAATCTATGAGCATGGAATAGTTTTCCATTTGTTTGTATTGTCTTCAATTTCTTTTAAATGTTTTATAGTTTTCAGAGTACAGACCTTTCACCTCCCTGATTAAGTTTATTCTTAGGTATTTTATTCTTTTTGGTGCAATTGTAAATGGGATTATTTTCTTAATTTTTCTCTCTGCTACTTCATTTTTAGTATATAGAAACACAACTGACTTCTGCATATTAATTTTGTATCTTGCAAGCTTACTGAATTTACTTATTACCTCTAATAGTTTTGTGGTGGAGTATTTAGGATTTTCTGTGTACAGTATCATGTGATCTGCAAATGCAACCTACAGTTCTGTTTGTTAGGCAAATACACAAGCCAGGTTATAATACTCTCCTGCTGGTTTTCTCTACTTTGGTCCATTCTTTGAAATGGGAATTGCAGTCCTTGAAAGAACATAGAATACTGATAACAGTGATAATAGGTAGATGCAATTTTTAAATGACAAAAACAAGGACTTTGTTTTCTCAGAGACTGTATTCATGGGATTGATAGATGGCTACCTGGTATTCTGGTTGAATAGAAACTTGTATCTTATAAATATATGAAACCCACTATTTATAATTTATAGCAACAATGGGATCATATGATACTTCTTGTTCTATAATGTATTTTTTCCCTAACTACGGGCATTATTTATGCTAATATATCAATCTACCTTGTACTCCATTGTTTGAATGTAATGATAATTATACGTTTTTTGTTAATTTCTTATTGATATTTAGATTATGACCAGTGTTTTACCAATACAATTCTGTAAAATAGCATTTATGTGTATATATTTTTGCCCACTTATGATTATTTTTCTGGGATTTCTACATGTGGAACTATTCAAATATATGCAAATTCTTAATTTTCATAAATATATCCACTTTGCTCTTACACTTTATTTTTTTCTTTTTCTTTTTTTTTCTTACACTTTAATTTGTGTGCAATTTATATTTGATATAATTGGGATTTAAGTCTGTCATTGTATTATTTGCTTACTCTGTTACTTCTGTTATTTATTTATTTTTTTGTGTCTATTTCCCTATTCCTGTGTGTTTTCTTGAACATTCTTTGGGATTCCATGTTGAATTATCTCTAGTGTTTATGAGTGTATCTCTAAGCATTACTTTTTTTTCTAGTGGTTGCTCTAGGGATTAAAATATACATACTTAGCTTATCACAGTCTAGTAATATCAGCATTTTACCACTTAAATTAGAATATAGACCCTTTACCACCATTTGGGTCCCTTTACGCCTTTATAACATAATTGATTAGATGTTTTTATACATATTCAGAACCTTTATAAAATAAATGTTGCTTTCAAATATCAAATATAATTTTAAAAGCTCGAGAAGCAAAGAATACTTTATTGTATTTAGCCGTATGTTTGTATGTTTCTTTACTCTTTCTTCACTCCTGATGTCCTAAGATTTCTGTCATTTCCTTTTTTTTTTTTTTTGTCTTGCTTTCACTACCCTTTTTATTTATTTTTTTTCTTCTTTCTTTTTCACCATCCTTTCTTAGTCTTCTGGTGACAAATTATTTTAACTTTCTTTTATCTGAAAATGTTTTATTTCACCCTAATTCCTAAATGGTATTTTCACTTGATACAGTGTTGTGGGTTGGGCAGGCCTTTTTCGCCAGCATTGAAAACTAGTCTGATACTTCCTTCTGGCCTCTGTGGTTTCTGGAGAGCGATTTGGTGTTCTTTTCTCGCCAGCTAGCTAGTTTCTGGCTTTTTTCTGTGTCTCCAGTTTTTAGAAGTTTGAATTTAATGTGTCTGGGTGTAGATTTCTTTGAGATTATCCTCTCTGGGATATGTTGAGCTCCTTGAACCTGTAGGGTCATGTCTTAAGAAAATTTGGGAAAGTTTTCAGTCATTACTCATTTAAATATTTTTTCAGCCCCACATTCTTTTTCTCATTCTGGGGGGACTCTGATGGCATGCATGTTATATCTTCCTTCACTGTCTCACAGGTCCTTGAAGTTCCTATCATTTGTAAAAATCTATTTTTCCTGGTTGTTCATAATTTCTATTGACTTAAATTCCAATTCACCAATTTCTTTCCCATTTGCGTTCTGCTATTGATCTTTTCCTATGAAGGGTGTTTTTTTTTTATTTCAAAATTCCTGTTGTTTTTCCTCATATTTTTTATTTCTTTGATAAGGTATTCTATTTTTTATTTGTTTCAAAGAATATTCATAGTTGCTTCCTGGAGCATTTTTATGACATCTGCTTTAGATTTCTTAACTAAAAATTCTAAATTCCCTGTCATTTTGGCACTGTACTCTGTTGACTGTGTTTTCTCATTGAAATTTAGATTTTCCTGGTTTTTGCATGATGGGTAATTTTGGACAGTTTCCTGGACATCTTTAGTGTTATGTTGTATGACTGATTGCTAATTAAATTTTTTATTTTAGCAAGTAGTCAACCTGTTTAGATTCAGAGTGCACATCCTGGCTCACTTTTGTGGGCTGTGCTTCATGTGTTAATTTGGTTTATAAAGCCTGTGCATTGCTACTCTGCTCTGTCACTCCTTTGTTGTCCCATGATAAGACTTGATCCGCAGTATCCTTAGCACTAGCTGAGGAGGGGGAGGTGTACTGCTTCATCCCTGCATGGGTAGAGTGTGGAAATAAGACTTCCTCCAACAGGTTCTACTTATGCAGAAAGCACTTCCTCTTTATTGCGGGAGGTTGATAGAAGTCACAATTCTGCCCGCTGACTCCACTGGGAAGAGAAACTGCCCTGTTTACTTCAGGACAGTCACAGAAGTCAGACTTTCACCCTCAGGCCCTGTATGGGAAGGGCACCACCTGTTACTGGGCTGAAGGTGGGGGAGTGCTGTTAGGGTTCTATCCTAATCTATATAATTATGTTCATTCAGATACGTGCTGAAATCTCTGTCCGCTGATTGCTCCTTCCTTGATCTTTTGTAATTGTGATTGATGCTATTAATTAAAAAAAACAAACAAATTTTTTAATGTTTATTTAATTTGAGAGAGAGACAGAGCATGAGCAGGGGAGGGGTAGAGAGAGAGGGAGACACAGAATCCGAAGCAGGCTCCAGGCTCCCAGCTGTCAGCACAGAGACCCACTCGGGGCTTGAAATCATGAACCACGAGATCATGACCTGAGTCAAAGTCATATGCTTAACCGACCCTGCCACCCAAGCCCCCCCGAAAATATTTTTTATTATCCCTTTAGCATGGTCTTAGGAGGCAGAGGATATAAATATATGTAGCCATTTAGTTATCTTGACCTAGAATTCAAGTGTGGAAAATATTAAAATTTGAACATGACTATATTCTAAAGTAACTTAGTAATGTATATTTATACTAATAAAGGAAGCATCCTTCTTCATAAATGTGCTAAGTAATTAAACATTTTGATGGTCATTTCAAATTATGTGGTGCTAACACAGTAAACTCACTAAAAACTGCCCCATGTATATCTTTTACATGCAGGTAAGAAAAAAAAGTGTAAAAATGTTTCAGTGTTGGGCACCTGGGTGGCTCAGTTGGTTGAGCACCCAACTCTTGATTTCGGGTCAGGTCATGATCCAAGGGCAGTGGGTTTGAGCCCCTCGTTGGGTTCCATGCTGAGCATGGAGCCTGCTTAAGATTCTCTCTCTCTCTCTCTCTCTCTCTCTTTCTCTCTCTCCCTCTACCTCTACCCTGCACTCTCTCTCGTGTTCTCTTTCTCTCCAAAATAAAATTTCAAAAATTTCAGTGTTCTAAGATAAAGTCTCAAATAAATAAAGTCAATGTTCTACGATGAGGTCTCATATATATAATATTTATATGTAACATTTATATTTACATATATAACATTTAATTTCTTCATAAACTTTAAGGAAGCCACCAACCAAATTTTAATATGAAAGAATCAAAAAACTCCCAGGAAAATTGTTATAAGTCTAGTCAAAGTGTGTTTTTAAATGTAATACTGAACACTTATCCCTGTGTATTTTTCATAATAGCTTTTCTGAGATGCAATTCATGTACCATGCAGTTCGATCTATTTAGACTATACAGTTCAATGGTGTTTAGTAATGAAAGCATTCTCAATTGAAATATATTATTGATCAGCTGTAAGTAGATGATACTCATTGAACTGGTTTAGCTTAAGTGCTTATGTCTGCTTTAAAACATTTCTTTCGTGGGGACCCAGTTGGTTCGTTCAAAATTGTTCTCATATTACTAGGTTTCATTGTGGTAAAATATATGTACCATAACATTTGGCATTTTGAATGTTATAAATGCACAATTCAGAGGCATTAAGTATTCTTACAATGCTGTACAACTATCACCACTATCTATTTCCACAACTTTTTCATCATCCCAACTGGAAACTCTGTACCCCTTAAACAATAATCTTTCATTCCCCTTCACCCCCAACCCCTGGGAACTTCAAGTATGCCTTTTGTCTCTGTAAGTTTGCTTTTTTCCAAATATGTCATACAAATAGGATTACAAAATATTTGTCCTTTTGTCTCCGGCTTATTTCGTTGTGTATTCTTTTGGGTCATGTCATTTGAAATTAGGAGAGGGAGTGGCTATACACATAAGTTTTAATCCTGTCTTGCCCTATATGATCCGTTAGAGAAGAAAGAAAGACATGAAATCACTAAATATGGCAATATGAATTCAGAGTTACTCATCCCATACAAAGAAATCATGCCCCTATTGCCCCTATGTACTGGGAAAACTAGTGTTTTTTGAATCTTTAGTTCAGATGTCACCTTCTTGTGAAGACTGCACAAGCAATATTTGTCACACTTGCTTTTCTGGTCCTAGAGCATCATGAAAATATTATGTTTTGTGTTATTTGCATATATGTCTCCTGTCACTAGACTCTAAGCAATTCACTGCTATAGGCCAGGTGTTAATGCAGACTTGGGGTTCACAATGCCTGCATCACTGCTGAAAATATTTCTTGGGCAAAAGAATAAATTCATAATAAAATTTTGCATGTAAAACCAAAGTTTAAAAAATATTTGAGTTCATAACCATTAAAGTTACCATTTGTCCCAAACTTTTAACTGTGAAGTAATATGCATACAGGTAAATATATAATCCTTTTATTAAAGTATTAATTAACTTCATGTTAAAAATTAGATCTTTAATTAGGA
Organism: Panthera tigris; assembly: GCF_018350195.1. Classification (NCBI taxonomy): domain Eukaryota; kingdom Metazoa; phylum Chordata; class Mammalia; order Carnivora; family Felidae; genus Panthera; species Panthera tigris. The sequence continues at coordinate 131,305,735 of NC_056664.1, forward strand.
GTAAAAAGGATTCTGGTAATTGGAAGTTTAAAGTCACTGAGTCTATCAGAGTGAACAATAATTACTTATACTTGGAGAATTTGTGTTATGATTATGTTGTTATTTAATTATGGCCAAACTTATCCATGGTTGTATAATGTTTTGGTTCTGCTGTTTGAAACACTTTGATCTACTGCATTATATAGGATGGGCACCCAAGAATGTGTCTATAAGGTTTCATCAATAATGACTGTTGATATAGATAAATAAAATAAAATAAATTAAATTAAATAAAACAGCTAAAATTCTCAGCCACAGTAGTATTGAAAACCAGCGCACCAGTCTTTAGATGTAAGAAGGTAAGGCAAAATTATGAAAGAGTAAATAATAACATCAGTAGTGTACAATAATATATGAGAAAAATAATGTAAATCACTAACTGTACATTCCTTTCTTCTCATTTTTAGGGTTGTTGGAGAAAGATAACTATTGATGACTTTCTGCCTTTTGATGAAGACAACAATCTATTGCTTCCAGCCACAACCTATGACTTTGAACTCTGGCCAATGCTTTTGTGTAAAGCTATCATTAAGCTGGCAAATGTTGAGTATGTAGAAGGAAGAACAATCACTCGCATAAAAACAAAAAGACAACAAAAAACTATACATCTATATCACATAGCTTCATTAAAAAAAAAATCTATTTAAAATAGCTTTCTTTCCAAACACTGTAAACGTTTTGATATAAAAATACCAAAACCACTAGTTTGAAATATTGGGTTATCCAGCAATAAGACAAAATTCTCCCAAGAGAAAATACTCAAAAATTATTCTATATCCAGTGCTTTCTTACGATGAATAGAAGGTGATCGTGAAAAATAGTGTTTCACTTCAGCAGGAGAAAAAGGTTGTTTTTGTAGGGGGAAGTACTGGTTCCTCTAAACAGCGAATCATGTACACTGGAATCCAGTTAAAGTTTTAGGTTCTGTACATGCAGCAATAATTTATAATCTTGAAAACCTGAGCTCTTCTGAAGGATAACAATGTTTTTGATATCCTCCTCAAGATTTTGGTAACACTGCTCCCTTTTAATGCATTTGTGATAAAAACTTCTTCCATTTGCTTCAATATTCTTATGAAATCTGCATATGTCTTCCATGCTTACATGTCTTGTTCATCAACATGTATGAGATGTGTCTGCCACATTCATTCTCTTGGCTCCCACCTACAGAGACCTTAGGTCAATGCCTCCCTGCCCTAGCCATGCAAAAAGAATCTTAGATGCTTGAGTTGCAAAGGCCTGGCAACTTTGTATCATTGCTCCGTGGGGGGGATTCTCACCTATACTGAGCCGCCTTGAATTTGATACCCTTCTCCCTCCTGCAGGGTGTGACAGCATCTCATTGTCAGCAGGGTGCCCTAGGGCTCCAACAGACCACTGCAACCCTTTGCTCAGCCTCCTCCCCTTCTGTTAACAGAGCTCTGTCAATCAGAAGGGCACTCCAGTTTGGTTTTTTTGTCTGGATTTTCCTTTGGCTCAGCTTCCTTTGTTCTTTCCCAAGGCTACACAATAAAACCAGCCACTCCACTGCCATCCTAGACAGATCTCTTTTCTCTCACCAACCTTCGATCTTCTGTTCAGAATTTGTTTCACCAAGCTCACAACTCTTAATTTCAATGATTAAAAAAAAAAACAAAAAACTCAGCCCAGATCTTTTAAAGTAGCTGAATAGAACTGAGTATTCACGCTGGTGACAACCGCGTTTGTTTGTTTTGAAAGAAAATGATGTTCCTAATGTTCCTAATTCTCAGACCTAACTTGAAGTTCTGAGAACTGGAGCTGAATTAATGGCAGTGAAGCGCTAAATGGGTGACCTGGAAAATTGGAGTGGTATTTTGTCTTTCTTAAAGCTATAGTTCCATAGAATTTTAGAGCCTCCTAAGAAATAGAACTATTGCTATTTTAAAAAAATCAATAAATCCAGCTTAGAAATAAAGGACCAGACTAAATGTAAGACATTTCTTAGGCATTATAGTGGCTACCTGTATACTTGTGGTACAATTTATACTTGTCTCTGCATTTTTTTTCTCAAATTTTATAGTATATAGCAATTATTTTAATATGAGTTTTAGCTTTCTACATTAAAAAATTAACGTGTAAATTAGGGCTATCTGATGTAGCCTTGACCTGCTATGTATGAGACTGATTTAGTACCCAGCCTCATGGGCATCCTGGAATAGGAGCTAACATCGGAAATATAAAAAGACATGGTTCTATTTTGTAAAGAATATGATGGTATATCGAATATATACAATGTATATCATCTAAATTTATATACTTTATAACATATATTTGAATATGCTTTGTGTATATGACATGAATGTTAACTTATATCTTTTTAAAATAAGGCGTATAGCGTGTTTTTAAAATAAACATGAACTTTTAGATTGGATTCCTTTAAGCGCTTTAACAAAACGAATCATCTGGCCGTTGGAATAGTATTTTCTTCTACTGTAACATATAAGCCGTATGACCCCTACATTTATTATTATATCACTGCTTATTAAAGATTCTCGGTGCTTATATATCTCTTTGTGTATGTTTTCAAATGTTATTAACTATGCTATTGCGCATTTGCTTTTTTAGCATCCATGTAGCGGAGAGGAGAGAATTAGGGGAGTTCACGGTGATTCATGCGCTTACCGGATGGTTACCAGAAGTGATTCCTCTCCAGTAGGTTTTACCATTAAGTTCTTCATATGTATTTTTCTTTCTTTCCCAGTAATGTTTCTTTAACTAAAGTATTATTAAGCTTTCAGAAAATTTAAAGAACATCTCATATTTTACAAAATGTTTGTGAAAATAATATTTTAGTGTATTAATATTTTATAGTATTATACAAACTTCCTTGAGAATTTCAGGATAAATTCTGTTTTTAGAAGAATACTGTGAATTTAATATATAAATATATGAATTACAAATATTAAAACCATGTTATTTATCATGTTAGCAGGTGTCCCTTTATACTTATACAACTACTAACCTTACTTAATACAGAAACATATGGGGGCCCTAGGTGGCTCAGTAGGTTAAGCATCCACGTCTTGGTTTCAGCTGAGATCATGATCTCACGGTTTGTAAGATCAAGTCCCTTATTAGGCTTTGCGCTGACATCGCAGAGCCTGCTTGGGATTCTCTCGATCCCTCTCTCTCTCAATTATACTATAAAATTTCAATTTTATGTATACATATAATTTTAAATGAAAAGAATAGCCCTCTCTAGCCCATAAAGGCAACTTGTAATTAGCCACACATATTAGGAAATAATTAATAGTAATAAAATACCTGTTAGGCATTAGGAACACTAATATATTATTTCTAATTAAAAATCACAATCCTGAAAATATTATCTCATATAATCATTCATATAACCTCATTAGCTGGATATATGTTATTACAAATGAAGAAACTGAAGCCCAGAGTGGTCGAATACCCCAAAGCTGTGTACATTGTACCTGGAGGAGAAAAAAATACATATCTAAGTCTTGTTGGGTCCAAAGCCCACAGTCTTTCTTTCCTGTGATTCTAAATATTTGTCTATGTCCAAACTAGAGAGGCCATTTAATGTAATGCTTACTTAAAATTTCACGAGTACTTTTATTTCGTACATAAAGGTTATAGACACACAATTTGGTTATATTACCATTAATAGTAGAAATTAATCAAGTCGGGGCGCCTGAGTGGCTCATTCGGTTAAGTGCCTGACTTTGGCTCGGATCATGATCTTGTCGTTCATGAGTTTTTGCCCCACATCGGGCTCTGTGCTGACAGCTCAGAACCTGGAGCCTGCTTAGGATTCTGTGTCTCCCTCTCTCTCTGCCCCTCCCCTGCTCACACTCTGTCTCTCTCTGTCTCCAAAAATAAATAAATGTTAAAAATTAAAAAAAAAAGAAATTAATCAGGTCAAAGTGCATAGAAAAACATTACATTGATACATCTGAACATATCATCAATTCAGATGTTGTATTTTATAAGAAGATCAAATCCATAGTTCAGTTATCAGTTTGGATCATCTCTGATCTTTGACTGATATTGGGAAGCTACTGTTCTCAAAGGGTCCAGGTTAGAGGAGATTGAATTTGGTCCCTAGTAACTTGGATCTTACCATCTAAAGCATCATTTCAGCAGGATAAATTAGCTATTGCTTGGTTCAAATAAAAATATCTGCAGGGAAAAAATGGAAGTATAGATCCCTTCCTCAAAGGACTACTTTCCTGAAAGGAGAGATAATCTTATTATTATTTTTTTAATCTTAAGGAAAGGTCTAGACAACACTCTTTTGGGTTGTCTCATGGGAAAATCCTTTTTTGATACCTAATAAAACAGAGTATTTCTTAACATTATATGGACAATATTAGTGGAGAGAGGTAGAGACAGAATGAGGTGTAAAAGTATGGGCTTTAATAAATTTTTATCTTCAGTGTTGATGGAATGTTTATAATTTTGCTTAATTTTTCCTGCATGGAAGTGAATAAAGATAGCAGGGACATGAAATCATCAGAAGTCCATTGGAGAACAGTACAGAAATAGGAGATCAAAATCATTCGCAACTAGAAAATTAGTCAAAAGAATTGTGAATTGTCTCTTGCCAGAATCATACACTGAAATCATATATGAAAATTGAAAAGTATTCATCTATTTTCAGAATTATAAGGAGACCACTTTAAAATTAATAAAAATGTTGAGCAATTTTAGATGTCCAATTTGCATGAATTTATGGGTGCTCATTTCTATGAAAATGAGGCAGAAAAGCTTGAGCTCAGGAATCAGAACTATATAGCTAGGTTTATGTTCCTACACTTTCAATTTCAAGCTATGTGAATTTTGCAAGTAATATAACTTTCTTTATATGTCAAATGAGAGTAAAATGACCTATCCAATATGGTTGTTCTTAAGATAAGTGAGTAGGTGATAGAAAAAATACTAATGTATGGAAGAGACATAATTACTATAAGTTTCTTTCCCTGTCTAGTGACTGTCACTAGATTATTTAATATTATCTAGAAAGATATATGGTAGTTAGTACTCAATCTTTGCAAATGGGGAAAAGTCTAAAGAAGAGTGAGACTGACCCAAACATTCAAATTTATCAATTTTCTCCTAAATACAACTGAAAAGTAAAAGATATACACTGTCTTTGATGTATGTATATCACAATTTGAAGAGTATTTTCCTATGAACATTCTGCTGCATTATTCATATAATTCTAAACTACAATTATACTATAAAATTTCAATTTTGTGTATACATATATAATTTTAAATGAAAAGAATGTCATGAAATAGTATAAAAAAGAGTGTCAAGAAAGTTTAAGTTGAAATATGGAAGCAATGGCCATCAGCCGAGGGTGCTGGTAGGGGTCAGAGAGGGCCTCGTGGAGTGTTCTGAGTTGGTCTGAGCCTTTACCATTGGCTGTATTTGATTGAAGGAGAGGAAGGAGAGAGGCATTGAAGGCGGGAGAATGATACTGTCAGAGCCACATGGTATGTTCAGGAGTAGAATATTTCTGTTGCCAGGAAGGATTTGAGTGTGAAGAGAAAGACTCAGGGCCTTGCAGTCACATTCATGGTTTTCCATGGTTGTACATGGTCAAGGAGAACTAGTGTTGACTACTGGAACCTTTTCCCACGTGAAAATCAGCTAGGAGGAAAGTGTTTTGTGGCATTTCCAACAGACACCTTCCCTTCCACTCTCCTGAGGGAGTACCAAAAGGAGGCACTGGTCTACGTGCAATTATTGGCCTTGCCTCTTATGTTTTCCTTCCACTCGTGCAGTTTTACCATCTGAAAAGAAAAAAGAAACCTTTTAACTCTCCATATAATAATAGGAACATAATCAATGATATGTCTGAGAGGATGTAAGAAGACCATTTCAAATGAGGAGAATATTTGTTTCTTGGCACATTTCTCTGATGTCGGCGTAGTTCATCCGGAATAGAGCACTTTGCCACCTCGCTTCTTTAAGCTGAAATCTGATTGACATATAATTTCCTATTAGTTTCAGGCATACATTATGGTGATTCAACATTTTTACACATTACTAAGTGGTCCCCGTGATGTCTAGTTACCATCTGTTATGATATAGTTGCGACAATATCATTGACTGTATCCCCTATGCCATACAGTGCCTCACCATGACTTATTTTTATAACTGGGAATTTCTACTTAATCCCTTCACCTACTTCATCCAACCCCTAATGCCTCCGCCTCTGATAGCCAACAGTTTGTTTCCTGTATCTACATGTCTGTTTCTGTTCTCTTTTGTTTGTTTTGCGTTTTAGAGTCTACATGTACATACATACAGTTTTCGTCTTTCTCTGACTTATTACCTTTAACATAATACCCTCTAGATCCATCACGTGGTGCACAAATGGAAGGATTTTTATCTTTTCTTATGGCTAAGTGATGTTCCATTGTATATACATGCCACACCTTTCTTATCCATATCTTGGGTCTTGTACATAACGCGCAATAAACAAAGGGGTGCACATATCTCTTCATATTGGTGTTTTCCTTTTATTCAGATAACCCAGAACTGGAATTTCTGGATTGTATGATAGTTCTTTTTTTAAATATTTTGAAGAAATTCCATCCTGTTTCCCATAGTGACTGCACCAGCTTACAATCTCACCAAGAGTGCATAAAGTTTCCTTTTTTTCCACATCCTCACCACAACTGGACTTTTATTTTATTTTTTGTATAACAGTCATTCTAACAGTTACGAAGTAAAATCTCATTGTGGTTTTTGTTTACATTTACATGATGATTAGTGATGCTGAATATCTTTTAATGTACCTATGTCTTTTTTGGGGGGGGGAGAAATTGTCCAGTCAGATCCTCTATCCATTTATTAATTGAACAGTTTGGGTTTTGATGGTTTGTTTGTTGCTTTTGAGGTATATGAGTACTTCATCTATTTTTAACTCCCTATGAGATATAAGATTTGAAAAGATTTTCTTGGGTGGCTCGGTGACTCAGCTGGTTAAGCGTTCGACCTCGGTTCAGGTCATAATCTCACAGTTTGTGAGTGTGAGCCCCGTTTCAGGCTCTGTGCTGACAGCTTAGAGCCTGGAGCCTGCTTTGGATTCTGTGTCTCCCTCTTTCTCTGTCCCTCCCCTGCTCATGTTCTCTCTCTCTTTCTCAAAAATAAATAAATATTAAAAAAAAAAACAACTAAGAATATTTTCTTCCATTCAATAGATTGCCTTTTTATTCTGTTGGTCATTTCGTTTGCTGTGCAGAAGCTTTCCAGTTTAATACAGTCTCACTTATTTGTTTTTACATTTGTTGCCCTTGTCTTTGGAGTCAAATCCAAACAAAAACAAAAATGACAATGTCAAGACCAATGTCAAGATGCCTATGTTTTCTCTAGGAGTTTTGTGGCTTTAGGTCTTACATTCAAGTCTTTAATCCATTATGAATTGATTTTTGTGTATGGTGTAAGATAGTGATCCGGTTTCATTCTTTTGCATGTGGTTTTCCAATTCTTCCAACACCATTTCTTGAAGAGACTATCTTTTTCACATGGTGTATTCTTGTCTCTGTTGTCATAAGTTAATTGACTATACATGGGTGGGTTTATTTTTTCGCTGTCTATTGTGTTCCATTGATCTAAGTGTCTGTATGTCAATAGCATATTGTTTGATCATTATAGACTTAGAACGTAGTTTGAAATCAGGAAGTGTGATGACTCCAGCTTTGTTCTGTCTCCAGTTGCTCTGGCTATTCAGTTTTTTGTGGTTCCACACAGTTTTTAAGATGATCCCTACTTATGTGAAAAATGTTAGAATTTGAAAGGGATTGCATCAAATGATTTTGGGTAGTGTGGACATTTTAACAATCTTAATTCTTCCAATCCATGAGCACAGAATGTCTTCCCATTTATTTGAGCTTTCTTCAATTTCTTTTATTAATGTCCTATAGTTTTCAGTGTACAAGTCTTTCAGCTCATTGGGTAAATTTATTCCTAGATGCTTCATTATTTTTGATGCAGTTATAAATGGGATTGTTTTATTTGTCTTTCTGATGGTTCATTTAGTGTATAGAATGCAACATATTTTGTATATCGATTTTGTATCCTGCAACTTAACCTAAGTCATCTATTAGTTCTAACAGTTTGGGGTTGTATCTTTTGGATTTTCTACATATATTAGGTCATCTGCAAATAGTGACAATTTTACTTCTTCCTGTCCAATTTGTATACCTTTTATTTCCCTTGTCTACTTGTTCTGGTTAAGACTGGCAATGCTATGTTGAATGAAAGTGGTGAGAGGTAGCATCCTTGTCTTGTTCCTGACCTTGAGGAAAAGATATATTTTTCATTATTATGTTGAGGTATGTTCTCTCTAAACCCACTTTGTTGAGAACTTTTACCATAAATGGACGTTGTACTTTGTCAAATGCTTTTTCTGCACCTATTGAGATGACCTTATGGTTTTTATCATTCATTTCATTAGTTTGGTGTATGACACAGATTTGCAAATGTTGAACCATCCTCACACACATCCCTGGGATTAATCTCACTTGTTCATGGTGTATTATTCTTCTAATGTATTGCTAAATTTGATTTGCTAATATTTTGTTGAGGATTTTTGCATCTATGTTCTTCAGAAATTTTGGTCAGTAATTTCCTTTACTTGTGGTGTCCTTGTCTGGTTTTGGTATCAAAGTAATGATGGCCTTGTAAGATGAATTAGAATGTGTTCCTTCTATTTTTTTCACAAGAGTTTGAGAAGAATTGGCATTCATTATTCTTTAAATGTTGGTAGAATTCACCAGTGAAGCCATCTCATCCTGGAATTTTGTTTGTTGGGATTGTTTTGATTACTGATTCAATCACCTGCCTAGCAATTGGTCTGTCCAGATTTTTTATTTCTTGATGATTCACTCTTGGTAGGTTGTACATTTCTAGGAATTTATCGATTTCTTCTAGGTTGTCTGACTTGTTGTCATATAATTATTTATAGATTGTATTGTGATCCTTTGTATTTCTGTAGTATCAGTTTTTATTTGAGTCTTCTCTTTTTCTTGGTGAGTCTAGCTAAAGATATTTCAATTTTGTCCATCTGTTCAAAAAACCGGTTCTAAGTTTCATTGATTTTTTTTCTATTGTATTGTTAGGCTCTATTTCATTGATTTCCACTCTGATCTTTGTTATTTTCATCTTTTTATTAGTTTTGTGTTTTGTTTGTTCTTCTTTTCTAGTTCTTGAGGTATAAAATTAAATTGAGATATTTCTTGTTTCTTGAAATAGGCATTTATTGCTATGAACTTCCCTCTTGGGGTAACTTTTGCTGCATCGGTATGGTTTGTTTTTTTGTTTTTTTTCTAATTCAGCAGATGTATAGGAGTCACTCAGCTAGGTTTTTTTGTGTGTTGTTTTTTTTGTTTTTGTTTTTTTTTTTCCAAAGGAAGTTGTTCCATATGTAGTTACAGGTTTGGTGTGTCATGGGAATTGCTAAGTTCAGAATCTTACACCACCATTTGGAACCAGAACTCTGTTTGGTCTCTTTGCATCAGCAAAGCCCAGCACACAGTAGGTACTCAATCAAAGCATGTTGGATGGATAAATGTATCTATTTGAAGTAACTATTGAAATTTGAAGTAACTATTGAAATTAGTCTTGTGAAATTGTCAATTGATTTTTCTGTCAGTAATTTCTAGATGATCAATGGTGGAGTAAAAAGTTCAATTTGGAAATTCATGTTGGTGTGTTTTATTTAAGCCCAGGATATACGGACAAAGTTTGGGAGCTCTTGAAAGAAATATTGCCTGAGTTTAAGCTGTCAGATGAGTCCAGCTCTGAAAGCAAAACAACTGTTGTAGATACCAAATTAAAAGAGGCAGGGAAAGAAGTGAAGAATGGCAAAGAAATGAAAGATGGCAAAGAATTCAAACTTGACACTTCAGTGACAGCATTAAAGGCACCTGAGAAAAGTGACAAAGTTCCAAAGGGTAAGAGGTTTTCTATTACAATGCCATTCAACATGACTGTTATATATAAATGCTTTACAATCATTGCTGAATTTAATGACTTTTTATTGTCATTGTCATTTACTAAGTGTTATGAAAATAATTACTATCCTTTCTTTGTAGAATTTTAGGACTAGTAATGCTGTTTACTATATGGTAGTTATTGTTCCATATTTTACTGTCTTAAAAGTCAAAG